>NC_133662.1:14663036-15263036 GCF_037893015.1 Macrotis lagotis | reverse complement strand
CTTGTCTTTTTTTTTGCATCCCCACCACTTAACATGATGGCTGACCCATAGGTAGAATCTTTTTAAAAAATCTCGATATTGGAATTGCAAAGCATGATACAATATAAAGATCATTGACTTTAGAGTAAGAGAATTTGGTTCAAATCCCTCCTCTGTGGTCTACTTACTGTATAATATTAGGCAAATCTCAGCCTCCTGGGTCTCAATTTCTGCATATTTAAAATGAGTTGTTGGGCAAAATTACTTCTGGAGGTCCTTACCAGCTTTAGATCTATAATCCTTTGGAAGGAGTTTATCTTTTGATAATTATTTTATACCAGGAAGGCCATCATGCATCCAAGAAAAGAGACAAGAGATTCCAAATTTGTGAGAGGCCTGTGGGAGTCTAGATGTTATATTCTCATCTCTTACATAGGGAGATCACATCTTTTCCTGATGAGGAAAGGCACATGATGTTTTGATTTTGAAGGGAAAAAGAATGGTCCTGAGTAAAATCTTTGGGCTTTCAATGTTCCTGTACTGGATACTTTTTTTTTTTTTGAAGTGGAAGTGGTGAATAGATTTATTGATTTTTGTTATAAAAATTTCAGTTTATTTTGAGTTTTACAATTCTCCCCCCCATTCTTGCTTCCCTCCTCTGAACCCCCACAGAAGGCATTCTGTTAGTCTTTACATTGTTTCCATGGTGTACATTGATCTCAATCGAATGTGATAAGAGAGAAATCATATCCTTAAGGAAGAAAAATAAAGAATGAGGTAGCAAAATTACATAATTAAAAAAGTTTTTTTTTCCTAATTTGAACGTAATAGTCTTTGGTCTTTGTTCAAACTCCACAATTCTTTCTCTGCATATCAATGGTATTCTCCATTGCAGATAACCCAAAATTGTCCCTGGTTGTTACACTGATGGAATGATCAAGTCCATCAAGGTTGATCATCACCCCCCGTGTTGCTGTTAGGGTGTACAATATTTTTCTGATTCTGCTCATCTTACTCAGCATCAGTTGATGCAAATCCTTCCAGGCTTCCCTGAACTCCCATCCTTCCTGTTTTCTAATAGAACAATGGTGTTCCATAACATACATATGCCACAGTTTGTTAAACCATTTCCCAACTGAAGGACATTCACTTAATTTCCAATTCTTTGCCACCACAAACAGGGCTGCTACAAATATTTTTGTACAAGCGATGCTTTTACTCTTTTTATAATCTCTTCAGGCTATAGACCCAGTAGTGGTATTGCTGGATCAAAGGGTATACACATCTTTGTTGCCCTTTGGGCATAATTCAAAATTGCTCTCCAGAAAGGTTGGATGAGTTCACAGCTCCACCAACAATGTATTAGTGTCCCAGGTTTCCCACATCCCTTCCAAGATTGATCATTGCCCTTTCTGGTCACATTGGCCAGTCTGAGAGGTATGAGGTGGTATCTCAGAGATGCTTTAATTTTCATTTCTTTAATAAATAATGATTCAGAGCAATTTTTCATATGACTATGGAGTGCTTTGATTTCTTCAACTATAACTTGCCTTTGCATACCCTTTGACTAATTGGGGAATGGCTTTTTTTAAAAAAATTTGACCCAGTTATCTGTATATTTTAGAAATGAGTCTTTGTTAGAAATACTAATTGCAAAAATTGTTTCCCAATTTACTATATTTCTTTTGATCTTGGTTACAGTGGTTTTGTCTGTGTAAAGGCTTTTAAATTTAATGTAATCAAAATTATCTAGCTTGTTTTTAATGATGTTCTCTATCTCTTCCTTGGTCACAAACTACTTCCCTTTCCATAGATCTGACAGGTAATCTACTCCTTGATCTTCTAGTTTGCTTATAATATTGTATTTTGTCTAAATCCTGTATCCATTTTGATCTTATCTTGGTATCAGGTGTGAGGTGTTGGTCTAATCCAAGTTTCTGCCATACTAACTTTCAATTTCCCCAACAATTTTTATCAAAGAGAGAGTTTTTATCCCAAAATCTGGACTCTTTGGGTTTATCAAACAGCATATTGCTATAATCATTTCCTGCTATTGCACCTAGTCTATTCCACTTATCCACCACTCTATTTCTTAGCCAATACCAAATAGTTTTGATGACTGATGCTTTAGAATTTAATTTTAGATCTGGTAAGGCTAAGCCAACTTCTTTTACATTTTTTCATTGAATCCCTGGAAATTCTTGACTTTTTACTTCTTCATATAAATTTACTCACAACTTTTTCTAACTCATTAAAGTAGTTTTTTGGAATTTTGTTTGGTAGGGCACTAAACAAGCAGTTTAGTTTTGGTAGAATTGTCATTTTTATTATATTAACTCAACCTATCTATGAACAGTTGATGTTTGTCCAGCTATTTAAATCTGATTTTATTTGTGTGAGAAGTGTTTTGTAATTGTTTTCAAAAAGATTTTGAGATGGCAAGGGGGGCAGAGCTAAGATGGCAACAAGAGCAGATTGTATCTTAGGCACTTTCTCATAAAGCTTCGAAACTAAGGACTTTAACTAAATTTTCGAGAGACAGAACCCACAGAGGGACCCAGTGAGGCCATTCTCCTACTCAAGGTAACCTGGAAAAGAGCAGAAAGGCTCTGCTCCCCAGGGTTGGAGGGGCGGGTCACCAGAGGGATGGCCCACCAGAGCAAAAGAACTTCAGCCTCCCTGCGGCAGCCCCAGGGTGCTGGGAGCTGCAGCTCACAGCAGCAGGGAATTTCTTGAGCTACACCCAGGGGAGCACTGGACACAAATTGGGGGAACAGCAGGGGGACCTCTGCCAGAGCAAGCACATGAAGTCCAGCCTTCAGGGTACATAGCTAGCAGTGTGGCCACTGCATTCCAGATCCAGGAAACATAAGCAGGCGGAGCCAGTTAGCAGGAACCCCCAGGGCATGAGCTCATTGAGCTGAGGGAGGGGAGTGAAGAGAGAGAGAGACTGCAGAGCTGCCCCTGGAACAGGACTCTGGGGTTCTGACCACATTCAGATCCTGATTGCAGTCTAGGCCCCCACATAGAACAGCAGGGGCCCCCTCCACCTCAGCCCTGTAGCAGAGGGGGGGCACATATGGTCATTCACAGACCAGGAGGGAGGACAGAGCCTCACACACTGAGACCAGCACCCCCAAAACAGGCTTAGGCTGGGAAAATGAGCAAGTAGAGGAAAAAAATAGGAAAACCATTGAGAAATACATTATCTATGCAAGAAGGATCAGTGTACTCAGTCTGAAGATGAGGAAACACAAACTCCTGCATCTAAAGACTCCAAGAAAAACAGAAATTGGGATCAGGCTATGACAGAGCTCAAAAAAGACTTTGAAAATCAAATGAGGGAGTTAGAAGAAAAACTGGGAAAAGAAATGAGAGAGATGCAGGAAAAACATGAAAATGAAGTCAGCAGCCTAGTCAAGGAAATCCAAAAAAATATTGAAGAAAATAGCATGCTAAAAACCAGCTTAGGTCAAATGGATAAAACAGTTCAAAAAGTTATTGAGGAGAAGAATACTTTAAAAAGCAAAATTGGCCAGATGGAAAAAGAGATAAGAAAACTCTCTGAGGAGAACAAATCCTTCAGACAAAGAATAAAACTCAGGGATATTGATAAATTTATGAGAAATCAGGACTCATTACTTCAAAACCAAAAAAAAATGAAAAACTGGAAGAAAATGTGAAACATCTCATTGAAAAAACAACCGATATGGAAATCACATTTAGGAAAGATAATTTAAAAATTATTGGGATACCTGAAAGTCATGATCAGGAAAACAGCCTTGACATCATTTTCAAAGAATTACTACAGAAAAATTGCCCTAATATCCTAGAAGCAGAGGGCAAAATAGAAATGGAGAGAATCCACCGATGCCCCCAAGAAAGAGACCCCAACAAACCAACCCCTAGGAATATTACAGCCAAATTCCAGAACTCCCAAGTCAAAGAGCAAATATTACAAGCAGCCAGAAGGACACAATTCAAATACCGTGGAGCTGCAATCAGGATCACACAGGACTTAGCAGCAACTACATTAAAAGCTCATAGGGCTTGGAATATAATATACCGGAAGGCAAAAGAGCTTGGAATGCAACCAAGAATCAACTGCCCAGCAAGGCTGAATGTCCTCTTCCAGGGAAAAAGATGGACTTTCAATGAACCAGGGGAATTTCAAATGTTCCTGTTGGAATGGCCAGAGCTGAACAGAAGCTTTGATCTTTAAATACAGGACTCAGGTGAAGCATAGAGATCGGAGGAGAAGGTGAAAATATGAGGGACATAATGATGATGAACTGCATGTATTCTTACATAGAAAAATTACACTGATAATACTCATATGAACCTTCTCAGTTAATAGAGCAGGCAGAAGGAGCTTTATAGTTGAAGCACGGGAGAAAGCTGAATTTGAAGATAAAATACAGTGTAAAAATGGAGTCAATAGAAAAAAGGGAAATGTGATGGGAGAAAGAAAAAGGAGAGGGGGGAATAGGCCAAGATTTTTCATATAATAAGATTTTTCTTTATTACAATGAGCTATTGCAATGATATGGAAGGGGGGAAGACAAAGGGGAATGAGGGAATCTTTGCTCTCATCAGAGGTGGCTAGGAGAGGAAACAGCACATATACTCAATGGGGTATAGGCATCTGGAGTAAGAAGATGGGCCATGGTGGAAGAGTGGTCAGATATAACACATTTTCTTTTTTACTTCTAGCAAGGGGCTGGGATTGGATGGCCTGTCCAGGACCATAGGGCCAGGTGGATGCTGGGCCTAAGGGGTTGTAGGGGGGCTCAGGGCCTCTTGGCCCCAGGACCAGAGATCTGTCTGCTGCAACACTCAGCTACCCTACAGCAGAGTCAGAGTGAAAGGAGAGAGAAAATATAGTACATGGTAGTGGAGAAATATGAAAGGAGGCAGTTGCGATCAGCAATGGCAACAGTGGAAAAATATGGAAGTAACTTTTGCAATGGACTTATCATAAAGAATGTGATCCACCCATGACAGAGTTGTTGGTGTTGGAACAAAGTCTGAAGCACATTTATTATTATTGTTATTTTTTGGGGGGGGGATGCAGGGCAAATGGGGCTGGGTGGCCTGCCTGGGGCCGCAGGGCATGATGATTGTTGGGTGTCTGAGGCCATATTTGGACCCGGGTGCTCCTGGCTCAAGGGCCAATGCTCTGTCTGCCACCCAGCCACCCCTACTATTATTACTATTTTTATTTTATTTTGGGTCTTTTTTTTTTTTTGGTTTTTTCTGGGCAGTGGGGTTGGAGTGGCTTGCATGCCACATGACTGGGTGATTGTTGGGTGTATAGGGCCGGATATGGGCTCAGGTGCTCCTGGCTCCAGGGCTGATGCTCCATCCATTGCGCCACCTGGCCATACCTACAACTTTTACTATCATTTATTTATTTATTTATTTATTTATTTATTTATTTAGGTTTTTTGCAAGGCAAATGGGGTTAAGTGGCTTGCCCAAGGCCACACAGCTAGGTAATTATTAAGTGTCTGAGACCGGATTTGAACCCAGGTACTCCTGACTCCAAGGCCGGTGCTTTATCCACTATGCCACCTAGCCACCCAACTATTATTTATTTTTAATCTTAATTTTCTTCTCTCCCCTTTAGTTTATTGCTCAAGAGAGTCTATATTTTTTGGGGGGGAGGAGGTATTTTGTTTACTCTTAAACAAGAATATTTTATTAATCTATAAATATATTATTTGTACAAAATGAGAATTAAATAAATATTAAATATTTAAAAAATAGTTTTTGAGTCAGCCTTGGCAGGTAGTCTCCTAGGTTTTTTATATTGTCTGAGGTTACTTTAAATGGAATTTCTCTTTCTAGCTCTTTCTACTGTATCTTGCTAGACATATATAGAAATGTTGAGTATTTATGAGGGTTTATTTAAATCCTGCTACTTTGCTAAAGTTGCTAATTATTTCTAGTAGTTTTTTAGATGATGTTTTGGGATTCTTTAGGTATACCATCATGTCATCTGCAAAGAGTGAGAATTTTGTGTCTTCCTTCCCAATTCTAATCCTTTCAATTTCTTTTTCTTCTCTTATTGCTGAAGCTAACATTTCTAATACAATATTGAATAGTAGTGGTGATAATGGGCATCCTTGTTTCAGCCCTGATTTTATTGGAAATGTGTTAGCCTATCCCCATTGCATATGTTTATTGATGGTTTCAGATAGTGTTTATTATTCTGAGGAACAATCTATTTATTTCTACACTCTTTAGTGTTTTTAGTATGAATGGGTGCTGTATTTTGTCAAAGGCTTTTTCAGCATCTATTGATATGATCACATGATTTCTAATAGGTTTGTTATTGATATAATTAATTATACTAACAGTTTTCCTAATATTGAACCAACCCTGAATTCCTGGGATAAATCCTTCTTGATCATAATGCATTATCCTAGTGATAACTTGTAATCATTTTGCTAAGATTTTATTTAAGATTTTTGCATCTATATTCATCAGGGAGATAGGTCTATAATTTTCTTTCTCTGTTTTAACTCTTCCTGGTTTAGCTATCAGCACCATATTGGTCTTAGAGAAAGGGTTAGGCAGAGTTCCATCTTCACTTATTTTTCCAAAGAGTTTATATAGAATTGGAACCAATTGTTCCTTAAATGTTTTATAGAATTCACTTGTGACTCCATCTGGCCCTAGAAATTTTTTCTTAGGGAATTCAATAATGGCTTGTTGAATTTCTTTTTCTGAGATAGGGTTATTTAGGTAATTAATTTCCTCTTCATTTAATCTGGGAAACTGATGTTTTTGTAAATATTCATCCATTTCACTTAGATTATCAAATTTATTGACATAGAGTTGGGAAAATAATTTCAAAATGTTACTTTAATTTCTACCTCATTTGTGGTAAGGTCACCTTTTTCATTCATGATACTAGCAATTTGGTTTTCTTATTTTAATGAAATTGACCAGAGTTTTATCAATTTTATTGGTTTTTTCATAAACCAGCTCTTGCTTTTATTTATTAGTTCAATAGTTTTTTTGCTTTCCATTTTATTAATTTCTCTTAATTTTTAGAATTTCTAATTTGGTATTTAATTGGGGGGTTAATTTGTTCTTTCTCTAATTTTTAGTTGCATATTTAGTTCCTTGATTTCTTGTTTCTCTCATTTATTCATGTAAGCATTTGAAGATATAATGTATCTCCTGACAGCTGGCTTAAGTGTATCCCATAGGTTTTGGTATGTTGTTTCATTATTGTCATTATCTAGGATGAAATAATTAATTCTTTCTATAATTTGTTGCTTGATCCATTCATTCTTTAAAATAAGGTTATTTAGTTTCCAATTAGTTCTGGGTCTATATCTCCCTGGCCCAGTATTGCATATTATTTTTATTGCATTATGAACTGAGAAAGATGTACTCACTATTTCTGCCTTTCTGCAATTGATCATTAGGTTTTTATGTCTTAGTACATGGTCAATTTTGTATAAGTGCCGTGTACTGTGGCATATTCCTTTCTATCCCCATTCAATTTCTTCCATAGATCTATCATATCTAGGTTTTCTTACAATCTGTTTACCTTCCTTCTTGTTATTTTATGATTAGATTTATCTAAATCTGAGAGTGGGAGGTTGAGGTTTCCCACTAGTCGAGTTTGCTGTCTTATGTCTTCCTGTAGCTCTTTCAATGTCTCCTCTAAGATTTTGTATGCTGTACCATTGGTTGCATACATATTCAGTATTCAAATTACTTTTTTTTGTCTATGGTGCCTTTTAGGAGGATATAGTTTCCTTCCTTTTCTCTTTTAAGGCTATCTATTTTTGCAGCTACTTTATCTGAAATTAGGATTGCTACCCCCTGACTTTTTTCACTTTAGTTGAAGCAAAACATGTTTTGCTCCAACCTTTTACCTTTACTCTATTTTCCACTTTCTCTGCTTCAGATGAGTTTCTTTGTAAGCAGCATATTGTAGGATTCTTGTTTTTAATACATTCTGCTATTAGCTTATGTTTTAAAGGAGAGTTCATCCCATTCACACTCAATGTTATAATTACTAACTCTTTATTGCCCTCCATTCTATTTCCTTCTGTTTGTACTTTTCCCCTTTTTTCACATTATCCACATTCCCCAGTGTTTTGTTTCTGAATCCACCACCTTCATTGTGTTTGTCCTCTTATATCAATCCCCCTCCCTTTTCTTTCCCCTTTCCCTTTTCCCCTTCTTCCATTTCTTCTATTAGTTCCCCCTTTCCCCCCCTCCCCTTTTCCCCTTTTAATGCTTGAAAGGTAAGGTAAGTTTCTTAACTTAACTGAGTGTGTCAAAGTTAACTTTAAGCCAAGTCTGATGAGATGAAGATTCAGGTGGAATTCTCCCTTCTTCTCCTCAATTACATTATGTAATGAGATTTGCCCTATTCAGTGTCTTCCATACTCCAATCTCCTTACTGTCCCCCTTTTTAAGAAGGTATTATTTTTAAATCATTCTATCTGAGTCACAGAAAAGTTATGTGTCCTTCATTTCTGGCTCCCAGTTCACCCACTGCCCCTGAGACAGACCTTCTTGGTAGGTGTTCTTCTCCTAGCTTCTCTTTCTGGACTTTGTCTATCGAATTTCTGTTAAGAGTCTTCTTTATGTTGTTTCTGAGTGGAAGGAGAAGCACTGAACACAGTGCCTATCTTCTCTCTGCCATCTTGGTAGAAGTCCCCATAATGGATACTTATTTAAGTGATCTGAGGTAGAAGTAAATTCTAGCAATTTGTCTGTTTTGTTCTTAACTTCCCAAATTAGAAGGTATTTAGATGATTTCCTAAAAATAAGACTTAACCAAGTTATTTGAGATCTAATGCCCACAGAATGTCTGTTAAGATTCCGAAACCATAACTGTCTTATAGACTGATGGACAGAAGATAGGGATACATTGATTGACTGGCATATCCATAACTTTCAGATCAGTTTACTGTCAAGATATTCAATGAGTAAGTGACTTTCACTTTTTCTTGCCTCTAAAACATGATCCCAGCAAATGAGAAGCCAAGTTGGGTAGTGTGTTGGTAAATCCCCTAGTCATTCCCCATTAATGACCATCTCCTGATCCTGTTCTATTGTGGAAAAGTGACTTTGTAATTTTTTTAAAAGTTGTTTTTGAATCAAAGATCCCACCAATTAAATTCCAACTCATAATACCAGCAATGGTGCATGAAAAACTGGAAAAACAGGGAGGGGCTGCTTATAGAAACTAAACCCAGAAAGTAGAACCTAGAGGGATGGGTGGAAGTTACAGAGAGGCCAATTTAGATTCAGGAAACACTTTCTAATAATGAGAGTTTCCCTGCCTTGGAGGCCTTTGAGCAGAAACTGTTTAGATCACCTATATGACAATAGCACCTGCCTCACCAGGTTGTCCTTAGGAGCAAATGCCATACTATAAAATTGAATAGCTAATTAATTGACATTTTAATAGTCCATAAGTTTTCCAAATCATTTTATATATGTTATCTCATTTGATCCTCACATCAACCCTATAAGGTAGGTGCTACCATTATATATATTTTACATATTTTATATTTTCCATATTTTATAGATATGGAAACTGAGGTTCACAGAGGTGAAGTGGCTTTCCAAATGTCACCATCTATTAAGTGTCTGTGGTAGGATTTAAATTCAGATGTTTCACATTCTAAAGTGGGAATTCATAAGTGTATTTGGATAAGAAAGGATGACCTCTGGGGTCTCTTCAATTCTATGATTTGATGGTTCTGACAAGTATAATTATGTTGAGAGTTACCTTGCTAGTGAAGATAACATTAGTCACAAGGGTGATTCAAAGTTAGTAATAGTGACATTGTTATCACTGAAGGTGAAAATGATGGTAATATGGTTGGGAAAGTGACTGTTGACAGTGATGATACTAGTACTAGTGATGGTAGTGATATACTGAGGTCTACTGTATTTATCTGAGGACCATAGGAGTCTGAGCCAGGAAGGAAATTGACCCATCACAAGGGAAAGAACATGGGCTTTGGAGGAAGAGGTCAGGAATTCAAATCCCCATTCTGCCTGGGTCAATCTCAATCTATCTGAGATTCAATTTCTTTATCTGTAGAAGGAGAGGCTTGGATTAAGGGATGCCTAAGATCCCTTCAATTTCTAAATCTCCATGCCTGTCCAAAGCTCATATTATTCATAAGAAAAGTGAGACTTTCAGAGAGATAAATTGGCTTTTCCAAGGTCACCAAGAAGTAGTAAACCAAGAGGCCAGCATTTGAATCCAGGGCCTCCAATTCTAAGATGAGCGTTCTTTACTCTCTAGCTTTTTTATTGTTTTTTGCCTGTCAATTGGTCAACATTAGACAGGGAATGATAAAACTAACAAGCATCAAATTACAATCAAATAATCTTTAAGACAGATCTCCAAGGAAAGAATCTACTGGAGTCTAGTTTTTATTCTATTACAGATCAGGTAGAAGGAAGTGCTATGTGTTTTAATGGGAAAAGTTGCCTGCTTGGAAAAGTCCAAACCATCTTAGAAACAACTGTCTTGTCTATTGAGCAGTCCCTGGATGGTCTGGTTTGTTTTTTATTTTCTTATCATTTCAGCATATACAATAGACCAAAGAACTTAATCTGAATATTGAAATAGACATAATCTTATGGTTAAAAATTTGCGTGTGTGTTCTTATTTTCCTATCTGTATAACTGGGGAAGAACAATCCTCATTAAGATTGTCTAGGACATGAATGCAGAACACTTAGGGTAGATTGTAATCAGAGCTGTAATTAGCAAGATGGTACCCAGGGTAAGCTTTGCAAAACCTTCCCAGTTCAAGCAACATATAATACATTTTCAAGTTTAATAAAAATTCAGTTTCAAGGAAGAGACAGAAGGTGGAAGAATGGAGGTGGTCACATAGAAAAGAAAGGATTGAGGCATGGCTAGGGGGTGAGGGTAGGAAGACATCTACTAGTTTACTATTTTAACTAATTATTCTTGGTAGCCAGGTGATTTCTTGCTGCCGTGAAAGTATAGATTCTGTCATTGTCCTCTGTTTTGGAACGAAGCCCTGGTAGTCAACTGTTACAGTTCAGAGAGTAGGAAACTTAAAAGGACCTCTTATTAGGAGTGTGCTGTAAATGTTTGCTAATTGACTCTTGAAAAATTGAATATATAAACACTTCTAAGTTTAATATGTTTTATTAATATTTCATCCATCATTTTCTTAAGTCTAGATAGTCAAAACAATAAATCAATCCCTGATTTGTAGCAAATTCTGTGATGAAAATTGCTCACAATGAAAACTTTACAATTGCTTTATCTGGTAAGATTTCATTGGATCCAGCATCCCAGTCTCTGTTTCTTTTCCTGAACACTTAGCTTCAAAAATAGGGATTTAATTTAATTTCAAAAACATGAATAAATACCTACTATATGCTTTGAGATCACATAAAAGAATAAGACCAAATCTGTGATCACAGAACTTATAGTGGAAATAGGAAGCCAATCTCATAATTCAGAAAGATAGGATAAAGCTACCCAAAGCCAGGTCTTAATCCTCCCTTCCTATCCTCAACCCTAGATTTACAAACACCATGTGATCTGTTTTTGAGACCAAGATAATGTGAGAAAGTGATGGAGATAGTATGGGATGTGACCTTTGAACCTGTAGAATGCATGTAATACTCAATCCTTAATAAATACTTCTTGCTTTGCCTTGCCTCTTATGATGTACCATACATGTAAACTGATCAAGGAAAGAGCTAATCAAAATCTGAGGTGCATCCATCTCTTTATCTTCCCCCTCCTGACTTTGACATGACATGACAAGGTCATGGGCATATTTCAGCAGCATACCTAATTAGCATCTGTCAAAGTTGAAGAAAGAGGGGAAGAGGATCTGTTATATAACACTTTATAAGTATTATTGGGAGTCTGGGGATCTGGTTTTAAATTCCTATCTATACTATTCACTATGTACTGGCTTTGAGCAAGTGAATTCCCTTCAAACCATTCATTACCTTTTTGCACCTATTTGTCATAATGTGTTAGTAGCCAAGGTTCAGTTTACCTAGTGTATAGCAAGGGAGGCAGCTCTCATTACTGACTGACTTGTAGGAAAGTACTCACATTGTGTACCTCTAAAAGGAAATTAGCTCCCAGTCAAATGGTGACTCTCCCCTGGCTACCAGTAGTACAGTCATACTCAAATAAAATACTCAAATGATATATGTCATCTGTGTAGATGTTCCTCCCAATGATAGAGACCTTAATACATCTGTTCCTGCCCCATGTCCTCCCATTAGTTCAATGCAAGGGCCCACCTGACAAGTTGGAGGCCTTCCTCATTTTTTTCTTGACATCATGGGGATGTCAGTGCAACCAATTGTCTGTTCATCAATTATCCTTTGCCATCAGTACCATGCCCAGATCATCTTCTTTTTAGCACATCTGTTTCTTTGATGACATCTTTTACTCTTCTTCTTCCTAATTTCTTGTTGGTAATATGTTGCAGTCTGCTCACAGAACCAGACAGCACTAGAAATGAGAAATTGCCCACCTAATCGATACAGAGCTTCAAACTTATTCAATTAGATCCAATCCATTTCAATAAACATTCGTTAAACACTTGCTGTGTGTGAAGCAGTGGGCCATCCAGTGGGGATATGAAGATGAAAAATGGTCCATTTCCTGCCATCAGGGAACTTACAGTCCAAGGATGTGACACAAGTGTGTAACTAGATGTTATGTGCATACAAGTATGACCCAAGATAGATTAGAATGATGGCACAAGCGAGATACAAATTACTCTAGGAAATTTGAGGAAAGAGCACTTTCACTTCTCCCTACAAAAATAAAGCTCCAATTTTTCACATAAATGACTGCATTTTTCAGTCTGAAAGAGGGAGGGGAAAATCCTTTAATAAGAAATGATAAAAGGAATAATTACGAAAGAAAGTAGTAAACCACAGACTACCTTAGAAGGATCATAGATCTAGAGTTGGAACAGACCTTACCGATCATCTAGTCCACCCCTCTTATTTTATAAATGAGGAAACTGAGGTACACAGAAGCTAATAGATTTGTCTAAGGTCACACAGATAGTAAATAGTAAAGTTGAATTTTAGTCACAGTACCTGGGGCTCTATATGCAGTATTTTTTCCCCTGTCCCTCTAGACAACCTTGCTTTAGTGGCTAAAAGTTCTCCTTACTCACTTCCAAACAAAAGAGGAATAAAAATAAAGTTCATAGGATTTAAAGCAGGAAGACACCTTAGAGGTCTTCTAGTTCCTTATTTTAAGGAAACTGAAATGCATAGAAACAATGTGACTTGCTCAGGATAACAAGGAAGTTGATAGACTTGATTTAATAATAACATTAATTTACATATATTATTTCATTTCAGTTTCATATGGTATCATTAACCTAATTATACAAATGAGGAAACAGATCAAATTACTTGTTCATAGAAAAATGATTAAGATTGGCTCTATATCATTTATCTGTTGATCCTATTTGCAGTTAATTTCATTTTTCCTGTAACTGCTTAAGTTATGTTCTCTGTCTTCCAACTTAGTTTAGAACTCAGCTGACCTGTAATGCATTAAATTTAAAAAATTATCTCTCAGGACAGTTAAGTAGGTTGAGCACTAGCCCTGGAATCAGGAGGACCTGAGTTCAAATTTGACCTCAGACACTTAATAATTAATTACCTGTGTGACCTTGGACAAGTCACTTAACCCCATTCTTGCAAAAATCAATCTAAAAAAAAACAAAAAGAAAAATGCATCTCTCCTGCTAATTACCCTTCTATTCTTGGCTCAAGAAATTCAGTTAACTTTGGGGAATAAGGCAGTCAGACTTAATATCTTTTGTACAACCAAACTCCCTTCTATCCAAAAAGTCTGGGCCACTATCTTGCAATTAGTCACAGGGAGAAAGTTGTTGCTGGTCCCAGTTACCAAACTTCCAACAAATTAGATTGTTTCCTATACCTGGGTTATGTAAACAATCATGTTGTCTTCAGTTCCTATTCTGTTCTTTGCTTTGTTCTCCATAAAATCTATACAAAAAAGAAGCTATCTTTTTGGTCATAATCTTTAGCCAGAGACAGATTCATCCCCCCCCCCCTTTTTTTGGCAGGAAGCATGTTCCTTTTGATAAAATGTCATCTTGCTTAGAGAAATATAACTTAGTTTATATTTTTTTGTTAAATTTCACTTATAATAATAGACATATAGCCAATAAAATACCAGAAGCAGAATTTGAACCAGGTCTGACTCCAAGGTCAACTCATATTTACTACTTACTAAGCTACTCTTACCTTTGGATGATTAGACCCAAAGACCTAGTTGTCTTCTCTTCCAAATTTTTAAAGGACTTATAGGGAGAAATAGATTTTTGAGTGAAGGACAGGAAAAAAGAAAGAAAAATAGCTTCATGAATAGACAAGTAACATAATATTAGCCTGTTAGGGTGGGTGCTTACAATAGCACTATTTACTTCTGATGTTGTCACACTTGACATGGTGACTTTGTTATTTGGTGACATTAAGTCTTGAAATGGTGGAGGTTATAATTGCTTTCCAAGTAGCCATGGGTCAGTCCAGGAAATAGGGAACTTTGGTACTCATTCCTTGATTCCTACCAACACCCTATCTGATTTCATTCTCTTTACCTTCCTTTCCCTGTCCATTAAAAAGAATGGTTTAATGAATGATAGATAATGTCATCATAGTCCTGGAGAGATTATAACCTCATTTGAATTTGAATAAGATATTTCAAGATCCAGAAAGTTCTTAAGATTTTAGAAATAAAAAGAAACTTGGGGATTATCTGGTCAAGCCTTGTTTTACAAAAAAGAAAACTGAGATTAGAAGAGGAAAGAGCTGCCCAAGGTTGTACAAAGAAATAAGAGGCAGAGCTAACATCTGAACCCACAAAGAAGATGTATCTCATTACTCCTGTGAATAATGGCAAACCTGTTGGATTCCATCTCGTCCTTCAAGGATATGTTCAGCATCTTCCATGAAGCCTTCCCTTGACCCACTTCCTCCAATTGGGTGGAAGTGATCTCTGCCTCCTCAAATTTTTATGAAACATTTTGTCTAGATCTTGTCTTTGTTTTTATCATGGTCTACCTTGTTTAATAGTTAATTATATACCTTATACTCCCAGATTAAAGACTATAAACTCCTTGCACTCCATGGTCTCCCTCAGTGACTACAGTCCATCAATATTGCCTCCAAATTAAAAGTTTCTTCAGGAGGGGATATGTGGTCTGGTGAGCAAGAGCTTACTCTTCTTTCCCAAGCATTCTGTTCCATTGCCTAACTTTGGGTGGGGATAGTTTAGGAGTGTTGGGAGAATGGGCTTACAAGCTTGATGTGAGGAGGGAATGATAAGACTCAAGAAAAATGCACCATGTGTCCAACAATTGTGTAAGTGAAACAAAACAAGTCTTTCATTTGGGCAGCTCAAACCCTCTATTTCTTGCCAAGTCATTGCTAGGAAACCTTGATCCATAAGATGTTACTGAATTATTTTAAGTATCTGGTCTTCCCAATACAAGCTTCATGGCAAGTCTTAGAAGATGTTAATTAAATGGGAGGAACATTTGCAACAGGTTAAGACAGACCAGGAAGGATTGCAGACCCCCAGAGTAATCTACAGGGACATGGGATGAGGGGGCAGCAAATGAGACAGAGCTAAACCTCAGCTCTGATTGTGCCAAGTGTCTGTCTTCAACTCTGCTATCAGAGGTGAGGTTCAGCTCTACCTCACCTGCTGCCCCCTCACTTCATGTCCCTGTATAGTGTTCCTTTCCTTCCTCTTCCTGTCTCTATCCAAACAGTCATACAATCTCAAGAGTTGGAAGGAGACCATTACATCCAACTCACTAAGAGTCAATCCTTTTCCTCTCTCTCCCCATCCCCTGCCCCCAACCCTGACTTCTGCAGATGACTTTTTAAAGCTAATCTGGAGGTCCTGTCAAGTTTAGCTGCATCAGAGACACACTTGAGGATAAAATGTGCCCAGGAATTATGGGTGTTGCTGCCAGGCAAGGTTGTTCATAGGTCCTTCAAGGAATTACCTGGGAAATGGGAGGAGGTACTTCTTTTCTCTGGGAGCCCAGTAGCCCAAGGTGAGACAAGTAGCTCAGCTCCACAACTTAGGATTCCTTTGTTTCTTTCAAAAGTTTTCTTGAGCAACAAGAACCCTTACCACCCCATCCCACCCCACCTTTCTGCTGTTAGTTCCTTCCACCCAAGAGATTCACCTTGTATTTATGTGCATGATCTCTTTCCCTTCCTTTCTCCTCTTTCCATCTCCAAATGCATCTTTTTTAATAAATATTTTATTTGTTTTTCAATTATGTACCTTATACCTCAATTTTCAATTAAATAAAATAGTTTCTGCCTTACTTTTTTTTAAGGTTTGAATTTTACAATTTTTCCCCCATTCTCCCTTCCTTCCTCCCTCCTCCCCACAAAAGACAATCTGATAGTCTTTACATAGTTTCCATGCTATATATGATCAAAATTGAATGGATTGAGAGAAAAGTCATATCCTTGAGGAAAAAATATTAGAGATAGCAAAATTATATAGTACATAAGACAAGTTTTAAAAAAATTGAAGGTAATAGTCTTTGCTCTTTTTTGAACTCCACAGTTCTTTCTCTGGATACAGATGGTATTCTCCATCACAGATACCCTAAAATTGTCCCTGATTATTGCACTGATGGAATAAGCAAGTCCATTAAGATTGATCACCACCCCCATGTTGCTGTTAGAGTATATTGTAGTGTTCTTCTGATTCTGCTCATCTCACTCAGTATCAGTTCTTGCAAGTCTTTCCAGGCTTCTCTGAAATTTCATCCCTCCTGGTTTCTAATAGGACAATAGTTTTCCATAACATATACATACCACAATTTGTTCAGCCATCCCCCAAGTGATGGACAGTCACTCGATCTCCAATTAGTTGCCACCACAAACAGGGCTGCTATGAATATTTTTGTACAAGTGATGTTTCTACCCTTTTTCATCATCTCTTCAGGGTATAGACCCAGTAGTGGTATTGTTGGATCAAAGGGTATGCACATTTTTATTGACCTTTGGGTGTAATTCTAAATTGCTCTCCAGAAATCAAAGTGCATCTTAATCGGAACTGTTCCACTTAGGTCTTTGTATCCCCAGCACTTTGTACAGAGTGTGACTTAGTAGGCATGTAATAAATACTGCTTTCATTCTGCTTATTAGTTCCTTTAGCATGGAAGATGCTACAGGGTCAGTTTCAATTCCTAGGGAACTAGTTGGCACTCAACAGAGATGCATAGAGCATATATGGCCCAGCCTGCAGCAAATTGTCACAGACAGTCAGTTCAATTTGTTAAGTATTTACTAAGTGCTCACTCTGCAAAAAGGAACCAAGATAGGCCCTGGGGTTTGGGGGTCTTTTGGGGGAAAAGGGGTTAAATTTATATTTTGTTTGTATAGACAATTCTCAGAAAGGAAGTATCCTCTTCTAATTCTGATTCCTACCTGGACCAAAACATAGAGAAGAGTTGCCATGATAGTGAAATGCTAAGTAACTTACCTAAGATCATATAGTCAACATCAACCCATCTGTTGGTATCTATTAAGGGCCTACTAAGGCATTCCACTAGTAGAGGTGACACAAAGACACAAAGACAAAAGTGTAAGTCCTTATCTCAAGGGGTTTTGATTCTATTGAAAATATATATGTATATATCCATATAGAGTAATATATATATATCTATGTAATGCATAAATACTGATACACATTAAAATATAAATGTGGATATGTATGTGCTTATGTGGGTATATATATATATATATATAAATATACATATATCATGTTATATATATATATATATATATATATATGTAGAGAGAGAGAAATAGAGACAAAAAAGAGACAGGGGAGTGGGCTGAGGCACTAGAAATCACAGATCAGGATGATAGAGAGAATTCTGAATGTAATTCTATAATCTTAAAGGCTGTTAAATGGGTGGAGGGTCTTTGCTTTTGAGATGTAAATTGACTCCTATTGTTTCATTGTTTAATGCAAAATTTGTATCAGTTCTCTACCTGGTTACATAAGGAGGGAGGGATTTCTCTTTCATCTCACCTTCCCATGACCAGAAATGACATGTTGCACTTAGAGGTCAAACACCTTGGGACAGAAAGGACCAGTACATAACTTACCATTGGAAGATACTTGGTCCAAGATGTAAGACTACTCCCCAAGGGTCACCACTCCTCAACCTACCACGGAAGGGTATTTTGCAGAAAGTTCTGGTCCTTCTGGGATCTTCTTCTTCTTCTTGATTCTGCCTTCTGATCCTGCAGGATATCTGAATCTCTTTTTCCTTCTCAGGCCATGTGCTCCCATGCTAGACCCTGATGCTTCACCATGGGCCCCCATATCATGTGACCAGAGCCTTTCTCTCTCTCTCTCTCTCACTCTCAAACTTCACCTAGCCTATACTGCTATACTGGCTACTGCTTTTCTAAGAGTTTTAACTTATGTAGTTGTAAGAATTTGCTATAATAAAATCCTGAGAAGTTTTTAACATCACAAAGAGCATGCAAATTCTTTTGCTTTTCAATTTCCCCCAAATTCTTATACTTATCTGGGGACCTCAAAAATCCCAGTGGTGACAAGGATATATGTAGAAGGTGAATTTGAGGTGATTCTTGAAGGAGCCTAGAGATTCTAAGAAACATAAGGCAGGATGGAGTGTGGGAAGAACTGTGAGAAGATTAAAGTATGACTAAAGTGTGTGAAGAAGGGTAATGTCCTATAATGTTGGAAAGATAGACTGGAGCCATGTTGTGAAGGGGTTTAAATGCCAGCATTTATATTTGATCCTGAAGACTCAATAGGGAGTTCCTCTAGCTTTTTTGAGAAAAGGAGTGGCATAGTCTGAACTACATAACAGGAAAAATAAACTTAACAGTTCTGTAGACAATGAATTAGAGAGAAAAGCAATTTGAGGCTAAGAGGCATTGCAATAGTTCAGGTCTGGTGAAATGAGGGCTTGTATTAAGGTTGTGACTATATGAGTGCAAGAAAAGGAAATAGATTTTGTGGAGGAAGAAACAAGATTTGTGAACTGATGTCAAATGTGGAATTATTATCATAAAATCTAGATGACTGATTGGAAGGATGATCCTTTAATGGGAATAAAGACATTGAGGGCAAAATAAAGACATTTAGGGCAAAAGATAATGAGATCTACTTTCCATGTGATAAGTTTAAGATATCTGCAAACTATCCAATTAGAAACACTCAATATGCCTATGGGATTTGGCCTAAGGAGAGAGAATGTATATGTAAAAAGCAGGACTTGAATTGGGTCTCCAGACTGATTCTCTAGCTTCTATTATCTTCTGTCTCTCTACAAAAACGGAAAAAATAAATAAAAACCACCAGATAGTTTCCATATTTAAGGGTTTAAATTTTCATAAAAGGATAAAACATGCAGCAGAGATAAATGCACACATAGTATATACTCACAAAATTCCAGAATTTCAAAGCTGAAAGTTACCCTAGAAGGCATGTAACCCAACCCCATTGAATACCCATTGAACTCAGTATTATCCAGGCTCTGCTCTAAGAACTCCAATGAGGGGGAGCCCACAGCTCTCATTAGCAAGTTTTTATAACAATCTTCCTCAATTTACCACTTTTTAACTTCTACTCATTGCTCCTGTTCTCTGGGGTCAATCTAAAGCTTTCTCATCCAGTCATTCAGTTGTGTCTGACTCTACATGAGGTTTTCTTGGCAAAGTTACTGAAGTAGTTTGCCATTTCCTTTTCCAGTATGCCCCCATTTTGCAATGAGGAACTGAGGCAAATAGGGGTTAAGTGACATCTAAGGTAGCAGAGCCACTATGTGTCTGAGTTAAGATTCGAACTCAGATCTTGCTGGCTCCAAGCCTGATGCTCTATCTACTGAATCATCTAACTGTCCCATTGTCTTCTATAATAATGCCTTTTAAATATCTGATGCTTCTTTTCTCCAAGTTCCTTGTATCTTCCCCCTATGTTTTACCCATTTTTTAAATATGACATGGACTTGAGGTCCTTTACAATTCTCATTACCCTCTTGGACTTTATCTAACTTTTTTATGTTATTCCTGACCAGAAAGAGTATAATGAGGCTATCATCTCATTATTCCTGGAAGCTTTGCTTAATACAGCTGAAGAGCCACTGTGGTGCAGTGCTATATCTGGAATTCAAAAGACCTGAGTTCAAACCGAGTTTCAGTTAGTTACCAGCTATAATACCCCAGGCACTTTCTCTCTCTTAGCCTCAGTTTTTCCATCAGTAAAATGGGGATAATGATAGTCCTTTACACCCAGGGTAGTGGTTAAGAGCAAATGAGATGATATTTGTAAAGTGGTATGCAGTAGGTAATTAATAAATGCTGTTTCATACTGTTGACTCATAGTGAACTAAAAACTTAGATTTTTTTTTTAGATAAATTATTCCTTCTAATCTTGTATCTGTGAAGCCATTTTTGGACCCCAGTTGCAAAACTTTCTGTTAAATGGATCTTATTAGATTCAGGCCTCAGTTTTAGGCAGTCAAATTCTTTTTGTCCTTTTCCAGTATATTAGTTATAGCTCCTAACTCTGCATCTGCAGTTTTGATAAGGAGACTATCTAAACCTTTGATAAAAATGCTAAATAGCATAGGACCCAGCCAGCACAAAGCCTTGAGGCACTTCACTAGAGACCTCTTCCTAAGTTGCCATTAAATCAGTCATAGCTGCTCTTTGATCCCAGTCATGGAAACAATTCTAAATCCATTTACCATCTAGACCACTTGTTTCCAGATTTAGATAAAGCTAGATAAAATAATTTCAGAAAGGAAAAGAACACTAACAATTAAGGGGGAGTCAAAAACAATCCTTCTGTCTATCAACTTACAAATTACTGGGGAAAGAGGAAGAATATTCCCAAGAAAAATTCATTAACAATCCTGGGTTACGGATGCTCTGTTGAATACAAACAATAGTATAAAGAATACTCAAAGGTCATAGATATATATATCTCAGAATCAGAACCTTCATTTTATGATTGAGGAAAGTGGGGCCCAGGAAGGTTTAGTTTAAGGAACTTGGCTAGTAAACTTCAGAAAGGAAGAGCCTCTGGCTCTTCAGTGGATTTTTTTTTAAATCCTTTCATAAAACTAGTCCTTTCCCATTTCTTTTTGAAAAGGGACTTGATCAGAATGAAATGGAGGTGAAAATTATAATTGTGTGCTATTCTCCAAATGAAGTTATATTCCTTGAAGACAGTCACATTCAAGTAATTTATAAACACTTCCTTCCAACCATGACAAGAATACTTGCATGTGATATAGCCAAGTACATGGATAGCCCAGGGGCAGTTCCTAGCTTTAAAAGATGAATTGTATTACAAAAATCTGCTTGTCAACCTGTTGTTTTGAACTCAAAACATATTTTCTGATAGAAACAAGCTTACAAATAGTAAAGTTCCCAGGCTGCTTGATTCATAATGCAGCTTACCTATATAGTAGACTGATTCCCCCAGGAGACTTCCTGATCCAGTCTACACCTTTTGTTCCCACAGTCCTTCAGAGCCTTAAGCAAATTTGGGGAATATGGGATGACAGGACAATGTTTTGGTGGCTAAAACAGCCTCAGGTATGGGTAAAAGAGTACAGCGGTAGTAATTGTCTCTATCTCTGTCTCTCTGTTTCTCTGTTTCTCTCTCTCTCTCTCTCTCTCTCTCTCTCTCACACACACACACACACACACACACACTCTCTCTCTGTCTCTCTGTCTGTCTCTGTCATCTCTGTCTCTGTCATCTCTGTCTCTGTCTCTCTGTCTCTGTCTCTCTGTCACTCTCATTCTCTCTTTCTCTCCTCCTCCAGCTCTTTCTCTGTCTTTCTTTCTCTCTCTCTGTCTACCTCAGTCTGGCTCTCTTTCTTTGTCTGTTTCTCTGTCTCTCTCTAGTCCTCTCTTTTTCTCCCTTCCCCCTTTTCTCCCTCTTCTCTCTCTTTCCTTTTTCTCTGTCTCTATATGTCTCTCTTGTCTGTCTCTGTCTTTGTGCATCTCTCCATCTCTGTGAGTTTATCTCTTTGTCTTTCTTTGTTGTCTCTCTCTGTCTCTTTGTCTCTGTCTCTGTCTCTGTTTCTGCCTCTGTCTTTCTCTTCACACACACACACACACACACACACACACACACACACACACACGTAATTCAAGGGACTACCTACATATAACTAAACAACTCAGCTTTTTTGAACCTGAATAAACTGGACAAATATGGAATAGGATGCTCTTTTAAAGGAAAGCTCTAATGCAATTTTCAGTTAGATAAACTGGGTTTGAATTTGTTCTCTGTTTTATATGATCTTGAGCAAGTTAATTTACTTCTCTGGACCTCAGTTTCCTTCTCTGTAAAATAAAAGGCTTAGCCTCTGAGCATCTAACTCCTGTGAAAATGTCCCCAACAAGAGGGGATGCTCCTCCCAACTTTTGTGCAGGGACCTTTGACATTCAACTTCAATGCAATTTGTTTATTTCTCCCGAGTTGAAAATGCCAAGAAATGTCACACGCCTTCCCTGGCCTCCAGCTCCCTCTCAACACATGACTTTGATGAGCCAGCAGGCCAGTACCACTAATGAGCAGCCCAACTCTCTCAAGAATTAACATTATGGAAGGGAAATTCAGGCCAAGAGGGAGTTGTAGGGGGTTAGTAGTTTGAATAAGCAAAGCTTTAGCAAAGGGGAGGGAGAGGGAAGTCTGCTCTAAGCTCCTCAAACCTCTATTCTTCTTGTTTATGACTCTAAGATCTCCTTATCCACTGCTAAAACAATATGCTGGAGGAAAAATGATCTGGCAAAGTCACAGAGGGCCTTAGGTCTACTAATATTTGTCAGCTTCTTTTGATGTGTCAACTTCTATGAGGCACCTAGTGGTATAGTAGATAGAGTACTGGATTTAAAACTAGGAAGACCTGAGTTCAAATTTCACTTAGATGCCTACTAGCTATGTGTTTGACCTTGAGCCAGGCAGTTCACCTCTATAAAATAGGAATAATAGTAGCACTACCTTGCAAATTTGATATGAGAATCAAACAATATTAATATTTTTAAGAAATTCTCCTCAAAGTGCCTGGCATAGTAGGCAGTATATAAATGCTCACTCATTCCCTTCCCTCTCGATTACCTATGTCTCAGGCACTATGTAAAGCACTAAAGCTACAAAGAAAAACTAAAAGTAGTTCCTGCACCTCAGAATTTAACAGTTTCTATTTCTGTGTAAATTTTACATAGTTCTTTTATTCATAAGAATCCTGATGTAGTAGTTAGTACAAGTTTTAACTATATCTGAGGCTTCCATATCACAAAAGCAATAGGACATTTTCTCTTATCCCCACAACTTCTCATATCTCTCTAAAATAGAAATTATGCACCAAAGATAAAGCAATTTCAACTGTCTCCATGATCTAGGATATTCAGAATCCAGAAAGAAAGAAAAAGAAAGAAAACATGATCTAACACTTACCCTTAGCTCACTCAAAACTCTGCTTTCACCTCCTATGTTACTAGTAGTAAAACTATACTGGCTGACCCAAGAACCCAAAACCTAGGCTTGCAACAAAAGCCACTCATACACTCAGGTTGCCCCTCCCTCTTTCCAGTCTGAGCAATCTCAGCTCTAAACTGTAGAAATTTATGCAGAAGTTAGTACTTGGTCATTGTCATAGCAGACAATCTCATAACATCAGCACTGAAAATTCATAATCTTCTAGTGTGTACCAGATATCTGAGGGTCAGAAGAACACTAAGACAGTATCCTCTGTGGGGAGGGGTTGAATAGCACTATATTTAACCTAGGGAAAGAATTCATCATCTAGCTGGAGCCAGTACTATCCAACCTCTGTCACTTGGGACAGAGACCTACACTGATGAATTGTAAATTGCTTAGGATGTGAGTAGACTGAGATGCTTTGTGGTCCAGGAAATCATCATTAGAGGGGAGAGAGCCTGAAAATGAAAAATAAGGGAAAATAATTTAAAGGGAGAAATAATGAAATTACCAAAAGTTTCAGGAAGAAAAAAAATTCAAAGAACTTGAAGAGAAGTAGATAAAACAAGAGGGGAACAATCAACAACAGAAGGCAATATGGTCTCTATATCTCTATTCCTAGCAAATGAATTCAAGTATCTCTAAATAAATTCTATAAAATGGAGAAAATTAACCAACACTTGATAATACAAAGGACTCTGTGGAATGTAAGGAGACACTATTCCTAAGTAGTTCAAAATAGAAATGAGAATTATGAAAGCAGAATATATGACTTGCACATCAAAAATAATGGGTTGAATAGAAACACTGGACCCTGAAAAGGCAACTATCACCAAAAAAGACAAAAGAGGAAAAATAGATTGTGAATGGAAATATATGAAAGTGGGAATAAAATAATAGAGAAGCAAGGAAAGCATTCTTCATGGTCTAGAAAAGAAAGGAAAAATGTGTTCATCCAGCAATCAGTTTAAATATATTGACCTTGAAAATAGGATGAATGCTAGAAGCCCTGTTTGTGGTGGCAAAGAATTGGAAATTAAGTGAATATCCTTCAATTGGGTAATGGCTTAACAAACTGTGGTATATGTGTCATTGTTCTATTCGAAACCAGGAGGGATGGGAATTCACGGAAGCCTGGAAGGATTAGCATGAACTGATGCTGAGCGAGATGAGCAGAACCAAAAAAACATTGTACACCCTAACAGCAACATGGGGGTAATGATCAACCTTGATGAACTTGCTGATTCCATCAGTACAATAACAAGGGACAATTTTGGGCTATCTGCAATGGAGAATACCATCAGTATCTAGAGAAAGAATTGTGGAGTTTGAACAAAGACTCAAGACTATTACCTTTGATTTAGAAGAAAAAAGTTATCTTACTATGTAATTTTGCTATCTCTTATACTTTATTTTTCTTTCTTAAGGATATGATTTCTCTCTCATCATATTCAACTGAGATTAACGTATACCATGGAAACAATGTAAAAACTAATAGAATGTCTTCTGTGGGGAGTGGGGGGAGGGAAGCAAGAATGAGGGAAAAAATTTTTAAATTCAAAATAAATAAAATCTTTCTAAAAAAAGAAAATAGGATGAATGCAAAGAGACAACCTAAGAATCATAGATCTTTCAGAAGAACATGACAGGAGAAAAACAAAAAAAAATTAATATCACAAAGGAGAAATAATGAAAGAAAACTACACAGAATTTCTGAATATAGAAAATGAAATATTAGTTGCAAGAATTCATAAATTAAGAAAAAAAGACAAACTAAAAAGACTGCAAACTCCAAGACACATTCTTATTGTATTTAACAGCCCCACCTCAACATTTCTATTGTAGAACTGAAGGCCATCCTATCTATAGGTGGTTCCCTGATTCATTTAAAGAGTTGACAAGATATCAAAAATAGGAGATTTTTTATTGCATCTTCCTATGAAGGGTGAAGGTCCTTATTTTATGTCTGTTATAAAGCTCATTGAAGGGGTTGAGAGTTATCTATTGGAAATGGCCAAAGTCAATATCAACACTGAAAGGAGATGACCTAATTGGCTCAAACTATGCAGATAAGGAACATCTATTTTGTGTTGAATTATAAGAATAAAATCTTATCAGAGACCTCGCATTTTAAATTTTGCCCTTGATTGCTTTTATTTTTAGAGATCAGGCTAGATAGCTGCCAAACTCAAATCAAGACCAAGCCCTTGAAGAAGGATCATATGAGAATTCCTTGCACTCTCATTCACATGGAGAGTTGGCATCCTGAAAAAGGAGTTCTGTACCCCTAAATTCATGACCTCAACATTGCAAATGCAGTATCAGTCTCTCAGGTCAAGAGATGATAGCTGTGTACAGTAAAACAACATGGTCAAAGGATGAGGGTTCCAGAATTTCAGTCTCCTCACTATAAGAGGGAAGATTTCCTAGAAAGTGTTGACTTCTTAAAGAGAAGAGAAAGAAAAGAATTTTCTTACTACTGCTAGCTTCTTTATAAGAGGTACTGAATCCAATCACTTAGTAAGACAAAGGGGCATCACTAAGTATGAGTCAATTGGAAGGAACAGAAAATCAAAAAAATGGTCCCTGAAGATAGAGGAGCAACTAGGGACTTAAGTCTTCATATGAGGGACCAAAAGACATGAGCCTTGCCTTTTGCTGTTGTCCTTAACTATTTAAACAGCACAGATCTATTATCTCTATAGAAACCTCATTTTTTTTTCCCTTCCAGAGGAGTTCAGTCCCTCAGAATAGTGCTATGTGATTAGAAACCTCCCCGGAGAAAAGCAGAATTCACTAGAATATAAAAAGGTTGTTTCTCTATCAACCTATACTTCCTTTCTATTTTTATTTTATTTTATTTTAAAGGTTTTTGCAAGGCAATTGGGGTTAAGTGGCTTGCCTAAGGCCACACAGCTAGGTAATTATTAAGTGTCTGAGACCGGATTTGAACCCAGGTACTCCTGACTCCAGGGCCGGTGCTTTATCCATTATGCCACCCAGCCACCCCCTCTCTACTTCCTTTCTAAGGGGAGCCTCAGTCACATGGTGGCATTATGAATCCGGAGTATCAGAAGACCCCAGGGGAAAAAAAGGCATCACCAGAGAGATAAAAAAAAATGCACTATTTGTTTATGGGCTATTGTGAATCTTTTTTGTATTTTTAACATTTTCCATGGGGTAGAGTGTTTTGTAGCTAATGTGTACATTGCTGCCTTGAGTACTTGGATGAGATTTGAGGATTCCTTTACCCAAATCTATGGAGATATGGATTTGAAATATATTGAAACTATTTTCTGTGATTTCTCAGAGCATGGGAACAAAATGAGTGACAGAGAATAAATTTAGGAATCATCCCTGAACCTATTCATAAAATGCCAGGACTTAAAGTACTGGGTCACAGGTTGAAGGGACTGTCTGTCTGTGGCTACCCCAGTGTCTTGGGGGTGTTTATGACTTAACCATATTGATCTTCAAGTAGTCCATTAAGTTCATGGACATGCACCTAGTTCCTTTGTTCAGAACAATAAATGGGACCTGAGAGTTCTTTATCCTTATTTTGACAATCAATCTATCTAATATGATTACAAAGGCAAACCCATCATTTCCAAAATATCTCCTCAGACACCTGGTTACCACCTGAAATGTTTTCATTAATACTCCTAGAAGGAGTATTGATAGCATCTAAGGAAGAAGTAGAGTTTGCAAAGTGGTTAGAGTGCTGTCCTGCTGATTTTTAATCTCATGGGCAGGTCATACATATATTTCCTTCATTTGGTGGTTGTAAGTATCAAAGAAAGTAACATATGTAATGCACTTTGTGAATCTTAGAAGATACTATAAATAGTAGGTGGCATCATGGACAAGTGCAACTTCATTTTATGGATAAGAAAACTGAGGCCTCAAAAGATAACACAACTTGATTAAGGTCATATAGGTAGCTTTTGGAAGGGTCAGTATTGAAACCCAGTTTCTTTATGCCACAGAATAATATTCTTTCCACAGATTCTGAGTAGACAGGAAGGAGAAGGAATGATTAACAGAACTCAGGGAAGTTGCCAGGAAGAACATTTGTGAATGTGGAGAAGGAAATGGTCACCCAGGTGTCAACATAAGGGCACTAGGCACCTAAGGGACAAGGACCACCAGAAAGAAGTGGAATAGTGTAGAAGAGCTGACCTTCACATTTTTGTCAAAACCTTCTTTCTACCATTTTTAGGATGAAAATGTAGGCTATTTGCTCTTCTCTATAAACTCCACTTGTGTGACTTTAGACAGATCATTTCTCTTTTCAAGGTCTCAATTCCCTCTTTCTGAAAATGAATGAATTGGTCTAGATGGTCTCTTTGGTCCTCTCAGCTTTAAATCTTATGACCCTCTAAACCCTTCTTCCCCCTCCCTGGCCTTTCTCTTCACTGTAAATTGTATGAACTCTCCCTATGCCAATGAGTACCATGGAGAGAAGCATCACAATATCTCCTTTTTTGCCTCTGTTCCCTAGGATGGAGCAAAACTAGTTTAATGGGGACTTTTTTATTAAAGGATTTCACCACTTGCAAATCAATCATGTGTGTGTGTGTGTGTGTGTGTGTGTGTGTGTGTATATATATATATATATATACACACATACACATAGGTGTGTGGTATTTTGTTTATATGGATAGATGTATGTATTTGTATATATTCAACACACATGATATATATGTGATATGTGTGCACACACATATGTATTTATATGACAAACATATATGTATGTGTATATGCATATAGATGTATATAGATAGATAGATATAGATATAGATATATACATACACACACACACACATTCTCATTTTTTTTAATCCCAACTTCATAGGTTGCCAATGGCATCCCTGTTGTTTTTTGGTCAATGAGAATTACCAATGAATAACTTTGATTTGTCTTGTAATTAAGCATCTCCTTGCTTATTAAATTTCCATGGACTGTGAACAGGAACACTGACTTTGAAGGCCTATTTTTTAGTCTCTTCCTGGATTTAAGATTAGCATTGACCTTCCTAGTGACAATGCTGCAAGGACAAAAAGTCAGAAAGATGAATTGAGGTGGAGGTGATAAGAAAGTAGGACGGGAAGGACAAATTGGGCAGAACTAATCATCAGAACTGATGAACTCCCTCCAGGCAAGAGAGGAAAAGGGACTAGAGTCTTGCCAGGTGCTGGCCCAATATGGCTTCTTCATCAGGCAACAGCAGCCAGGTGGTTAGTGCCACTTGACTGGGCTGCCAGCTGTTGTCTGAGGATGGCCAGCTCTCAACATGGTTGTCCAGCCCAGTCTAATCAGGAATAAGATAAGATATGTTGGGAGCAAAAGAAAATATTTTGATTCAGTCAAGCAATAGGGAGCCCTCAGATAAATGAATATTAATAACCAAAGAAATCACCACTATAAATCACCACTATAACCCTATCTTCTTATCTCTAGGTTCTAACTGAAATTGATTCATTTTGTAACCTCAAAGGGGTTTATGTCTTCTTGGGTCTCTTCCCATGAAATGGGAAGAACAGATTTATTTCCCCTAGTTCTTCTCCCTAAGGAAGTAGAGATTTAACTAATTGATAGGTATACATTTTTGTGCACAAAGGAGCTAAAATGATAGCAGCAGTATTTATTTCTCAAATTCATTCTCCACAACTCCTTGGAAGCAAGTGGTTCTTATTTGAGTTTTCTCATAACCAGCAAGAGTAGCTGTTCCTTTTCACAATTGTTTACAAAAAGCCCTTGGAGTTGCAGATTCTCTTCCCGTTCAATTTTTTCATTGTTATACAAACAGGTGGTATGGAAGAACAGAATGATTGTGTATACCTCCAACCTTGAAGGGTTCATGGGACAATGAGGATAATTTGTGACCAGAATAAGCCATATAAGCATCTTTCACATGTCCTGTGTTTTGTCTAGTGAAGGATAAGGAAATAGGAAATGATGGGATAGGATTCCCTGACCTAGCATAGTGTAAACTAGAACATAAATTTGAGTATGTACTGTGTGAACAATCTACTTCTGTGTCCTGGGGGAGATATACAGTTTAGATAACAGAGTCCCCTTGAGAAACATGCATTACATCAGAGGGATATAGCATGATACATAGGCATAATAGACAGTATTGTAGTTTAAGGAATTAGGGAGTTAGAAAATAAAATACTATTTGAGAACTGAGAGAAAAAATAAGATACTATTTGGGAACTGAGAGAGAAAGTTATAAACCAAGGGGATGATGGAGGGCTCCCCAGAATAGCCTTCCTGAGAAAATGAAATTGCTGCCCTTATGTTTTAGTTGGAGTAATAACCGGAGCAGAACCAAGATGGCAAAATGGGGAAAATATTTGGCCAAACTCTCCCAACATTTTCTTCCAAATAACTCAAAATAATGCCTCAAATTGAATTCTGGAGTGGAAAACCAACAAAATATCAGAGTGAGACATTCTTTCAGTCAAAGACAACAAAGGAAGTCAGAAAAAGAGATCTGTGACATAGGGAAAGAGACTGATCCAGAGCCCACATGGTTAAAAACAGCAATGGTGGCACTATGTGGTGGGGGCAAAACAGAAACAGCTTTGGAAGCTCTCAAGTCAAAGATATAAAAAGATCTGACAACTGGTTAGCAAAAAAATTACAGGGTATTCCTGTGTTAGTACTAGAAACAGGACCAAATGTTTGGCAACTTTATTGCCTATGCCTAATTCTGGGTCATAGGTTAAGGGCAAAGAAGAGCATTTTCATTTAAGAGGGAATATCAAGAGGCAAGATCATATCTGGCCCCAAGGGATCACAGACCCTGAGGAACATTACAGCTTCCAGACCCTAGGGAGTAGGAGCCCTGAGAAGCAGTATCATTTGCAATTCTAAGGAATCAGGAATAGTTCCTGAATAAGGACCACAGTATAGGTCAAAAGAGCAGTGACCACACCTCTTCCCCAGATTGCATCACCTTGGAAGCACAGAAAATGTCCAAATTATAATAATTAGTTCTGAAAACAGCAGTACAGAAAAGTCTGAAAACTGAGAAAGAGTGCCTCCCCCCCCAAACAATAATAATATTGGAACAAAATCTGACATTAACATACAGTTCCCAATCAAAAGATAAGATGGGGAAATGAGAAAACACACACACACACACACACACACACACACACAAAGAATCTAACCATTAAAACCTACTATAGTAACAGGGAAGATAAAGATATAAATTCAAAAGATAATAAGGTAAAAAAATAGTTTCAAGAAAACTTTCAATGAAAAATGAGAATTAGACTTGACTATTAGAATTCTTGCAAGAGTTAAAAAGTAATTTTCAAAATCAAATAAGAATCATAGAGAAAAAGTATGTCAAGAAATGAAAACAAAGAAAAATATGAAGATAATCAACAGTTTAATAAAAATGCAAATCAAAAAAAGAAAGAAAGAAAATAACTGAAGAAAAAGCAGAATTGACCAAAAAGTAATTCCTTAAAAAACTGAGTTGGGGAAGAGGAAGCTAATGACTTTCAAGAAAATAAAACAAAGTCAAAGGAATTGAAAAAAATAGAAGAAAAAATGAAATACTGAAAAATAACTGACCTGGAAAATGCAATGAAGAGAGATTATGTGAGAATTTTTGTAGTACCTGAAATCCATGATTAAAGAAAGAACTAAAATGTCCTATTTCAATAGAAATTGAAAGAATCCACTGATCACTGCCTGGTATTCTAAAATGAAAGCTTCCAGGAATATGATGATGATGATGATGATGGTGACGATGATTATATGATGATGATGATGATGATGATGATGATGATGATGATGATATGATGATGATGTTTGTCTTTTGTTCTCAAAGAAGACCATGACATCAGGGGAGGTGATGATATGACATTCACATGAAATAGATTTGAGTGAGGAGGTGCTGTGCTAAGTCACTGGCCTCACTTTCTCCCCCAGGGCCATCTGGGGCCAGTGAATCAAGATGACTGGAGATGCCCTAGATACAAGGCAATCAGGGTTACATGACTTGCTCAAGGTCACATAGCTAGTAAGTTTCAAGTGTCTGAAGCTGGATTCTAACTCCCCTCCTCTTGACCCTGCACTGTCTAGCTGACTTTGGTGGTATAGTAGTAAGCATAATTGTCTTCCATGCAGTTGATTCAGGTTCAATTCCTGACCAACACAGAGGAATATTATAATCAAATTTTAGAGCTCCCAAGTCTAAAAGAAAATACTTTAAGCAATAGGATAAATTATTTAACATAAAGAGTACTATCATAAATAAATTAGGGTAGCATGGAAATGTGTACCTGTCAGATATATGGATAAAGGAAAGTTTATAGAGAGGATTATGGAAAGTAAAATAGATAATTTGGGTTACATGAAATTAAAATAATTTTGCACAAAACGAAACTCATGAAGCTAAAATTAGAAGAAAATGTGAAGCTGGAAAGGAGGGGGATTTTGCAACTAGTTTCTATGATAAAGATTTCATCTCTCTCAAAACTATAAGGAAATAATCTAAATTTATAGAAATAAGAACCATTCCTCAATTGATAATGGTCAAAGGATATAAACAAGTATTTTCAGGAGGAAAAAATCAAAGCTAACAGTAGTCACAAAAATGCTTTAAATCACTACTGAATTAAAGAAATACAAATTAAAACAATTTTTAAATATTATCTCACACATAGCAGATTGGCTAACATGACAGAAAAGGAAAATGACAAATGCTGGAGGGAATTATGGAATGTGGAAACAGTAATGCATTGTAGATGGAGTTGTGAATTAGTTCAACTATTCTAGAGAACAATTTGGAACCATGCCCAAAGGATTATAAAATCGCATAGCCTTTGACCTAGCAAAATCACTACTAGATCTATATCCTAAAGAGAATAAAGGAAAGGAAAAACAATCTTTATAGCAGCTCTTTTATGTCAATGAATTGACTAATAATTGGAAATTGAGGGGATATCCATCATGTGGGAAATGGATGAGCAAGTTGTATTACATGATTGTGATGGAATGCTATTGTGCTATAAGAAATGATGAATAGGATGATTTCAGAAAATCCTGGGAAGAGTCATATGAATTTATGCAAAGTGAAGTGGGCAGAGCAAGGAGAACATAGTCACATATAAGGATAATTAATGGTGAATGACCTCTGAACAAGACATCTAACACAATTCCAAAGGATCCCTGATGAAAAATTCTATTCACCTTCTAAATGAGAACAATGAATTTTGAATGCATATTGAACCATACTTCTTCTTACTTTCTATATTTTTATTGTTTTAGGCTTTTCTTCTGCAACATATCTAATATGAGAATATGTTTGTATGACCTTATATGTACAATTAAAATCAAATTGTCTGCCTTCTAAAGAATGGGGGAGATGTAGGAGGAAAGGAGAGGATTTGGAACTCAAAAATTGTTTGAATGATTATTAACTGTTTTACATGTGATTGGGAAATATCTAATGAAATAAATAAGAAAATAATTCTTAAAAGAAAAAATATTTAATTTGGATGATTATAGTAATAATAATAATAATAATAATAATAATAATAATAATAATAATAATAATAATAACAGTAATTCTACTAACTCACATTTATATGAGCAAATAAATTGTCCTGGTCTAGTGTGCAACACTGATGAGAGAATGATAGGGGGGATGTACCTAGGCTAGGTGTTATACTAGATAGAGCATCAGCCTTGGAGTCAGAAAGACCTGATTTCAAATTTGGCCTCAGACATTTCTACCTATATAACCTTGGGCAAGTCACTTATGATCTGCTTGCCCCAGTTTCATCTTCTATAAATAATAACACCTACCTCCCTGGGTTGTTGTGAGGATCAAGTGAGATAATAATTGTAAATACATTTGGCATTTGTGCGGAAGAAAAGTGCTATATAAACATTAACTATTGTTGATATTATTATTATTGGGCAGCTGGATGTTGCAGTGGATAGAGCACCAACCTGTGAAGTCAGGAAGACCTGAGTTCAAATGTGACTTCAGACATTTGACACTTACTAGCTGTCTGACCTTGGGCAAATTTCTTAATCCTGATTGCCTCAAGTCCAGGGCCATCCCCAATCATCCTGATCCATATTTGGCCACTGGACCCAGCTGATTCTAGAGAGAAAATGAGGCTGGTAATTAGCACAGTACCCCCTCACTCAAATCCAATTCATGGGCTTGTAATGGCATCACCTCCCTGATGCTGATGTCTTTTTTTGTGAACAAAGGAAAAACTTCATCAAGATAGTTGTTGTTGTTGTGTGACACTTGAAAGCCTGGATGCATTTAGACTGTGAATGAACTTAAAAACCAGACTGAAGAATTCGGACTTTATCCTGTAGTCATTGAGAAACCATTAAAAATGTCTGAGGCAGACTGTCTTAAATGTGATACTGAGTCAGAATCTACCACATAGAGGATGGAAGAAAGAAGAAGAGAAAGGAAAAAAAAAGTAGAAAATAAGGAAGAATAAGAGGAAGGAAAGCCAGAGGGATGAATGAATGAAGAGGAAAAAGAAGAGAATAGAGAAGTCTAGTGAGCTCCTAATGAGGATTAGAGACAAGGGATCTTTCCAAAACTCAGTTCGATCTGGAGGACCTTTGAATACCAAATCAGTAGAGTGGGGAGTTAGAGAATGAACACTCTAGCATGTAGAAAGACAATATTAGGAATTCAGAGCAAAAAGCCTTGGGTAATGGAGCCTGGTGTTTGCAATAAAAATTTAAATGTGCCATCCTGATAGTAAAGGATGCTTTTATCTGATCAGCTTGTCAGTCCATGCAAAGTTTGGATTCCAAGCTGGAAAAGCCCAACTGAATTCATATTTACATCACTTGAGTCTGTAGGGTGTTGTTTCTAGTGATAATCTTTTTTTTTTTAATTTTCTTTTCTTGGAGGTGGTTGGGTAAGAGATGTTATGTTTTCATCTAATAACTGATGGGGCTCACTCCCTTTGCATCTGCCCCCTCTTCCTACAATAACACCTTTCTGCCAAGGATAATCCGAGAAATGGACCTGAGGAAAAGAGTCTTCCTAGTGACCTCAGGGAGAGCACAACATGGGTCTAAGTTCATTCTCTGCATGAATGGTGGGGAGGACTAGGGGAAGAGATACTGAGAAATTATAACAAATAACATTTTCAGGGTACCCTAAAGATCTTAGCACAGTTTTGCAGTAAATATTTTTGGAATATTCTATATTTAGCATGTTAAGAATGCTTTCCCCTCAGCAAACCTTTCAGCAGGTATGTGCCATATACAAATTAGCTCCATTTCTCAGGTGAGGTGACAGAAGTTCCAGAAAGTTAAGTAACTTGCCCAGAGCTGGTAATTAGAATGTGAAATCAGATCTCCTAATCTTCCAGAAGATGGTTGCCAAGCTGCTTTCCATAATAGCTCATGTAAATTATGTAAATTAACAGTTTACAAAATATTTTCTTGTTTCATTTGATTCTCCTGACTAGTCTGTGAAGCAGTACTACAATCCTCATTTATCTAATAAGGAAACTGAGTCCCAAGGGAGATTGGCTGATTCTCCTAAAGTCTCATAGGTTACATGACAAAGCCAGGATGTGAAGCTGGAACAGTGAAATGAATGTTGGTTTTAGTCCTGGGCACCTGAATAGAAATCCTACTTCCTATCTACATGTCTTTGGGCAAGTCATTTCTCTCCAGATCCATTTCCATAGCTGTGAAGTGTCAGAGTTGAACTAGATAATCTTTAAGGTCCTTTCCAGCTTCAAATCTTTGGTCTTATGATTGTTCAGAGAAGGCAGGGAAAGAGTGTAGGGGTGAGGGAGATCTTTCCATTTCACCTATCTGTCTCTGTAATCTAGGATATAAAGATAGCTAGCTTTACAAGTAGGAAGATAACAATCTTCATTTAAGTTTATCTAAATCAAGAAAATTTTTTTAAAAAAAGCATAACATCAGATTATGCAGTAAATAAATCCAGAGAAAACCAGGATCTGAGAGAATGGAACAGACTCTTGCTTAAGGGAATGAAAAGTCTAATGAATGTGACTCTCCTTAATGAAAAGTTTAAGCTAATTTTGAAAATGAAGAGACTTAAGGAATCTTAGATTTGAAGCTGAAAGAGACCTCAGAGGTCATGTAATCGAGGCCAAGCAAGACAAAGTGAATTTGATTAAGATCACAGGTAGTGAGCTTCAGAAGCAAGGTCCTTGGAAGCTGTGGCTAGTGACTCAATTGTGTGTGTGTGTGTGTGTGTGTGTGTGTGTGTGTGTGTGTGTGTGTTTGTTTAAATAAGAAGGGAAACAGATCAATTCATAAGCCCAGCAGGACCTACAGTTTCAGGTATAGAAGTGCTCAGGCTGCCTCTGCCCCAACTGCCCACACTCCCGCCCCCACCCCCACCCCCACTGAGTTGAATGAATATGCTTCATGTCAAGAAGCAAATTTGATTTTCTAAATTCTTTCCGTTTTAATAATCAGAGGTGTTATTAGGAACACAAGATTAAATACACCATGCTTGGTCTATTACCAAATGCATAATAACTGGGCAGGGTAATAATAACAACAAGGTCTTGTAATAGTACATGTCCTTCCTTGAGTCTTCAGGCCTTAATAGCATTCAGCCTCATACTGTTCTTAAGCTATCTTACAGAACATTTTTGCTGGTGGTAGTTGTCAGGGTCCACCTGGCCCAGGGCCTGGGTCAGAGTATGAAAGACTGAACTCAAAGACAAAAGAATAGGGGAGGAGAGTTGGAGGGGTTTGGAAGTATTCAGAAAGTCTGAGCTGAATTTAAGGAAGTAGAATTAGGACCTGAATTTGAGGTACAAAAGACAGGTACTGTTAATGGTCAGTTAGAATCCAAAGAGAAAATTCCCAGTCAGATGAGGGAGAGAAAAACCCAGTATGAGAAATCATAGCAGCTCTCAAGTTGATAGAGATAAATTCCAAATCCTGATGGATCTATCTTTCTTATCTGTGAGATACAATCCCCAAATTTAGGGAATTCTTCAACTAAAGGAATCTCCAACTCCAGTCTGATCAGAGCTGTAGTCCTTACTCTCAAGAAGAAATGAGTCTAATGAGGAAGAAACATTCTAACTCCAATGAAAACTCTCATTCTCTGACCAAAAGAAAATTCTTGTTCTGTTGGGAGACCTTGGTACTATTTTATAAATATGTATCTGCTTTGTCTGTGGATTTCCCACAAAGAATATCTAATGCTAGGCCTAGTTTTGTCCACCATCCAGCTCAAATATGCTCAGGAAGGGAAGCCAATTTTCATTTTTAGCCTGAGAAAGACATAATGAGGAAGGTAAATCATCGAATGCATTCCCAAGCCAAAATTGAAATGTTTTTTGGATTATCTACTGTTTTGAATTATCCACACCACTGCTCCCTTCTGTTTGCCCAAATCTTTGATAGGGGCATGCAGTTTATTCATTTGTGTACAGTGAATATTGGAATTGAGAAAAGAAAATGGGAGTGGTCTTGTAACAATGATAATTATTGGTGGATGAACTCAAAAGAAAATACTTATAGGGAAATTCTAAGCATTAAAACAAGATCCTTAGAGACCATTTAGTTCATCACCACATTTTATAGATAAGGAAACTGGGGGGAGGGGGGCCATACAGATGATAAGTAGCAGAGTTCCAATTACAGGCCTAGGTTTTCTGAGGAGTCTAGGTTACAGAATTGGCAGCTAGGTGACTCAGTGTATAAAGTGCAAGACTCATCTGAATCACTTACTAGCTGTGTGATCCTGGGAAAGTCATTTCATTCTGTTTACCTCACTTTTCTCATCTATAAAATAAGCTGGAGAAGAACATGAAAAACCATTCTTGCATCTCTGCCAAAAAACCCCAAATGGAATAAGGTACAACTGAAAGGACTGAACAGCAAAATATTCATAAATTCAGATTGCAGCTTCACAAAAATAGAGTTGGAAGGAATCTTAAAGATTATCTGGTTTATTCCCTTTATTTGAAAGATAAGGAAACTAAGTGATTTCCCTAAAATTATACAGATAGTGAAGAGCAAAAGAATTGGAATCCCAATCCTTTGACTTCAAATCTACATTCTTTCCATCTCAATCTCAGTCTCCCTTCCCTCCTCTCCTCCTCCCCCCCTCCCCCCTTCCCTCCTCTCCCCCCACCATGTTTCACTCATGCTATATTGGTTGTAATTTAAATGACAGATACAGGATGGCATACTTAGGAAAGTTTATATCTTGAACAGAAGTCTACTTGTAAAAAGACTTAGAACATGAAGGTAAAATTGGAACAATGGGGAGTGAGCATCTTGGCTCAGATGGTACAATCAAACTACAGAGGGACACGTAGAATCTGGAGAATTTCTCAAGGAACTTACTTTTACTGAAACCACAAGTGATTAATTAGATCCAGGGCCAGTGGGGTCAGTCTTGAAGGTCCTAGAAGAACTCTCTGTTTGACTCTACCAGACCAGTCATTCAAGAGTAACTTTTATTATTATCCATTTATCATGGAGGTGCTGGAAGAGATAAAGATTTAGAGAAGACATAGTACCACATCCTAGAGACCTGTAAAATGAGGAAGCTGTATTGAATGGTCTTTGTGCTTCCTTTCATCTCTAGTTTTATGGTTTCCTAATCCAATGATCCTTCATTAAACTTAAAATCTGACATGGGAATGACAGCCACATACATAACTGGGATATGTGTGATGAATGCATCAATTCTGAAAAGCAAATCAAAGTATTATATTAATATCAGGGTCAAGGGTCAGAGAAGGGGAATGTTTTATCAACATGATGAAGTAGCTTCCTGGAAGAGGTGCCATTTGAGTTGGACTCTAATGATTAGAATTTCCAGGATGAAAAAGCAGGAGAGAGAGTATGTTTTAGGCATGGAAAACAGTGTGTGTTCTATCATCATAATAAAACAATATAATAATAATTAGATAGATAGATAGATAGATAGATAGATAGATAGATAAGAGTTCAATGAAGTCATTTGTCCAGGATATGACTAGAGTATATGGAGAGAAAAAGTATGAGGTGAAACTAGTAGGCTTGGGATTGGTATGATTATGAATGAGAAGATCTTGATCACCAGGCAAAGGAATACAATCTTTACTTAGTTAACAATAGGAAGCCACAGAAGAAGTCTGAACATGATAATTTTACTCGATCTGTGAATAAAGGAGAAATGATTAGCAAAGGCATAATGAATGAATGGGAGAAAGAGAAATTGAAAGTGAGGAAGCTTTCTTTAGCAGATGATAATGAGACTGCAGCTGAGTGATGGCTGTGGGAAGATAGATTTGAAAGAGGGAAATGGAATCAATAGGATTCTGGAAACTGATCGGATATAAGTGCCTCAGTCATGCCACTGATAAAAATGGTGAGATCAGAAGGAGAAATGATGATAAGTTCTATCTAGGCATGGTCAAGATGCCCTTGAAATTTCAAGTTCTAGATGTTCTATGAACCTCTGGATTCAGAGCTAAGCAGAGAGATCAGATTTGAAATACAAATGTGAAAATAATCTGCAGAGATGGGGCAATTTTGATTGTGTCATGAAGATTGCCAAGGAAGGAAGCATAGGCTGAGGAGGCAACAGAGTCAAGTATAGAAGTTGCTCACTTAAGAGGGCAGAAGCTAGTAAAAGAGAGATAGGACACAATTAAAGATCTATAAAGAAGATAAAAGGAAGATAGGAGGAGAAGGACCAGGAGAACAGTGTCTCTGAATTCAAGAGGTTATCTAGTGAGAAGGGCAGTCAATAATGTATATATACAACATGCAAATATGTATATATGGATGTATATATTAATACATATATATGTCTATATCTATCTATCTATCTATCTATCTATCTATCTATCTACCTATCTATCTATCTAGCTATATTGCACATGTATGTATATGGAAGTGTCACAGTAGATAAAGTGCCAAGTCTAGAGTCTGGAAGACCTGAGTTTGAAATTGGCCTCATTTACTAAATGTTTACTCTGGACAAGTCATTTAACCTTTTCTGTCTCAGTTTTTTCATCTGTCAAATGAGATGGAGAAGGAAAAAGCAAATCATTTAACATCTTTGCCCAAAATCTCTGAAAGGGAATGGGTGAGAAAGAGTCAGACATGACTGAAAATGGCAAAACAGAAACAAAAATATACCGATTGTGAGTTCCTTTTTTTAAATTTTTTTTATTTTTAGGTTTGTTTGTTTTTTTTGCAAGGCAAACGGGGTTAAGTGGCTTGCCCAAGGCCACACAGCTAGGTAATTATTAAGTGTCTGAGACCGGATTTGAACCCAGGTACTCCTGACTCCAGGGCCGGTGCTTTATCCACTACGCCATGAGTTCCTTGAGAGTAGGGACTGTTTTTTTTTCTCCTCTCTTTTTTTTTTTTTTTGGTTTGCTTAGCACTTAACACAGGACCTGGACCATAGTAAGTTCTTTCAAAAATGCTTGTTAATTTAGAGGCACAGGATTATATAGACAGCTTTTTCAAAAGGTTTAATGTTGAAAGAGAGGAGAAATGGGGCGGCAGTTTAGGTAGAAAGGAAAAAGGAAGACCAAAGTTCATGAACTGGCTCCATAATCCTGCTTATTTTAAATGTCACCTCTTCTAGAGCAGTCCAAATCAAATTGCCTTTGTGAATGAAGTTGTATATATGTATATGGTTGAGAGGGAGGGGGTAGGAACAATGGGAGGGGTCAGTGGAGACAAGTTACACGTATGGGGCAATAAGCAAATAAATTAGGCAGATTGTTGGAATGAGGTGGATAGTATTTGTGAATGGGGTTGAATACAAGGAATGAGTGTGGGAAGGAAGCTGGGGAAGGATGAGTTTGAAAGGCCTATGTAAGGGGGGTGTTTGAATGAAATTGTGTTTGAGAATGGCATAGGAAGTGGGCAGTGGACCAGAGTGGGGAAATAATGGTTTGAGAGAGGAAATGCTGGTAATATGCAAAAGAGGCTTTGAGAAAAGGGGAGGTAGTAAAAGGAGCTGAACAATCTCAGGCTTTGAAGATAAAGAGACTTTCAAAGCAAAGTGTTCTTTTCAGAATGATCTCTTTTATTACCATTGGGTCTAGATGGGAGGCTTCTAGGTGACAAGAATGGGAAGATGGTAAGCTGGAAGCTGTGAGGTTCTGGGCTGAGCTTTCAGTATACCCAACCTGAATCTAGTCATAGCCTATAGTTCAGGGATGGATCACAAGCAAGAAGATTAGTGTGTTTGAATATGAAAACAGGGCTGCAAATGGTATTTTGATTCACTAATCCTGAGCAAACAAACAGTGACCCCTTCTCTCTCATACACATTACAACATCTCATTGACAGGAGCCCTAATTCATGTAAACACACCCTCATTCAAACATACCCTCACATCCCATTCACACTCAAACATATCTTCAATTCACACAAATAGTTCCCTTCTCTCACACACCTTTATTTTATAAATACACTCATTCTCTCACAAACTTCTTCATCATACCCATCTTCTATGAGGCAACCTATTCAGAAGGAATAAACTGATATTCTACTTCCCACAAGCTCTGTGACCTTGGCAAAAACCTTGAGTACAAGTCTCTAACGAACCTCTGTGGGTCTTAATTTCATCTCTAAAAGAATAAGAAAAAATGCCTGTTCACAAAGGAGCTGTGATATTCAAATCAGCTACTAAATCAATCCAATAATCAATCAATCAATCTATTTTTAGACTAAGCTATCAAAACTTTAAATTGCATCAAGATTTCTGGAACACTGCATCATAACCATATTTTCTTCACAATAGACTTTTAAAGATGGAATCAACTTTTTTTTTTTTTTTTTTTTTTTTGGTATCTCATTTGTGTCCTTGGTACAGGGACGTGGTTCAGGTTTGACCTGTGTTACAGACTGGTCTTGAACAAATCTCTTAATCTTTAATTGCCCAAGGCAACTGAGACTACATTTTGGAGAAGGATTGAATGGGCATAGAGGTCATTCCTCATAGGGAGTTCCTTAGGCCAATAAAATCATAGGTTGGATGAAAGGAAAAGGTACTTCTTGTAAGGAAACTCCCTTCACCAAAAGAGAGCTACTGGTCAACTTCTATTAGGCTACTCATATATAGTCTTAGAGCAGGGGTGGGGAACTTTTTTTTTCTGTCAAGGGCCTTTTGGATATTTATAGTATCATTTGTGGGCCATACAGAATTATCAGCTTAAAAATTACCCTGCTATATTTAGTCAAACAATTAATCATGCCTAAAAGTCTCCTAGATTTATTGAATTTCAAGACCCACCTGCAGTTGCTATGGAAGCACCAGAGGGCCTTATATGGTCCACAAGCCTGATGTTCCCACCCCTGTCTTAGAAGGCTGCCTGTCACAATGAGGAATTAAGTGATGATCTCAGAATCATAGAACCATTTGTTATCAGAGGTGATAGGTCTTCCTGACTTCAAGACCAGTTCTTTATACATTCTTTCTACCATTTTACAAATTTAGAAACTGAGATTTGAAGAAGCTAACCTTTCCCAGAGCTAAGTGAGACATGTATGAGCTGAAATTGAGATCTGAACCAAGCTGTCTATTTAGAGTGGCAGGCCTTCAGTCAGAAAGACCCAGGTTCAAATGTGGCCTCAGACAATAGTTGTATAAAAAGCCACTGAACTTGTTGATTCAGCTGTTTTATTTTTTCTATAAAATGAGAATGATAATAATAACACCTACCTCCCAGGGTTGTTATAAGGATCAAATGAGATATTATTTGTGGTCTAATCCAATTCAATAAATATTTATTAAGTGCCTACAATTTTCACTAAGCTTCTGTACTAAGCTTCAGGGGTTTAATTAACAAAAATATCCCTGTCCTCAAAAAGCTTACAGCCTAAAAAAAGAAAATTATACACAAAAGGAAGAAGGAAGGCAGGAGGCATGTAGGTAGGGAGAGATAAGCAGGAATGACACCAGGAACTCCTGGCATGGGGCCATCTTGTTTTGGGTAGATGGAACCAGGCAGAGCAGCAAAAGTGAGTACAAAAAGTCCATTTTTTTCTGGCCCTTATAAAGGAAGATATTGGGAGGAGTTTGGAGCTCAGACTCTCCAGTCCTCCTATCAGAGGCTGAGGGAGGTGATATCAGTCAAGGTGTGAGTTAGTGGCATGGTAATAAAATTAGAGATGATGAGCTTAACCTAGGAGTCAGCTTGTTTTGTGGCAGAGAAGCAGATGTAGCTTAAGAGCCTCAAGTACTTTGTAAAATAGTTAACAGTGCCTGGCACTATATAAGTATTAGCTATGATTATTATTAAGGATGTTTATAAGCTGATATGGTGATCCCATGTTTGTAGTCTGTTACTGAGGAGGCTGAGGCTTATGATGGGGAATTCTGAAATACAGTAAAACTAAAGGAAACTAGGTGTCTAAAGGCCATATTGGCAACATCACTAGAAGAACCAAAACAGGTCAAAGCTTCTAGGCAGATCAGTGGTGGAGATGAGCACATGAATGACCACAGCACTTCCAGATTGGGAGAGATATGGAGACTCAGTAACAAAAAGAAAGTCTTTATAAATTTTTTTTAGTTGTTGTTCAGTCAAGTCCAACTCTTCATTACCCCTTTTGGGGTTTTCTTGGTCAAGGTACTAGAGTGGTTTGACATTTTCTTCTCCAGCTCATGTTACAGTTGAGGAAACTGAGGTAAATAGAATTAAGTAACTTGACCAGGGTTATATAGCCAGTAAGTATCTAAGGCTAGATTTGAATTCAGAACTTCCTGACTTCAGGCCTAGTGCTATATCTACCTCACTACCTAGCTGCTTTTCTTTTCTTTTTTTTTAGTTTCTTGCAAGGCAATGGGGTTACATGACTTGCCCACAGGCACACAGCCAGTGTCTGAGGCCAGATTTGAACTCAGGCCCTCCTGACTTCAGGGCCACCTAGCTGCCCCTTTGCTGCTTCTAAGGCATCATATAAATATGAGGTAGCATTATTATTATTTCAAGATTATAGATTTTGAGCTGGAACTGACTTTAGAGGTGTCTAGTCCATTTTTTTCTTATATTACGAAGGAAAGTAAGATTCAGTAAAGTTAAATGGCTTAAGAGTGGGCATATTTGTCCAAGCCCCTCGAATTCAAATTCATCATTCATTCCACTGAATGCAAATACCCATCTATTCAAAGAGAAACAAAAATACACCTGCATTCAGAAACACATGCTCCCCCCCCCATGCTTTATTCACAAGGACACACACCTGTGTCATGGTTCATCCAGAGACCCACTTGCCCATATCCAGCAGAATGCTCCCCCTTACATACACACTTCACTTCATGTATCCGAAGGATCTATCAAACAATAGAGCCTCTCTCCCCTCCACCTTCAGGCACAAGTCTAGACCAAAGATGGAAAAGAGACAGCTTCCCTCAGCATAGCTCATGCATTGATTAGGATTCTTTTTGCATTCATATCATTAATGTACATTATTTTAGCTTTTCTGCCTTAGGCTCATAGATTATGAGTTGAAAATGACCTTGGAGTTCATCTAGTCCAACCCCCCATAATTTGCAAGAGCAGAAACTGAGGCCCAGAGTGAGGAAGTAACTTGTCCAAGGTCACATTGAATCAAACCCATTAACTTCTGACTGTAAATTCAGCCCTCCTGGATTTTGCACTTTGGCGACTTTTCTTCATCAGTCTTTGCAGTCTGTCAATGAATCATTCCAATGTGCTTGAATTTCAGAATTGGGTCTGATTTTTATACAGTCATAAGCATTTCAGTAGGATCCCAGGATCAGTCAATATTTTCACATTACTATTACAATCAAAGCATAGACATATATATTCTAGATAACAAATTACCATCTTTCATAATAGTAACTAGGATTATGATTGATGGATGTATCTTTTCTCCTATCCTTCTACTCTTTGGAATCTTCGGATATAGTTTATGTCATCATTCCCTTCCCTTTCCTTGTTGTCTGTGTCTGCCTAGGGATTGTGTTAGATTAAGGGGATATGCCTAGGACTTGTGGAGAAGCCCATGATACTATGGCTTTAAATTGGAGGCTGCCACTGTTATTTAGGAAATTCTCTTGTCTCCTGAGTGAAGTAGATATCCTGGAGTTATCAGACCTGGAGCTTCTGGAGGATATGGGTTGACTGTCCTCATAGAATGTGAAACCTGGAAGGGACCTTCAATATCTTATAATCCAACCCCATCAATTTCCAAATGAGAAAACTGAAAATCAATTCAGGACTAGTTCTCTAGGACTAAAAGTTCCAGAACTAGAACTCTATTTTCTAGAACTCATACCTTGGACTCTTCTATCCTATAAGCTGATTTTTCTGTATCAGGATGTATGACTTTCTATTTTATTTGATTCTCAGTTTCATTTGTAAAATAGCATAACATAGTTTTGTTATTTTCTCTGTTGTTCAGTCATTTTTCAACTGTGTCTGATTTTTCATGACCCCATTTGGTTTTTCTTTTTTCTTTGGTAAAAATATTGGAATTGTTTGACATTTCCTTTTCCAGCTTATTTAACAGATGAGGGAAGTTGAGGCAGAGGTAAGTGACTTGCCCAGGATCACACAGCTAGTTAGTGTGTGAGGCTAGATTTGAACTCAGGAAAATGAGTTCTTCACCCCCTGGCCAACACTCTACCCATTGTACCATCTAACTTTAGCTTTAGTAGTTATCTATTTTAGATGGTTGTATTTATCTTATATGCTTATTATGAAGCTGAAAGGAGATAAAGTGTTTTAAGGAAAGTAGAATGGTTAAGAGCTCTGGAAGTCATTGAAAACCTGGTTTCAATTTCCACCTCTAAAACAATGCTACCAGTAAACTTCCTAATACTATAAAATTTGCACAATAATTTCACATTTTGTATTGGTGAATGGAGTTTCTTCATAGGGAGGTTCCTTCTCCAAGGAAATCACAAATTAATCCTCTCAAAGTGCTTTGCAAAGGTAGAAAAACTTTATCAGCTTCATTTATGAGACTAGGAGTTTACTAAAAACAGAGATCCCCATCTCTTACTCTTTCTCAAGTTTCCAATAGGTGGGCAGAGAGGGTAACTCAATATAAGCTTTGAGAGAGGTCGGTGGGAGCTAATCCTTACATCTTCTTTCTACAGTCGCTCTCAAAATATGAGAGCTCCAGGCTATGGTCCAGTCTCATATCTTCCCCAAGGAGGTCTGTTGTGAAATAACAGATTAGAATGACAGGGTAGTGATGGGATGAGAGCTTCCTGACATGTCAGGGTGACCAATTCTGTGTCCTTTTCATCGCTGCCACAGAGGTCAGGAGAACCAATATCTCTTGCCTCTGCCTCCTGGAAGAGACAGAGATCACACCCTGTCTCCATGGGAAAGGTTAGTGTGATTTATGGAAACCCAAATCTCCATTCAGGGAGGTATCAAATGAGTACCTGATGCCATGCACCTGCAGAGTTGGCTCTTTGTAAAGCAGATTTGAATCCCCCTCCTTTCTTCTTATTAATTCACACTCCCCAGACCTGGAACACTCTGCAGAAACCATTTCCTTTTTCCTTAAACAGAATCAGGCATCTTGTTTGATTTACTGGCTTGAGAGGGGGGTGGTGCCTTCTTTGGTTGCTAAGGTATCTTTTAAATGGAAATCAGGGTGGTGAGATATCAGAAATATCTAGCCAGCCATCTGCTCAGTGTTGTCTCTTCAGTGTGGAGTAATGTGGTGATAGTACAGACTGGGATGTGAAAGGCTGGGGTGAGAGGACAATGGAGAAGGGGCAGAGAGGTACAGAGGTATGGAGAAAGGCTGGCTCTAAATGTAAAACCACCTTAGCTTGTACTGTTCCCAAGGAAGTTCTTTTTCTTTCTCTTATTCTCCTTTCACATTCTTGTCCCTTCCCCCTTAACTCCTCTTCCTTAACTTCCCCTTTTCCTTTATCTTTTCTCCGTTCTTCAATAACCTTTCTTCTTTCCTTTTTCTCTTCCCTCTTCCCCAGTATCCTCACCCTTCCTTCCCCTCTTCTTTTCTTCATTTTCTATGCTTCCTTGCTCTATGTCCATCCATTTTCTTTCTCTTACTTCCTTTTCTTTCCTTCCCTTCCCTTTTCCTTTCTCCATTACCCTCTCCTCCTTTCTCCTCCTCTGTGTCCTTTCTATCCATTCCTCCTTCATCCTCCCCTTTCTATCTCTGCCTGTCTCTCATTTCCTCTTTCTCCTCTTTGCTTTTAAGGAATGGTCTTTTCTGTAATAAACCATCCGCTTCACTGAAATGGCTTTCTTCTCTCACTGCTCGCTGCTCACCACAATATTTTTCTTAACTTATTACCATAAGCTGGTCCCCTGCAGCTTCACAGAGAAGCTACAGCAACTAGGGACCTGAAGAGTCACTTCTTTCCCTTCAAATGTTACTATCTCAGTAACCAAAAAAAAAAAAAAAAAAAAGGTGTAAGAGGCAACAAGGTACTATGAAAAGGCTAGTGGTTGTTATGAACTTGGGTTTGAATTTGAATCTCATCTTTGAAAGTAGCAGTATGACTACCATGTGTAATTTTCTCCTTGGAGTATCAGTTCTGTCATCTGAAAAATGGTAAAAATGATAACCACAAAATTATACCCAATCAATTAAGCAATTAATATTGATCAATTAATTATAAAAGAGACTGGGTGCTAGGGAATTTTTACAGAGGTTAAAAAAAAAAACCCTTACCTTCAGGCAGCTGATTATCTAGCAGAAAGTTACTCTCAAAATCGTACAAATAAACAATAAAGATAGAATGGGACAAGGGCAAAAAAAGACCAGACAAAGTGATTAAAGAAAATTTGGAGGAGGAAGGAAAATTTCGACACTTTTTAGCTATTAGTCTGCTACATGCTGATTTGGAACTACCCCCAGGAAGGCAAAATACAAGGACGCTATCTCTCTTCCAACTCTTACCCTGGGGAGGGCTCACAATTAATTAAAGACATAATTTCTTTTAATGAACCTCAATGGAGTTATTGTGTGGAAAACACTTTAAAAAATTTTTAAGGTTTAAGAAGAAATGCTGCAGAATTATGCTATTATGATTATGATTATTATAGAGAGTCCAATTTAAAACAACAAAGGGCTTAATTCAATCTTAACTTGCTAGCAGAAACAAACTGATTTATTCTTTATAGATACAGGTGAAGAAGAGGGAGTTCCCAGAATGTTATTTCCCTGCCCTAAGGAGCTCCTGGACACAGGGGACACAGTCCCTTCTCTCAGAGAGGTACCACTCTAATAGGAAATATTATTGGTATCTGCACTTGGGGAGCTCCCAGTCTGATATGAAAGAATAGTCAGAGACCCCAGGGAAACTCCATTCGTCCTAAATGAATTCTTTTTTCAGTTTCTTTCTCTTTTTTTTCATGGCTGCTGCCCTCCCACATTGTCCCTCCTGCATATTCTACCCAGAGTAACTTTCCCTTCTTCTTCAGATGACTTCCTCCATTGTAGTTGATTTTGATATTTGACACCAATTCTCATTTTACAGGGTCTCCCTCTCTTGAGTCTGATGCTGTTTTTTTTTTTACTATGATCACAACTTCATCTATAATCCTACCCTCTTCCCCTTTTCAAATCTCTCCCTCCACTTTTTTTTTCTCCCCAGGGCCTCATTTGGATGATACTCAGAGAGGACAGGAGAAGATTAGGGTCTCTCTCTCTCTCTCTCTCTCTCTCTCTCTCTCTCTCTCTCTCTCTCTCTCTCTCTCTCTCCCTCCCTTCCTCCCTTCCTCTCCCCCCCCCTTCCCCATCTCTAGTTTGTGACAAATCTTGCCTCAGTAAAGGGGAGCCATCCCAGGATTTGGGTTAATTACTTGTATCCATCTCTTCTCTCTCCTTCTTTCCCCACCCAAATTATTTTTTAAGCTGCCTTTTGTTTATCATTTTGAATGTTAGGGTAATGTATTAAGTGACGGTTCTCAGAATACAATTTTAATTAAGATTCAATAGTCAGCTCTCTGTCAGTAATCTTCCATGCTGATTACTTAAAATATATTTACCCAGCTCTATTATGTCACAGATTTGCATTCATTAGATACTTGCTAATCCTCTATAAACTTATTTTTTAAATGTGGTTTATTTAGCATAATTTACAAGGACAAAACTGTTTTGAACAATGTGATGGGTGTCTTTGCAGGATGCAGAGTGTACTTCCCAAAGCCCTTCAGGGTTACCAGTTCCCCTCTACTCCCTAACTGGAAAGGATTGGGAGGGAGGCCAAGAATGGGAGAGACAGGGAAAAGGGCTTGGGCAGAAGTGACAGCAGCAACAACAGCAGCTTCTGTCATACAAGAGGAAATGTGGAGACTACTTATGGATCTAGCATCCAAAGATCCAAGGTCAAGTCCTCATCTGCTTTTTACTGATACTGTAAGGCATAAGTTTGTGCTCAGGAGCTGTTTTCCCTCTTCTTTGACATCTCTTAAAATCTCTGGTTTCCTTTAAAACTCAGCTCAAGCACTACCTTATGGAAGAGGTCTCTTTCAGTCTTCTCAGGTGCTAATGTCTTATTCTATAAAGTTAACTTGGATCTACTTTATATGCATCTTGGAAGTGTCCATTTATATATGGCTTTTCTCCCCTATTAAAATGTAAGCTTCTAGGAAACTTTGACTATTTTTTCATTTTATTTGTATTTTCAGTATTCAGCATGATATCTAATTTATATTAAGCACTTCATAAAGACTTGTTAGGTATTTAATTTTCTTCTTTAGAACTCAATTTATTCATTTGAAAATGGGATTGGGAGTTAGAAAAGTTATCAGTAATTACAACAGAAGTAGGATAATAATAGTGGAAAGTCATCAGATCTAGATTTAAAACCTGACCTTGATCTTGTTACATACTAGTTGTGTTGTCTTTTTGTTGTTGTAGTTGGGGCTCAGTTGTATCTGATTCTTCCTGGGCCCAATTGGTGTCTTTTTTTTTTTTAGATTTTTGCAAGGCAAATGGGGTTAAGTGGCTTGCCCAAGACCACACAGCTAGGTAATTAGTAAGTGTCTGAGACCGGATTTGAACCCATGTACTCCTGACTTCAAAGCAGGTGCTTTATCCACTATGCCACCTAGCCGCCCCTAATTGGTGTCTTCTTGGCAGAAGTATTGGAGTATCTTTTTTACCTTCTCCAACTCATTTTACAGATGAGGAAATTGAGACTAAAAAAGGATAAGTTACTAGCTATGGGTCACACCTCTAATAAACATTTGACAAAGTATTTGAACTCAGGAAGATGAGTCTACCTGACTTCAGGTCCCACACTCTCTCCATTGTACCATCTTTGACCTTAGGTGGTAGAATCCCTTCTCTGGATCTTATTTTCCTTGGCTATATACAAAAGATGAGATTGCGCTATTTTAACTCTCAGAGTCAATTGTTAAATTTTCAGTGTGAGCATATTTATACCTTAGAAATGGATAATTACTACAAATCAGGATTTGATTTTTTGTTTCCCTAGACTTAAGAATATGATGGAGAAAATGTTAATAAAACAAATTAAGCTTAAAAGTGTTTTGGCATTTGTTTGTTGGTGTTTCCCATTATTTAAATGTTTAGGAGACAGTAGTCTACAATTCCTTCCATCTCTAAATTTTAGTCTAAGTTGAATGATGAAGTAATCAGAGCTCAGAGAAGCATCATAACAGGGACCTCAGACTGGCAAATGGAAGAGATAGGACTCAAATTCATTTGATTTTAAGATCTGAGAGAGCTCTTTCCAAACAGGAAGGAAGGAAGGAAGGAAGGAAGGAAGGAAGGAAGGAAGGAAGGAAGGAAGGGAGGGAGGGAGGGAGGGAGGGAGGGAGGAAGGAAGGAAGGAAGGAAAGAGAGGAGGGAAGGGAGGGAAGGGAGGGAGGAAAGGAAGAAATATTTATTAAGGTTATACGCATAGTGCTCATATATGCTCCAATTGTATGGCTCTGGGCAAGTCACATTCCATTTTGTTCCCACAACAACCCTCTGAGGTATTTCTTCCCATTTAAAAGTTGAAGAAACTGCAACAGACAGAGGTTAAGTGACTCACCCAGAGTCATAAATCTATTAAGTGTCTGAGACTGGATTTGAACTCAAATCTTCCTGACTCCAGGCCCTGCCCTCTCTAATTGTGCTGTTTGACTGCCAGGATTATCCCTAACATCTCAACTCTGATAAGCAATGACCTTAGCACTCACATCAAGTAAAATTTTTGAAATTTGTCCATGATGCTCATGTATAACTATAGGGCAGGTGATGAACTATACACATGAATAAATTACTGACGGATTCAAAGTAAGGGAAAGTCTATGATAGGATGGTGTCAATCAGGGAAGTCTCCTTGGCAGAAGTGAATCTAGATGAGTTTTGAATGAAGTTATAGGCAAGAAGCTCAACAGGAAGAACGCTTCCTAACATTTAGAATTGTCTCAAGTGAAATCAGCTGCCTTGTAAGGTAGTGAGTTCCCCGTCACAGAAAGTTTTTAAGGGAAGGCTGGATAGAATACCACCTGAGGATATTGTAGAGTGGTTTCATGCTTTGGAGAGAGCTGAACTAAAATGATCTCTCAAGCTTCTTTAGTTTGTAAAGTATGATGATTCTATGGTATCATGAAAAGGGGCAAGAAGATCCAAGTCTTGAAGTATATACCAATGTGACCAAGCCCTGGAAAATCTTAACAACCTAAACACATCAAGTCATGCATGTCAACATGCACTAATTAAGCACATTCTATGTCCCAGAAACTGTACCAAGTGTGGATGATACAAAGAAAGATGAAAAAACACCTACGTTCAAGGAGCTAACAGTCTAATGAGGAAATCATATGTGCAAGCAAGATATATACAGGATAAATAGGAGACGATCAAAGAGGAAGCATGCTCACATCACATACAGACCCAATGAAGAACTGTAGGTACAATGTCTGAAAATGAGCCTTATTAAGGCAGAGGGTCTTATCACCAGATAATTGGCATAGCTAACATTTAACATTTGCTGTTATTGTTCAGTTGTTTAGTCATGTCTGGCCTTATAAACTCTGGTCTAGCCACTTTTTTTCTTGGTAAAAATACTAGAGGAGCTTGCCATTTCCTTTTCTAGTGTATGCCCATTTTACAGATGAGGAACTGAGGCAAATAGGTATAAGTATAAGCCCAGTATCACACAACTAGTAAATATCTGAGGTTAATTTTGAGCTCATCTTCCTAACTCCAGTCCTGGTGCTCTATCCACTAGCTACCCTACTTCATTGTTTGCAAAGGATTTTGTAGCCTTTTCTTCACTTGAGCCCTTCAAAAAGCCTGTAAGGTGGCAGGTGTTGCTGGTAGTATATTCTCCATTTTTCAGATGAAAAAACTGAGGTTTGCTTCTCATCATCTGACTGTGTCCTAGGCAGAATTCAAACCCAGTTTTTCCTGATTGCAAATCCACTGACCTATTCACTGCACTAGCAACCTTGTACACAAAAGCCCATTCTCCATTATCTTTATTTGGGTTGTCTGCTTTGTCAAAGCTATCTTTCTCCACCTCTTTTCTTTTCTGAGACACTTTTCCTCATTGTCTGTCATTAGTGTGAGCCAAGGGAATGCAAACTCATTTTAATATCAGCCTGAGCCTAATCTTGTTAGAAAGGTAATTCTGTTGTTCTTTAAATGCAAACAAATGCATAAAACCCCTTAAAGAATCTGTCAAGCCTATTCTAGCTCTAAACAGAAATGAATTTTGGACTATTCTGTGACTGTAGATTTTCTGTGCTGGTAACTGTCTTCTGGAGGACCATAAGATCATAGATGAACAGTTTGATGTGATCTCAGAGACCATCTAGTCAGATCCCCTTGTTTTACACATGAGGAAACTGAGGTTCAGGGACATTAAATGACTTGTTTATTTGTCACTGAAATGAAATTTGAATCCAAGTATTCTGCATTGAAAGCCAGTGCTCTTTCCAATGCAAAAATTTAATGAGTAACCTCCAGTCCACATGAAATGGAGAGAAAGGAAAAAAGGAAGAAAGGAAAGAAGGAAGTAACGAAGGAAGAAAGGAAGAAACCAAAATTTATGAAGTGACTACTATGTATCAGGCACTATGCCAAATGATTTATAACCACCTAATTGATCCTCACAACTTTGGAAGGTAGGTAATATTATTATCCCTATTTATTGAGAAAACTGAGATAGACAGAGGATAAGTGACTTCCTTAGGATTACCCAGTAAATGTCTGAGGATGGATTTTGATTTAGGTTTTCCTTGCTCCAGGGCCAGGGCTCTATATCCAGCATTCCTATTCTACCTGTGTAATAAATTTCAATATGTTCTTAGGAATTATGAGACTCCCAAGTTCCAAGGGTGGAGTCAAGAAAGCAGTCGACTAGCTCTAATTACTTTTTTTTCTTTCCAGGCACCCTGCTCAAGTGACTGGACCATGGAGACCCTGCTCAGCAGCCTCCTGGCATTTGGCATGGCTTTTGCTGTTGTTGATGCCTGCCCCAAGTACTGCGTCTGCCAGAATCTCTCTGAATCCCTAGGGACACTGTGTCCCTCCAAGGGGCTGCTTTTTGTGCCACCAGACATTGACCGTCGGACAGTAGAGTTGCGCCTGGGTGGCAACTTCATTATCCACATAAGCCGCCAGGACTTTGCCAACATGACAGGGCTGGTGGACCTGACACTGTCTAGGAACACCATCAGCTACATCCAGCCCTTCTCCTTCTTGGACTTGGAGAGTCTCCGGTCACTGCATTTGGACAGTAACCGCTTGCCAAGTATCAGTGAGGATACCCTCCGTGGCCTGGTCAACCTCCAGCACCTCATTGTCAACAATAACCAGCTAGATAACATCGCCGATGACGCCTTTGAGGACTTCTTGCTCACCCTAGAGGATCTGGATCTCTCCTACAACAATCTTCGTGGGTTGCCCTGGGACTCTGTCCGACGCATGGTCAACCTTCATCAGCTCAGTCTGGACCATAACCTCCTGGATCACATTGCTGAGGGCACATTTGCTGACCTCCAGAAGCTAGCTCGCCTGGATCTCACCTCCAATCGACTACAGAAGTTGCCTCCAGATGCCATCTTTGCCCGCTCCCAGTCATCCATTCTGGCTGCCACACCTTTCACTCCACCCTTGTCTCTCAGTTTTGGGGGTAACCCACTGCACTGCAACTGTGAGTTGTTATGGCTGAGACGTCTAGATAGGGATGATGACCTGGAGACATGTGGCTCTCCAGCCAGCCTGAAGGGCCGATATTTCTGGCATGTGCGAGAAGAGGAGTTTATGTGTGAACCTCCCCTCATCACACAGCACACACACAAACTGTTGGTACTGGAAGGCCAAGCTGCTACACTCAAATGCAAGGCCATTGGAGACCCCAGTCCTCTAATTCATTGGGTGGCCCCAGATGACCGCCTCATTGGAAACACATCTCGAACTGCTGCCTATGACAATGGTACCCTGGACATCCTCATTACCACCTCACAGGATTATGGTGCCTTCACCTGTATTGCTGCCAATGCAGCTGGTGAGGCTACAGCCACTGTGGAGGTATCCATTGTCCAGTTGCCTCACTTAAGCAATGGCACCAGCCGTACCACATCCCCCAAATCTCGCCTCTCTGACATTACTGGTTCCAGCAAGGCTGGCAGAGGGGGCGGAACTGGAGGTGGTGGTGGAGGAGCAGGGGGTGGGGAGGCCTCCAAGGGGCCACCAGAGAGAGCTGTGCTTGTGTCTGATGTGACCACTACTTCAGCTCTGGTCAAGTGGTCAGTGAGTAAATCAGCTCCCCGAGTGAAGATGTATCAGCTGCAGTACAATTGCTCAGATGACGAGGTTTTAATCTACAGGTGAGCAAGGGGCTGGAAAGAGAATGGCAAGAGGAAGGGCAAAGGGGGAAGACCAGGCAGGAATTTAATGGGAGGTTTATGTACCAGGACAAGTCATATAATTTGTTCCCCTTGTCTTCATCCACAGTTTTTATACTAAAATCAGATGGAAAAGGGAACCAAAAGCAGCTTCCAAGAGCAAAAGAAATCTTCAAAGGGCACCAAAGGAAAAGTGGGAGGGAGAGGTAGCCCCATCATGTTGTTGATGTGATTTGTGTCGAAAGAAAAAGAAAAGATTACTATGTGAGAAAAGAAATAGGCTGAGTAGGTTAATGGAAACTTCAGGCCCTTACTAATTCCTATCTCCTCCCTGTATTCAACTCAAATCTTCCCATTTTTTGGACAGACATTGACAGACTGTAATCTGTGTATAGAGGCAGGTAGGTAATCAAGAAGGTGAAAGGGTTGGAGACCCTGCCATGTAAGCATCAATCAAGGAACTTGGGAGGCTCATCCCATAGAAGACATGGAGCAGGGTGTGACAAATATGTTTAGATATCTGAAAGATTATCTCTCATAGAGAAAAGGGATTAGATTTGTTCTGGTGTCATTGGAAAGTGATTGCAATAAAAAGAAAAAAATTATACACACACACACACACACACACACACACACACACACACATATATATATATATATAGAGAGAGAGAGAGAGAGACAGTTACTAATCTCTTTATAATTTTAGGTAGAAGGCACATTCCTAAGTCATAGTTAATGTTTAGTAAAGCAAAAAAAATCCAGTCATATAATCTAGTCCCCTCCAACAACTCCCTTCCCTCTCCAGGATCAAATGAGGTATTTATAAAATACCTGGGACATAGGCATTCAATAATTGCTTGTTCCCTTCTATTTCCTTCACTCTCCCCCTCACCCCTTTGAAGTGGATTTGAAGTGAGCAAATTAATACCTCTTTTTGTGGAGGTAAGGAGGACCTTGACCTAGAGCAGTTAGATTGAATAGAGTACTGTTTTTGGAGTCAAAATGATTCATCTTTCTGAGTTCAAATCCAGTCTCAGATATGTAACCCTGGACAAATCACTTAACCCCATTTGCCTCAGTTTCTTCATCTAAAAATGAACTAGAGAAGGAAATGGACAACCACTCCAGGATCTTTGTCAAGAAAACCTCTAATGGGGTCACAAAGAAACTGAACTGAAAGAAATGAACAATAATGGACCTTGAGAGAAGAAACCAACCCTTGCTACCTCATCCCTATTCCCATTTGCTGCACATCCTGCACACATGTAGACACACAGACAAAGACACAAAGACAGACACACACACACACACACACACACACACACACACACACACACACAGATATTTGCTACAACTATAGGATAGGACTTTGCTGCCCAGATCTTACATTGTTTGCCCCTCCCCTCCCCCCACACCATATTCAGTTACCTGCCAACTAGTTTCCTAGTCATTGAAGTAAAGTGTGTTCTTTCCTCTTATTCTCTTATGAAAAGGAAGAATCTGATCATGAGTCTCTGATTAAAGAGATGACTTGACCAGGAAACAATGATATTTCACTACAGTGAAAAGCATGACTTAAGCATATATGTGTTTGTGTATATATGTAACATATCTACACACATATATGTATGTATGTGTATATATAAATATGCATGCATATATATGTATGCATCAATATCATCTATAGGGAAAAGAAATATAGAAAGATATAAATATAACTATATAATGGTATAGAGCTGGAACTCAGGGTCTATGAACTAATAGGTAAGAATAGATGGACTGGAGATTGGGAAGGAGGTATGGTGGTTATAGAAAGTACAGGCCTTACTTAGGTCATAGATTATTAAAGTTGTAAATTTATTGCAAGTAAGGACTTTTTACTTTTTTATATGTGAACAATTCCTAGAATACAGTAGGCAGTTTACAAATATTTATTGATTGACTGATTTCTAGAAATTCAGAATGGACCAAACTGGCATATTAGAACTTGGATTTAGAAGGAACTTTAGAGATTACCTAATCTAGTGAGGCCCTACTTCCCTTCTTTCTTTGTTTCCTTCCTTTCATCCTTTCTTCTTTTTTCTTTTTACCCTTGCTTCATCCTTCCTTCTTTTTCTCTTCTATTCTTTCATTCTTTACTTCTTTCTTCCTTTTCACTCTCCTTTCCTTCCACCCTTTTTCCTTCTTTATTTTCTCTCTCCCTTCTTTCCTTCCTTCCTTTCTATCTTCCTTTCCTTCTTTCTGTCTTTCTTTCTGCCTCTCTTTATATTTTGTTTTATGCTGAACTTCATTACTGAAGAGAATGAGTATTTTTCACACACATAGTAGAGCAGAAGAAGAGGATGGTATTTATTGTCTTTCCATCTTCCTTTCTTTGTTTCTTTCATTCTCTTCCTTTCATTTTCTCTTTATTTTGTTTGTTTATGCTGAATTTCATTACTGAGTAGAATGAGCATTTTTATACACATAGTAGAGCAGAAAAAACTGCAGCATGAAACATGAAACATGAAACTTCAAATTTCTATTTGTACAGCTGGCTTTTCTTTTTAAGTATATAAAATGCAGCATTTAATATTAAAAAAAATTGGAGAATAGTTGGGATAATTCCTGCAATACAGCCTCTTTAGATACTTTTTTGACAGTGATATGGGTACTAAATATTCTTTAGGAAAGATGAGAAATCAATCAATACATAAACATTCATTAAATAGGTAAATGTTAACATACAGGTGATTGGCAACCATTTAGAAAAGAACGTGATGATCAATGTGGGTCAAAATGGATTCACTCAGAATAAGACATGACAAAAATAAATTTTCATTTCTTGATCAAAGCAATATTATAGCCTGAGTGTATTCCAAACTGAGCAAAGCATTTGACAAAGTCTCATAATATCCAATAATATGGAGGGACATGGGTCAAATATTAAAATAATGCACTTAGGTGAATTAAAATGATTTTTAAGAGGAAATATCTGATGGGATGTGCTGTCTTTGGCCTTGATTTTACCAAAATTTTTTTTGTCAGTTAAATAAAGATAGAATATGTTTATCAGATTCAGAGATGACACAGTTTGAAAGGAAAGGTTAGCATACTCATTGACAAAATCAAGAGCCAAGAAGATTTCATCAGGGTTAAGTGATAGGTAGAATTGTAGGAAGCATGATGTAGTTTGGAGTTACCATTGTATAATGGATAGATTGGTGGACATGGAGTCAGGAGAATGTAGGTTCAAACCCTATCTCTGGCATATAGAAGCTATGTAATCCTATGCAAGCACCTAACCTTTCTGAGCTTCAGTTTTCTTATCTGTAAAAACAAGCCTAACTGCTTCAATTCTTAATATATGATCTCATGATTCAAACAAGATGAATTTCAACAAAGATTTGTGTAAAGTGTTCCATTTCATTTGGAAAAAGAATTACATAAGAATGAAGATAATAATAATATTAATAGCTATAATTAATTTTATTTAACTATTTAATTGTGCTTTATTTGATATATTTCTTTTATCCTTTAATGTTTGTTAAGCAGTTTCCAAATATTATATCACAACAACCTCAGTGGGTAGGTGTTACTCTTATCCTCATTTTACTTATAAGGAAAACAAGGCAAATAGAGGTTAAGTGATTACATCTAGTAAATATCTGGGGCTGCATTTACACTTAGAAATTCTTGTCTCCACGATTTTGTGTTACCTAGCTAGCTACACAGATGGGGCTTGAGTACAGTAGTGAATAAGACTAGGTATTTTTAATTGACTGTGAACTCAAAATGAATCAATGATGGGTAGCCAGTAAAGTTAATGTTATCTAAAGCTTCATTAATAAAAATAGAACAACCAGAGTAAGAGATGATATCCCATTTAGCTCTTCTGTCATCAGATGACATCTGCAATATCATGTTCAGTTCTGAGTTGCATATTTTAAGAGAGAATTGACTGTCTAGAAAGTGTCCAGAAGAAGACAATTATCAGGGTGCAGAAACATAAAACCATACACAGAAGGTGGACCACTGATTTGGGGTCTGAAAATCTGGGTTTGATAGCCATCATTGCACTTATTATCCATGCAAGCTTGAGCAAATGATCACACATCTCTGAAATTCAGACTCCTTAGCCTCAGGGAGTCAGTGTTATGCAGTGGAAAGAATGAATCTTTGAACTCAGAAGACCTGGGTTCAACTGTTGCCTCTATCATTTACTATCTGCCTGATATTGGGCCACTATGTATCCTGCTTCTATTACATATTGGCTGTGTGATCCTGATCAAGTCACTTTATGCTCTTCTCTTTTGAAACTGCTCCTGACTTTCTGGGCTTTTCTGTCACCATTTCCCTTGGGAGATGCTTCCATGACCCCTTCCTCTAATTGATAAGTTCCTTCCCAGAATCTCCATTTGAGAAAATGCCCTGGCCAGGCATGCTCACTTCTCTCCTGGCAGCATTTCTTCCTTTATCTGGAGCTCCTTTTTATGTGTTATTTTCCTCCATTACAAAATAAACTCTTTGAAGACAGGACTTTTTTACTATCTGCTTTTATTTATATTCCCAGCATCTAGCAAGTCCCTGGCACATAGTATTTAATCAATGCTTTATTTATATATCTTTATCTATCTTTCCAGGCCTCGGTTTCCTTATCTGTAAAAGGAGGGGGTTGGACTAGATGGTCTCCAAAGTCCCTTCCAGCTCTAAACCTGTGATTCTATGAAGAGTTTGACCCTCTGTGATCCTGGAACACATAAGATGAAGGGTTTGTATGAAAAGATTAAGGAATCCCTTTCTACCTTTAAAATCTTAAAACTTACTTATTATCTTCCTGTTAATTAGACTTTTTTTAACCTAGAAAAGAGAAGACTTGAGGTGAGTGATGGGGGGTAGCAGGGGATGGTTCATAGATTTCTAGTCAAAAGGGATTTTTGAGGGCCATCTAGTCCAACCCTTTTATTTTCAGACAAGATTCCAGAGAAGCTAAATGACTTACTTAGGTCATAAAGAAAGTAAGGCAGAATCCATCCCCAGATCTTATGAGTCCAGAATGTGTCCCCCTCTTAATACATATATACATACATATAAATCCAAAATCACATGTATATACACATGGGTGTGTATATATACACACCCATGTGTGAATATATACATATATCTAGTGACTTTTGTTTTGCTCTCCTGCATATACACATGTCAATGCATACATGACCTGGCATGGATCTGTGTATAGATTCATACACGTGTGTAATGGATATGTATGGTTGCATTGTGTACATGGGTATATACACATATATGCATATCTGACACATTGGAAAAGTGGTAGATTCTATGTAATTTAATGAGTAAAGGGAACAGAGCAGCAGGGCAGCAGACATTTCCTGCACCAAAGACTGTTCTTTCTCACAGTCAGAGTGCCTCAGCAATGTAACATGTAGCTGATTCATCAGGGAGTAGGTCCCTGTCACTGGGTATATGCAGACAGAGACTGGATCGTTTGTCAGAGATGTTGCCAAGGGGATTCCTACCCTGGGTAAAAGATGGAACTACATGACCTCTCAAGGCTCTTTCCATCTCTGAGTTCTATAATTATATGATTTTTTCTCCAGTCCCCATCCTTTAACTCAGTTGCTTTCCTGAATCACTCCAAGGCTCCAGCCTGAGGTAGAACAATGCGAACCACAGAAGTTATTCTTCTGTGAGTTTATGAGAGACAGTGCCTTGCTATGGAAAATAGGTTGCATGAAGAGATGGGGAGAGACATGGATTCAAATCCTAGTTCCAACATTTACTCAACAAGTTTCTATGGACTGATCACTTGAGCTCTCTAACCTCAATTGCCTCATCTATATCATGGGACTATGGAAGACACATAGCTTTGAATCCAGGAAGATTTGATCTTCTTTGACACATCCTGTCTTTTTGACTCTGAGCAAGTTATTTAATCCTTCAGTGCTTTAAGCATATCTCCAAGGTTTTTCATTGCAGAGAAGGTACCATTGGTAGAGGGAGTTCCCTGGGCCATTGAAAATCACAGATAATAATGCCCTGTCTATATCATAGAACTATTGAGAGAAAAATGCTATGTGAACTTTGAAGGGCTATGGAAATACAGATTACTATTAATAACTCATTCATTACTCTCCTTTCTATGGTTTCAAGAGAATTTCACCATTACTACAAATATTTTCACTCTACTGCCACATATTTTGGGGATTTTGTAGCATCCATAGTCATTCTTGAGTTTACCTAGGTGTCCATCTATTTTCTCAAACTCCTAGAAACCTGACTTCTCCCATAAGGCACTATATAATAATAAAAATAAGGTGGCATTTACATACATTGTAAAGTTGGCAAATATCTCATTTGATCTTCCCAACAATCCTAGAGAACATGTGCTATGGTTATCATCATGTAATAAATGAGGAAAATGAGGCTGACGGAAGTTAAAGTGATTTTCCAATGGTAACACACAGTAAGCAAGTATCTGAGTTCAGATTTATATTCAAATATTCCTGATGTTTAGTTCAGTGTTCTATTCATTGTGCCTTTTAGCTACATCCTAGCTGCATCCCTGGCTACCTTCCCTGATCCTTTATGTAAATCGTCGTGATTTTCTTCTTGCCAGGTCTGGAAAAATAGGCAAGCTGCTTGCTCCTCACCACCATTTTCAGACTCCCTCATTAATAATAATAATATTGTTATTATTAACAACTAGCATTTATATATACTTAAAGGTTTACAAAGTACTTTGCAAATGTTATTGTCCTGGGATGTAGATAGTATTATTACACTCATTTTACAGTAGAGAAAACTGAGCAGATAGAGGTTAAATGACATACTCAGGGTCAATAGTAAATATTTGAGGCAAGATTCAAACTCAGCTCTTTTTGACCCACTATGCCACCACTATAACAACAACCAATATTTATACAACAAATACCAGCCAGGGACTAAGTGTTTTATAATTATTATCTCCTTTGATCTCCACAAAAACACTAGGAGATAGGTGTTATTTTTATCCCAATGCTATAGATGAAGAAACTGAGAATAGCAGTTAAGTGATGGGCAGGGTTTTACTTGCGAGTAGTATTGTCTGAAGTCAGATTTGAACTTGGGTCTTTTTACTCCAGGCCTGGTACTGTGCTGCTCCCACTATTACTCCACAGCCTTTCCTTATTTGAGATTTTCCTCTCTCTAACACCAGAACTAGTCTGTTGCCAAGACTGTTCAGTTCTATCTTCACAACATCTCTCATACTTTCTATCTATATGACCACCACCCTTGCTCAGGCCCTTATTTTAAATTTATTTTGCATGTCTTAGTTTCACCTCTAAACATGTGTTCTCCCAGTAAGCTGTGAGTTCTTTGAGGACAAGAATTGTTTTTCTTTTGTACTTGTATCCCCTACTCTCAACAAATAGAAGGCATTTAATGTTATTTTAGTGTTATTTGCTTAGTTATTTGCTTGATGATAACCCAGGTAGTGAGTAGTCAGAGAATTTCCTCAGGCTTGGATATCTATTCTTCAAAAGGTCTTTTCCCTAGTTATTTTATCTTATTGCCTTCTCTCTGAGACTATGTCCAATTTTTCCTGTTTATCACTTGTTTGTACATACTTCTTGGTATTCTCTCCTACATTAGACTGGAAATTTCCTGAGAGCAGGGATTTTTTTTTTTTGCCCTTCTTTGTATCTGCAGCATTTGGCACAATGTGGGGGGGAAGAGTATAGGCAATTAATTTTGATTGACTTGGCCATCCCTGAAACATTCTCCCAATCCAGAATTGGGTCTTGCTTTAGCTATGATCTGAATATGTTATGATCCTTTGATGTTTTCAGCTAAAAAAGGAAAGGAGCGACACAAAAAAATTCCCACTCAAATCACAGAGAATATAAGTCATTTATGTTTGCCTTTGGAATTGTATCACATGATTTCTTTTCCTTCTTATTTTGTTTTTGCCTTTTGGCAACTTTAACTCCTTATTTATCCATAGTTATGCCTTGTTTTTGAATGATATTATAATGAGCATGGTTCGCCAGATCAGTAAACAGAAAGGGTAGGACTGAGGGGAGTGGTTTAAAGTAGGGCAGTAAAGATTTCGTTCTGTGTCTGAACACTTGCTGAAGATAATCTACAAAGTAGGTAATTGGGAGTTGGTCACATAATAAGGAAGTGTTAGGGCTTGGACCTTTGATGCTAAAGATCATGCTGTGTTGACAACAATATTTGGAAAGAAAGTAGTGTTAGGTTGGATGGGAAGGGAGCCCTCTCCAATCTTTTAGAGAGAGACAGAGATAGTCAGCAACAGAGACAGAGATAAATAGAGAGGCAGAGAGAGACAGAGCAGAGGAGAGAGAGAGAGAGACAGAGAGACAGAGAGACAGAGAGAGAGACAGAGAGAGACAGAGAGACAGAGAGAGAGAGAGACAGAGAGAGAGAGACAGAGAGAGAGACAGAGACAGAAAGATGGGGGGGGGGCAGAGAGACCAGGGAGGAGGGGCTCCATCCCTGATACACAGTGAAAGAGAAAGTCAAGTGAAATGCCCGGCATGTCATTATCAGCCCAAGTGATGTTCACAAACACTTGTCTGTGAGAGCCATCAAGAACATCTGTCACCAAGCACGTTACTGGAACAGTCCCCAGGAGAGCAGGAAGAACGAACAGCAAGCTCATTTTAAAAAGTGCACTTTGGCATTAGCAGGGCTCAGCCTTTGTTGTCATCAACATTGTTTATTGGGCTATTATCCTGGGAAAGAAGTGGAGGGTCGGGGATGATGCTGGCTTATCCACCCCGACTCTGCCTCCCATGCTAGAAGGTAACACCAGATCACCACTCCAGTTTCTGTGAGAAATGACCCTGAAATATGTCCCATTTCAATTTTGGCAGGAAATCAGGTCACTGTTATTCTTAATCTCCCTGGAAAAGGGCAAATGGGGAAGATTTGCTCCTAGCCAATGTCTTATTTCCTTCTGGTAGAGCTCAGCCCCCGGGACCTTGCATCTTGGTAATTTTAGCTTTCTTTGGGGGAAGTGGGGTATTGGAGCAAGTGTTTAGAGAGCAAAAATACAATTTAATTCAACCCCAAAGTAGTAAATATCCACTGGATACAAGGTAGCTTGTTAGGTGCTGGAACTCAGTATTTGCAACAGGTGAAGTCAGTGAAGGGAATTGTGGTGTCCTGTTTCCAGAAGGCTGAGAATGGCATCATCACAAAGAGATTAGTTAACCTTCAGCTCTACTTCATTAGATGCAGAATTGGTTTCATAATCAAGAAGCTCTAGGTTCAAGTCCTCTCTCTTAAGACTTGTTGAGCATGTTACCCTAGAAAAAAAGCACTTAAACTCTCAATTACCTCCATAGTTCTCTAAACACTTATCCACCTCCATGCAGGGAGTTTTATCACTGCAGATTCCCTACATGGATGAAATCACAGATATGTATGGGCATTTCCACATACACAAAATAAACATTCTATTGAAAACAATAGTAGTAATTCTACCTTACAATTAAATATGCATCTAGGTTTAGGTTTCTTTTCTTTGAGGTTGGTTCTCCTTACCTCACCTAGGATGGTAATACAATGGATGCTCACTATTGCGTGGGCCAGTCTGACCCTCCTTAGCTCAATAGTCTTTTCTCTACCACTTCTTATCTCCAGGGATCACAATTTTTTTAGGGTTTTTTTGGCAAGGCAATAGGGTTAAGTGGCTTTCCCAAGGCCACACAGCTAGGTAATTATTAAGTGTCTGAGGTCAGATTTGAACTCTGGTATTTCTGACTCTAGGGCCGGTGCTCTATCCTCTGTGCCACCTAGCCATCCCATCAGGGATCACAATATTGATGCCACATTTGATGCCAATACTTGGTTGATTTTACTTCAACCATAACTTAGAATACCCAAATTCAAGTGAGCCATAGCAGCTGCAATTATAGGCATACACCACCCATATATAAGCTTTTCAAAGTATGGCTTTCACCCCTATAACATAATATGATCTTCATTAATATCCCTTTGAGTCCATTGGCCCATGATCCTATAGTCAAGAAGATCTGGAATGTAATTCTATTTCAAAAACATATTACTTGACCTCTCTAGGAGGGGGTTTCTTTATCTGTAAAATGAAGAGGTTGAACTCTATGCCCCCCCCACCATAATCACTTACCATTCAAAGTAGATATTGTGCCCATTTTATAGGTTAGAAAACTGAGGCTAAGAAAGGTAGGATAACTGTCCTAAGATCACACAATTAGCTAACAGAGTTAGAATGAGTGCTCTTTCCATGACCCTATTCTATTATACCATTAGTATAACTAATGAGCTTCCTAGCTGGCATTGGGGCATGAAACAGGTGGATTATAAGCTAGTATATTCTGAGCAGCGATTCTCCTTTTGGGAGAATCTCAGGGAGATTTTACAGCTTTCTCCCCCTCTTTGATTCAGTCTTTTCCTTTAGCACTAAAACATAAAGAGAAAACAAGTCATAAAACCAGGATTTTTTTTTTGCAAATAGGGCTCAGCAATAGGTCATGTAGCTGCCTTCCCATGAGAATACTATTTCATGCTCCCAGCAAAGAGGACAGATGAGCACACAGAGGATCTCAAAACCCTACCCTGACCTGAGGGAATAAAGGAATGTCTTTCATCAATACATTGGTAAATTAGTGAATTTGTATTTGGTAATCTCCTCCCTCCCTTTCTGAGGCTGGTTTCTGGATATTAAGATCTTTATCTACAAAATTCTTCCGTTCTTTTCTTTCCTGTAGGAAGGTATAACTGTTTCTGTCATGGAACCACAAAGAAGGGAACAGAGAGAGAAAGAATCAGAGATCATAGAATCTTATACTTGCAAGGGCCCTTAGAGATTATCTATTTAATGTCCCTCATTTCAGAGAAAGAGGCTATTAAATCATAAACCATTTGGGTTAAAGGACCTTAGAGATCATCTAATCCTCCTCATTCATTTTATCGAGAAGAAAACTGAGTTCAGGGGAGTAGAGACTTGCCCAGAACCATTCAATGAGTTAATGGCAGAGCTAAGATAAGAAGCTTTTTCCCCTTTCCATTATATCATGCTAAACCTGAATAATCATTCTAATCCAAACCCTTGCTTTTCCCCACCACCTTCCCTCAGTCACTGACCTCTCAAGTTTGTAAACACACCTAGAGTTCCAAGGATATTCTATCTGCAAAATTTCTTAGGATTCAGTCCCACCTTTGTCTTCAAACATTCCTTGTGTTCTAACCCATCCTGCCTTCAAAGATTCCTTTGGTTCTAATCTTCTCCTGCCAGAAAACACTCCTTTGGTACTTTCCCAGTGTAAAATAAATAATAACAACAAAACCCCAAAATTAATCAAACACATTTTGAAATTAATGAGAGGTTGGTGCTTGCTTCCTGGGGATAGGAGGGGGAGGGGAATATTTTCAAAAGAAAAAGACTTCAGTCATTCTGTAGTATCTTTGCACTTGCTAATTATTTTGATCTTCAACAATTCCTCCAGTTAGAATTTTTTGGGAAAAAGCAGAGGAAATGAAACTATCCTTAGTGATACTGAGGTCATATATGATTGAATGATGTTCCCTCTTCTTCTGGCTGATGAATGGTGAGTGGTAACATTGGCCTTATCAGGAAGAATAGAAAGGTATATCTATTATTTGTTGTAAGGAGAACCTCTTTACAAAAATATTTCTCTCCTAATTATGTCACAATACCTGAATTGAGTCACAGTACCTGAAATTTCACTATTAACAATTTGTTTCTTTGGGGTTTTCAAAGAGTCTCTGACCACTGGGGGCTTCTAGGGTTCTCCATGGAAATGGAAATGTTCCAGGGAATGTTCTAAGAGCATTAAATGAAATTTGAATTCAGGAGGCCTAGTTCTGTCACTTACTTGTGTATTCTTGGTTAGCATCTTTTCCTTATCTGTAAAGAGATGGGATTAGGCAATATAGACTCTCAGGTGTTTTCTAACTCTAAATCTTATGGATACCTTAAATCCTTACAATGGATCCAAAGAAATTTTGCAGACAAAGGATATTTGAATTATCATCAATTCAAGCTCTTCATTTTAGAGAAGAAGAAATGTAGGCCCAGATGGACAAAAATTACTTGATCAAAGTGATAAATGGAAGTTAGTAGCATACTAGATCTCAGATTTCTTGATTCAATATCAGCTAACATCATAGCAGGGATCAGTCTATCAAACACCTGTGAGAATAATATGGGAATAATATGAGAAAAAAGAAAGGAAAGATGGAAAAAAGAAAGGCAAGGAAGGACATAAGGAAGATAGGAAAAAAGAAATAAAAAGAGGAAGGAAGAAGAAAAGAAAAAAAATAAATTTTAAAAGAAGGAAGAAAAGGAGGGAAGAAAGGACAGAGGGAAGGATTAGGGATTAAAGTAAGACAGAAAGGGAAAGAAAGAATGGAAAGGGAAAAAAAGGAAGGAAGAAGAAACAAATAATAGAAGAAGATCCATTCCAACCCAAATAGTCTAAGATTTAATAAACTCCTTTTCTGAAATGAGGGACGTGAAAGAGGTAATCTCTAAGGTCACTTCCAATTATAAGATTCTATGATCTCTGATTCTTTCTCTCTCTGTTCCCTTCTTTGTGGTTTCATGACAGATACAGTTATCCCTTTCATATCACAAGCATTAAGGATACATTACTTTCAATGATCTGGAAAATTCATGTAAATTTTTAAAATTCTTTTTAAATTTATTTTATTTTTAAAATTGTTTCCCTCAGCTACATGCAAAATCAAGTTTCAACATTTACTTCCAAAACCTTGAGCTCCAAATTCTCTCTCCCTCCCACCGCATTCCCTCCATAGAGAAAGCAAGTTACTGGGTGTTAGTTAACAATTATAGCCATGAAAAAACATTAGTACAATAATCATGTTGTAAAAGTAAACATAACTCCCCACATACACAAAGCAAAACATCTCAAGAAAAATAAAGTGAGGGAAGAAAGTTATGTTTCAGTCTAAATTCAGACACTATCCATTCTATCTTTATTGTAAGTCCATCAGAGAAATTACTTCAATATTTTTTCCCTGCATTTGCTCTTGCTAGCTATATTTCCCTCATCATATTCCCCACCCACATTTATTCTTTTCTCTCCTGCCTTTCACCCTATCCCTCCTCAAAAGTTTGTTGCATCTGAAATTTGACTATACCCTCTTCCACTCTTCTTTCACCTACTCCCCCCTTCCCTTCTCTTGTCCCCTTTCTCCTATTCCTTTCCTCTCCTATTTTCCTTAGGGTAAGATAGAATACCCATAGGAGATATGAGCCACGTCTGATGAGAGTAAAGTTCACTCACTCTCCCTCAATTTCCCCTTCTTCTACTCCTATGGAAAAACTTTTTCTTGCCTCTTTTACATGAAATTATCCCATTCTATCTCTCCTTTCCCTACCTCCCTGTATGTTCCTTTTGACCACATTAACTTCATCTTTTAATACATTATAACTTCAAATTCAACACTCACCTGGGCATTGTCTAGATATGCTTCTTCTAACTGCCCTAATAGATAAGAAGATTTCTATGATTTATCAGTATCATCTTCCCATGTAGAAATACAAGCAGTTCAATATCATTAAATCCCTTATGATTTGTCCTTCCCATCCACTCTTTCAATGTTTCACTTGGGTTCAATACTTGAAGATCAAATTTCTGTTCAGTCTGGTTGTTTCATCCAGAAAGCTTGAAAGTCTCCTATTTCATTGAATGTCCATCTTTTCCCTTGAAAGAAGATGTTTGATTTTGCTGAGTAGTTGATTCTGGGTTGTAATCCAGGCTCTTTTGCCTTCTGGAATGTCATATTCCAAGCCCTATGAGTCTTTAATGTAGAAACAGCTAAATCTTATGTTATGCTGACTATAGCTCTATGGTATTTGAATTGTTTCTTTCTGGATGCCTGTCATATTTTATCCTTGCCTTGGGAGTTCTGAAATTTGACTATAATATTTCTGGAAGTTTTCATTTTGGGATCTCTTTCAGGAAGTGATCAGTTAATTCTCTCTATTTCTATTTTACTCTCTGTTTCTAGTATATAAGGGCAGATTTCTTGGAGAATTTCTTGAAATTTGACATCTAGGCTGGGTTTTTTTGGTCATGAATTTCAGGCAATCCAATAATTTTTTAATTATCTTTCCTGAATCTGTTTTCCAGGTCAGTTGTTTTTTCCAATAAGATATTTCTTCTAGTTTTTCATTCTTTTGGTTTCGTCTTATGGTTTCTTGATTTGTCACAAAGTCATCAGTTTCCCTTAGTTCCATTCTACATTTGAAGGAATTATTTCCTTCAGAGAACTTTTATATCTCCTTTACATCTGGACAATTCTGCTTTTTAAGGCATTCTTCTCCTAATTGGCCTTTTGGACTACTTTTTCCATTTTGTATCTCCTTCATCAATCTGCTGACTTGGTTTTCATGATTTTCCCACATTGCTCCCATTTCTATTCCCAATTTTTCCTCTAACTCCCTTACTTGATTTTCAGTATCTTATTTTGAATTCTTCCATAGCCTAAGACCAATTCATATTTTTCTTGGAGGCTTTGGATGTGGGAGCTTTGATTTTGTTATGTTCTGAGTGTGTATCTTGATCCTGCATAGGACCAAAGTAATTATCTATGGTTCATTTTTTTTCTTCTATTATTTGTTCATTTTCCCAAATTATGACTTGAGTTTGGCTCTCTGTTAAGGTTGGTTTCTGCTTCCAGGCTGTCCCAAGTTTTTTTTTGAAGGTTTTGCAGCTGTTTTCAGGGGAACCCCCCTACCCAGGGACCTTAAAGATCTCAATTCCTCCAAGGCCTTATGAGAGACTCTGTCTGTTTTCCTGGCCTGTGCTCTTGTCTATGGGTGACCACAAGCACTCCTTTCTGCCCTGGATTGGTGAGGATAGTCCCAGCTCCACTTTAGGAAATAAACTGCATTGTGCCTCTGCTCCCCCAACCTCCTCACTATTTATGTACTAAGCACTCTGGAAGTAGCTGCCTCATGGCTCCCTAGGTCTATTCCTGATTCTTTTGTACTGGATCTGTGCTGAGGACTGTGCTGGCCCGGGCTCTGCTCTCACTCTGATGTTTTAGAGTTTTCCTGCTGAACTTCCCAATTGTCCTTGGCAATCCAAAGGCTGAGAGGTCTAGAAACCACTGCCATAGACCCAGGTGCCCCAGGATCTATTTCTGCATGACTGGAGCTGTGCTGTGGGCCCTTTTTAAGAGACACTTCTCTCAAATCATTCAAGTTATTTTGGGATGGAAAATTGTTTCATTAGTTTTTGTACATTCTGCCACTCTAGAATTTGATTGGAGTCATTTTTTAAAGGTGTTTGGAGTGGTTTTCAGGAGAACTCTGGCAAGTCCCAACCTTTACACTGTCAGCTTGGTTCTGCCCCCCTATTTAAAAAATTTTGACCCTCTCTTCATACCAGAGACGACACCTGATTTTTTACTTTTTTTTGTGTGTATGCCATGTTTCCCATTAGACAAGGAGCTTTCTTAGGGCAAGCACTCCATTCCTTCCTTCTTTCCTTATTTGCTTCCCTCCTTCCTTCCTTCTTTCCTTCCTTCCCTGCCCCTCTCTTTCTTCCTTTTATTTCCCAGTGCTTTCTCCTTTAAACATAGTGCATAATTCTTGGCCCATAGTAGACAGCTAATACAATGCTATGTAACTTGACTTGCCTTGAATTTGAAGAACCTGAAATGTCCAATTCAGTTTATATTTCATTCTAGAGCGTAGAGGGAAGCATTGAAGGCTTTTGAGCAAGGGTGATAATTATACCTTAAGAATATTATTTAAGTATCTAGGTAGATTGGAGATGGCAGTAGATAGAGAAGAGGCAGGAAGATCAGTGAGGAAGTTGTTACAGTGGTCCAAATGAGGTAATTAGGACCTGGACTAGAATGATGGTCAAGTTAGTATAAAGGTTGGAGGAATGTTAGGGGCCTAAAATTAAAGATCTTGGCAACTGTGTCATCTGTGTCTTATGCAAAACTACCCCAAAAATTCACATTTCATTTCTTATTCCAATCAGATAGCTACTAAGTGATTGAACTGAAATTCAAACTAAAGTGTTCTATATCTATATTCAACTTATTTTCCATTTCCCATGGCTTCTCTATAGGAAGCACATTATGAAATTATTTTCCAGACATTCCAATTAGGAATCCCTTGACTTTCAGTGTTAGAAGGTATCTTCTAGTAAGGTTCTTCAAAGCTGCTTCCAATCTACAAGTCTTCAACCAAATTGAATTACTTGATATTCCCCAATCTCTTCTCCTATTTGTTCATTCATGTACATTTCCAGTATTCCTGAAAGGTACTTCCATCTCCTCCCTGACTTTGATCATATTTTCACCTCTCAAATTTTTTTCCCTTCAAGATCCAGTTGGTTCTTAAATGATTCCATCTAATAATGACAAATCATGTTTTATCACACTTTATGGTTTATAGCACTTTCTTCACAACAGTCCCAAGAGTTAGGTAATGCAAATATATTTAATCTCATCTTAAAAATGAAGAAATTGAGATTTAATGACATGCTGATCTTTACACAGTTAGCATATGTGAGAGGAATGATTTGAACTGAAGTCCAGGTTCAGTGCACTTTCAGATACATAACTTGAAACTTAATCATTGCTGAATTAAATTGAACTCCTAATTGAACTAATAATTAAAGTTGCAAGCTAAGAAAAATTTCTAGGTAACTGATTAGTCAAGAAGTAAAATGTGAAAGGAATCTTCTTGCCTTAACTTTTAACTGTTAATTAATCCTGTTATCCTAGGGGCTGCATTCAGGAAGGAAAGGTGAGGGTGGACTGATGCAGTCAAAGATGGCATCCAGGAGGACTTGTGATTTATATTGGGCTTTGAAAATAGATAGACTTGAAGAAATAAAGAAACATGCAAAGAGACTAGCCCTTTGATATATTTATTGATATATTAGGAAACTCTTTCTACCAATTCACTTTATAATCTTAGAGAGCTACCTAGATCAGAAGTATCAAAATAAAGTTCCTGTAGTCACGTTGGACCTAACCAGATTAAAATATAATTGGGAAATAACTAACAAAATCCATAAAGCGATATGACATATTATTCTTGTCTATCTATATGTCTAGGTCTCATCTCTCTGGTTTAATTTCTGTTATTGCTTAGTCATTTTTTTAATTGTAACTGACTTTGTGACCCCTTTGGGGATTTTCTTGGCAGAGATACTGGAATGGTTGCCATTTACTTCTCCAGATCATTTTTAAAATGAGGAAACTGAGACAAGCAGAGTGAAATGATTTGCAGGGTCACATAGCTAAATAAGCATCTGAGGCTAGATTTGAACTGAGGAAGATGAGTCTTCCTGATTCCAGGTCCAGCATTCTATCTGCTGTGCCACATAACTGCCCTGCAATATAACATAGTTCATGTTAATTTGTGACTTTCTAAATCAATATGCTGTCATACAGTTTTTTCTCTTTGAGTCTGACACTACTGACCTAGATAACTGAGAGGATAAGTGACTTAATCATGCAGCCATTATTTGACCAAGGTAGAAAGTAAACCCAAGTTTTCTTAGTGCTGAGACTAGTTTTTACAATCTACTTGGCATAATTAAAGAGAAAAAGGAAATCCAATGACCTTTTCTCTGACCTCTCTATGGCTTCTGATGCTGTTAACCCCCATCCCCTAACTACTAGGGATTTTCTCCTCCCAGAGTTTTGTCTCTTTAGTCTCCTATACCTATCTGACTTCTCTATAGTCTTTGTTAGTTCAAAATCTATGTCCTAGTTCTCATCCATGAATATCCCTTTAGGCCTCTTCTCTCTGTTTTTCTCAGTTTCAGTGGGTTTTGTTATCATCTCTATCTATGATGTAGTAGAACCAGATTTGAAATCCCATGACCTGGGTTAGAATCACAACTATGCCTTTGAATTCCCTGATTAATCTTGGACAAGTTTTCTTTTTCTGGACTTCACTATGCATAAAGAGGTTGGACAAAATGAACTCTAAGGACTCATCAAGTTCTAAACCTTCTTGACTTGAGAGGCTTCATCTCTCTATTGGGGCTCAACTTCTGTGGTTATAAGTCACTTTTCAGTTGTGATTGATACCCCATTTGATGTTTCTTGGCAGAGATAATGGTTTTCCATTTGCTTCTCCAGCTCATTTTATAGAAGAGGAAATTGAGGAAAACAAGGTTAAGTGACTTGCCAAGGATCACAAAGCTAGTGAGAATCTGAGGTTGGAATTTGTCCTCAGAAAGAGGAATCTTCTTGACTCCAAACCAAGCAGTTGATCCACTTTGGTGCCTAGCTTCCATAGCTCAATTTCTACACCACCAAATACCTTCACCTGTTGGCTATTTATATCTATATATCCCCTAGGCATCTTCAATTTAATATTTCCAATTGTCTTCCTCCCTGAGCTCCCCCTCTCATATATAATTCTGTATTTCTTTTGAGGATAGCACCATGCATTTAGTCACGTTCATAGATTTAAAAATCATCCTCTAGTCTTTCCTGTCTCTCCACCCTACCCCCTCCCTAGCACCCCCTGGTATGCTCAATCAATTCCTAAGACTCATTTATTCTAGCTTCAAAACATAATTCACATCCATCCTTTCTTTTCTCTCTCATAGCCACCTTCTTAGTTCAGACCCTCCTTACTTCTGCCCTGGATTCTTGAAGCAATTTCCTAATAAAGAATCTCAGTTTGCTTTTCCAATTCATCTTCCATACAGCTGTCACTGACTTCCTATTGCCTCTAGGATAAAATATAAACTGTTCTGGCATTTAATTCCTTCATTATCTGGTTCCAATTGAACTTTGCAAGCTTATTGCTCATTACTTCCCTCATTCCCTTAGTTATTAATGCTTAAATCAATCCATTACTGCCTCTAAATTATCATGTATAAACATCATTTTTAAATACTGTTATCACCCAAGTGGAATGTAAACTCCCTGTGGGCAGGACTAATATTTTTTTCTAATTTGTATATGAATGCCCAGCCCCTCACATAGTATGTCTTAAAAGAAGCAATTGAGAAGCATTCAGTGACTTGGATTAGATTGGTTGGACTGTGAGGGCATTCTAAAAAGTGGTATGAACAAAGATCCCATAGGACTAAGGACCATATATTCAGAGTTCAGGGGACAACTAAGAGGTCCAGTAGATAGAGTGCTGGGATTGGAGTCAGGAAGACCTGCATTCAGATCCAGACTTAGAAATTTCCTAACTATGTGATCTTGGGCAAATCCCTTAAGGAAAAGACAAACCACTCCAGTATTTTTGCCCAGAGGAGACAGAGGTCCATGGGATCACAAAGAATTGGACATGACTGAAACAACAGAATAACAATATTCAGAGTTCACCAGAGGGATTTGGTGGAGAATGGACTGGTAATTTAAGATTAGATTGTGGGGAGTCTTGAATGTCAAACAAGAACTTAAACTTGAGTCTGTGGGTAATGGAGAGCTAATGGAGATTCTAGAGTAGGAGTGTGACATAGGTTTAGAAAGTTAATTTAAAGAGTTGGGTTTTCTGATGCTTCATCTGTGAAATGCCTGGAAAATTTCTTCCTAGGAGTCAGACCCTGGCTATGTCATTTGAGCTTGGACAAGTCACTTGACATCTCTAATCATCAGTTTCCTCATTGGTAAAATGAGGTTAGATTTGATTGCTACTAAGATCCTTTTCAATTATAACTTTCTCAGGTCCTCAAAGTCTAGTAAAAAAAAAAAACCCTTCTTAGTTATCATGCAGGTGGCATCTATGAGAGACAAGTGGAAAAATATTTCTTAATTCCCTTTCTCAAGAAAAATGCTGGGTCTACAGGCAGCATCTTTTCACCAGCATAGTTATTACTCACCTTCCCATCTTGTCCCCAACTTCTTACCCTGATATTATATAATGATTTATGTTGTTGTTTAATTAACTAATTATGCATGTACCACAGTATTTCTGAAAATAAATCACTTTATTTAGTTCCTCTTAAGTGGATTTTTGTTTATGTATGGATGTGAAGATTTATAAGGAGTTATTGGAGGTAGGTAGGGGAGCATGAAATGTTTATGGTTTTCAGCAATTTGTGTTTATTCTCCCTGGACTTGTGTGGGCAGGCAGGTAGGGGTGAATTGGGGACACCACTGAGGCATTGGACACAAAGCTAAGATCCTAGGGACAACCCACCAGATGTAATCGCCATCAAGCCAAGCTGTGCTGTGTGAGAAACCAAGCCAAGGGCTGGCTTTTTTCCTTTCCCCAAACACCAGTTTGATTTACACTTATAAGTAGGCTTGCATGGGCTAGATGACTCTAATATGCCCTGAATCAGCTTGATTGGCATTTACATACAAGATTTGGGGTAGAACCAGCTACATGGTTCAGTGAGAAATTGAAAATGAAAAATGGATGCAAAAATAATCAAGATAAAGATTGTTGTGGACATATGATTTTGTTGGTCTAGGAAAATCTTAGAAGAGGATACTCCCTCTACCAATACAGATCAGCTTTATCTCTGAAATACCCTCTACTAACACAGCAGACTAATTGTCTCTTAGCTCATGGTTTTTGAAATCTCTCCTAGAGCAAAGGATAAGTAGCCTGCCTAGGACTCCAGGCATTAGCCAGAATGTCTCAGAAGCAGGAATTGAATTCATGGGTTGTGGTTTCCCATGATGCTTTTGGATTTATAAATCATTTTAAATATTTTGATTCATGTGATCCTCACCACTACTCTATGATGTTAGAGACTGTAATTAACCCTATTTTACACATGAGGAAACTAAAGCTGAGATTTATTTACCCAGGGTCGTATAATGTCTGGAGGTAGAATTCAAATTTCAAATTCAGATCTTCATAAGTATGAACACAATATTTTCTATGCCAAGTTGTTTCCCCAAGGAATGATATAAAAAAAGCATGGAGGACAAGATCCTATCTCTACCTCAGACTGACTAGAATGTGCCCCAGACTCAAGGCTGTTCATATATGTCTGAAATTACTTTCTGCTATGGTAGAAAAAGTATTGATCTATTTGTCAGTTGACTAGGGTATTCCCTGTTTCAGCCCCTTTTCTCTCTGTGCAAATCTCTGGAAATTCCTTAACCTCCCAAGTCTCATTTCTTTTGTCTGTAGACTGGGAATATAAATATTGAATATTTAAATATACTATTTAAATCTCAGCTCTGCCTCTTTTACTTGGATGTCTCTGAAAAACTTCCCTAAATTCTTGGGCAGTTCCCTAGCAGTAAAATTTGGGGACTTTAAGGTCTATTCCAGTTATGAGGCTATGAGTCTTGATGTTAGCTGATAGAGCACTTTAAGGTCATAAGTATGGTTGTATTTGATCCTCTAGACCACCAATTATTATTGCTCTTTTTAACAGATGAGGAAACTAAGGTTTGGGCAATCTAAGTTATCTGCCTTTGGGCATTCATCTTGTAAGTGTAAGAGACAGAATTTGAAACTAGTACTCCTCTAGCTTTGAATACAGTACTCTTACTACTTACATTGGGCTCTAGAATGTATTCTGTAAAGGAAAACGTACTATATAAATTCCACATATTAGAATTGCTCCTTCCCTCATGGGATTGTTGTAAGGAAAATGGTGAATAGAATCTTATAGGCTATATAAAATATGTGTGTTGTTAATACCATAAGCAGATGCTGGAATAAATGGGGTATGTTTAGGGACTAAATGGGAGATTTTTGGATCATAAGGGGTCTTGAAGGAGAACAGAGACCATTGTGTGATTGAACTATGGACACTATGGATGAGAAATAGAACTCAGAAAGAAATTGTCAAAAGGCAGAAGACTAATTTTACCATTCTTGCAATTTTACTACATCTCTATTCCCACCCTGCCTCCAACCTCTTTTACAGCTTCATGAGGAAAAGGTTCAGAAAGAGAATAGCATATATATATATATATATATATATATATATATTTATATGTATATGCATGTAATATATATGCATATTCCATATCTACATATACATATCACACACACACACACACACACACACACACACACACACACGGAATTCAATTGAACTGAATGCCAGCTAAAGCTACTAGGGGTTGATTCCCTATTTGTAGGGGTCCAGGGAAATGCTCTTCAGGATGCACAAAGTGGAGCAAGAATGATCAGAGAAGCCTTAGATGGTTGCACAAGCCATAGTCTGAAGACCTAGGTTGCAGTTCTGTCACTGACTTTCAGTATGATTTTGGGTCAATCAAGGCATCACTATGAACCTCCATTTACCTATAAAATAATCTTCTTATACTACCCATCTCTCAAGGCATCTAAGAGAAAGAAATGACATGGAATGCATGAAGCAAAAGCTGGCATCATGAATATAAGATATTTTTCTTCAAGGTTTAGGACTAATACTAAGGGATAGTGACAGTGAAGTGATACTGAGGGATAATGGTATGAGTTACTTTGCATTAGTTTCCAATTAAGGCCCATTTCTCAACCCTCTTCATTTCTCTCAGTGCTACTAACAAATATGGACCATGGCTTCCTGTCTTTTTTTTTTTCTTTTAGTCTCCTCTATACCCTAAAGAAAGGATATGATACTGCTAGGACTTTATCCCAGAGAGATCAAAAAATGATGAAAGGGGCTCATGTGTATAAAAGTATTTATAGTAGCTCCTTTTTTTAATGGCAAAGAACTAGAAACTCATTTGAGGGATGATTCATGTGATCCTTACCACTACTAAATATGCAATGAGATGTCACTGTCTTGCAAGAAATATTTAAGGGAATGATTCTAGAAAAACCTGGAACAACTTATATGAACTGCTGTAAAGTGAAGTGAGCAGAACCAGGGGAACAATTGATACAAACATAATAGTATTGTAAAGATAGAAATCTTTGAAAGATTTGAGAATTCTGATAAACACAATGGAAACAACTACAATTCTAGAAGACTGAAAACTAATGGACTCAGTGAAGAGTTAAGCATTCTTTTTGGACATGGTTAATATGGGAATTTGTTTTGCTTGACAATGCATATTTGTAACAGGTTTTATTTTTCTTGACTTCCCACTGGGAGGATGGGCCCCAGATGGAAGTAGAAATTCAGAAGTGAAGACAAAAATAACTTTAAAAAGGAGAAAAGGTATGGTATAGTGGGCCAGCACTGTTTGAACTTCCAGGATCTTGGGTTACATTCCTACTAAATCATTTAAAAACTTTAAATCATCATTTAAAAAAAAAGTATGTTGGTGTTGTTATTTAGCATCTTTATGGAATTTTGATGATCAACTTTCTTCTCTAGGCCTCAGTTTCCTGAGCTATAAAGTGGAAAATGAGGAGGAGGATTGAGATAATAATATATATATTACCAAACTTCAGATGCTTATTGGGAGGAAAGTTGTAAACATTGAAGGATTACAAAAATATGTCTGAGGATAATGATACTGAGGAAGCTAATGCTACTGTTGGAAAATTATCAAACAAGAAATGGATTGCTACTAAACCAGAAGAGATTTAGACTTCTTATGAGGAATTACTTCTAGACAATGAGAGATATGAGATACTAGGTATGGAGAGAAACCATGAAATCTTTCCTAGAGATCTTTGAAAATCAGAGGCATTTTTAGTCTCCTGGGATAATTTAACTGTGCTCCTCCCAGAAGGCAAGGATCCCCTAGGGAGAACTATAAGGATCTCTCCAAGTTCTTGCCAATTCAATTTAGTAAGCATTTTAAATAGATGTTTATTGATAGTTTTCGTTTTCATGCTGCCTAGATTTCCCTTGGTATCATTCCCCATCTCCCCAATCAGAGAACCTTCATTAGAAAAAAAAAATTAAAGGAAGAAAAACAAGAAGAGAAAAAATATTCAGCAAAACTGGACAATACATGAAACAATTCTGACACCGTATGCGATATATTTATGTACTTGTTCTACCATCCTATGCTACCTTCACCCCATACACCTCTGCAAAGTGTCAGGGGAGATTTCTTATCATCTTTTCTTTAGGGCCAGGTTTTTTCTTTATAATTTTTCAACATTCATTTTTTTCAAACTTTTGAGTAGTTGCTTTTCTTTTCATTTACACTATTGTAGTCGTACATATTGTTTTCTTGATTCTGCTTACTTTACATCAGATCATCTAAGTCCATGCTTTTCAGTATTCCCATATTTGTCATCTATCACCAAATTTTAGCCATTATGCAATCAAATGAGCATCTACTTTGATTCCATTTTTTTTGATACTGCCAAAAACAATTTAAGGTATTTATTAAGTGACTACCTGGTGTGTTTAAATATTGTCTCTTTTTACCTTCATGACAGCTGGGAGTTCAGGCCTATTATTATCCCCATTTTACAGATGAAGAAACTGAGACAAACAGCTATGTCAACATAAACACAAAGAAAAATATAAGTTAATGTGGGTGGTAATGAAGTACTAACAACTGAGAAGATAAGGAAATGCTGCTTGTAGGATGTATAACTTGAGCTGAGCCTTGAAGGGAAAAGAAGAACCCAATTGTTGGATACCATTCCAGACATGTCTGCCTGTGTCCAGAGTTGGGAAACAATGCCATATTCAACAAAAAGCAAATAGGAAAATTTGGCTACAATGTAAATTGTGTAAGGAATAATGTGTAATCAACTATTTTTTTTAGGTTTTTTAATTGCAAGGCAATGGGGTTAGGGACTTGCCCAAGACCACACAGCTAGGTAATTATTAAGTCTCTGAGGTTGCATTTGAACTCAGATCCTCCTGATTCCAAGGCCAGTGCTCTATCCACTGTACCACCTAGCCACCCCAGCAATCAATCTTAAAAAGATAGGTTGAATCCAGGCTAGGAAGGGCTATTTTGCCAGACTAGTTTGTATTTTTTGCTAGAAGTCACAGGGAAACTGAATTTCTTTGAGCAAAAGAATGACACAGAGCTATGTATTAAGAATGCCAGTTTGGCAGGTGTGTGGAGGACTCACGGGAGGTAGCAATGGCTGAGTGCAGGGAGATCAATTTGGAATTTACTGCAATATTCCTGCAAGAAGGTGATGACATTCTGAAATAGGAATATGTATCTGTGATGGAGAGAAGCAGATAAGTTCAAGAGCTGTAGAGACAGACTCACCAAAATTTGAGTGCTACTGGACATGAGATGAGAAGAAAGGTGCAGAATGAAGTATGACTCTGAGTTTGTGACTCTAGGTGATTAGAAGGATTGTGATGCCTTTGGCAGAAATGGGGAAATTGGGGAGAGGCATGGATTTAAGGAAAAATATGAGTTGGCCATGATTATTTTGAAATGCTGATGGGACTTAATAGATGAGAAGTTTAGCAGGTAATTGGCAATGCTACATTGATTTTAGATAGAGTTCCTAGAATTACAGAGATGGAAGGGATCTTAGAAATTCGTTCTTATGCTTTCACCCTTCTCCAAACTTTTAACAAGTGGGAAGACAGAGTCAGAAGAAAAATGACTTATTCAAGCATGATCCAATAAATTACTGACAAAGGTAAGATTTAAATTTAGGTTTCCCTCCTCTTGGATGCTTCCAGGTCTCATTTTCTCTCTCATAAATGTAATCTGTTGCCATAAAATATTTACATGGACTGGGTTGAATCTATAAGAATGTCTCCAATTCATGTCTGCATACATGACTTCTCTTGGGGACATCAGTATGTGGTTCATGTTTAGGCATCCACAAAAAGAAAAGGGCCTTTGGTTCTCATGAAAGCATTTAGCTAGTAAATCATTTATTTTGGTGGTTGTTGTAGTCACTTCAGGCATATCTGACCACATTTTGGATTTTCTTGGCAGGGATACTGGAGTAGTTTGCCATTTCCTCCTCCAGCTCATTTTACAGATGAGGAGCCTGAGGAAAACAGGGATAAATAAGTTGCCCAGGATCACACAGCTAATAAGTATCTGAGGCCAAATTTGAACTGCAGAAGATGAGTCTTTCTAACTCTAGACCTGGCATTCTATCCATTGTATCACTTAGCTGTATGAATCATTTATTTTAGCTGTTGTTGTCCAATCCCTTCATTCATATCTGACTTTCCATGACCTTATTTAAAGTTTTCATGGTAAAGACACTGAAGTGGTTTCCATTTCCTTCTCCAATTCATTTTATAAATGAGGAGACTGAGGCAAACAGGTCTAAATGACTGCCTAGAGTCACATAGCTGGTAAATATTTGAGGCTAGTTTTGAACTCTGGAAGATGAGTCTTCCTGATTTTAGACCTGGCATTCTATCCACTGCATCACCTAGCTGCCCAAATCATTTCTTTAATCCTATCAGAAATGCAAGGGACTCACATCTAAAAGTATAAACAGGCAGAATAACTCTTCTTTCCTCTTCAGCACGTCCCATTCAAAGAGCTTACGCAATCCTTCAAACATTTTTCAACCTTGTTTAGACTACTTTCCATAAGAGGAAAATACTTGGAGTTGCTAGAGTTAAGGAATGCTGATCACCCCACTACTGGTCTTCCAAGTGATAACTTGTGTTTTTTGCAGAAGTGAAAGCTTCAGACAATGTCCTGTACAGGGAGATAGAAGTTGGAGATATATACCTATGGGTATAAGTTCATGGTTCTGTCTCTTGATATAACCAAACATTTCACCTAATGCTACTAGGCATTAGTGCTGTTGCCTGAGACTGAATCGAATCAATGATCAGGGGCAGAGTTGTCAAGGAGTGGGCAGGAAAATCGGAATAGAGAATGGAGCTGTGTGGATCACTGACAACTCTGGGACCTCCACAGCTCTGCAAGTCATTGAAGGTAGTAGGGAGCTGCCAATAGATCGTAGCTCATCTACTGACCTTGAGTCTTAAGCAAAGTAGGAAATAGAAGGTCATAGTTATTCCGTCAGAGCCATGGGAGTCATGAAATATTGGAGTGTGGAGAAAGGTAATCAATACATCTTCCTCCACTACTCAGAACTTAGCTGATCTGTAACTAGGGTTCTGGGTCTGCTGGGTTAGTCTGGAATCCATTATCTGGTGGCTATCATGAGGTGGGATATAAGACTGGAAAGGGGAAGACTGGCAAGGAGCCCAGGACTTCATCCCACACACTGAATTTCAAAGAAAAAACATCATGCTGAAGATTCCTTGGCTTTGTTACATGGTGCCCCTTGCTTTGGGTTTATGAGTAGACAAACAAAACATCATTAGATACTTGTTTCCTCTCCACACTCACGATTTGAGAAAGTCACGTCCCTTCTATGTGCTCAGTTTTTGCTCATCTATAAAATGAAGTTATTGGACTAAATCAATGGTGTCACACTCAAATAGAAATGGGGGCCACCAGATCACACCCAAGGATGCCTATAGGCCACATATGGACTTAGAAAAACCACATATTCACATTGTCTGTGCTTTATTGTATTTATTTTGTTAGGTATTTCTCAATTACATTCTAATCTGGTTCAGGTCACATTCAGAAGTATTGCAGAATGCAAGAACCTTCAGGATACATTTTCAATACTTCAGGACTAGATACCACCTCTATCCTATGATTTCAAAACAACATAGCCTTAGTTAACCTACCATAAGCTTCCAGTTGCCCACTTTTTCCCCTAATGCAGCAAGGGTACCAAACAGAGATAGGTTAGGTACTGGTTCCTATTTCTGCCCTTTATCTTATAGTGCTCACACCTAGTCTATAAAACAAGTTTATAAAACAAGTTTTCAAAAGGAACTTTCACAAGGAAAGTAAGGAAAGATAGAATGTAAGACTTCCATTGTTGTTGTTATTGTACAGTCTTTTCAGTCATGTCAGATTCTCCATAGTGTCATTTTGAGGTTTCCTTGGCAAAACTTCTACAGTGACTTGCCATTTCTTTTTCCAGTTCATATTACCGATGAGGAAACTGAGGCAAACAGTGAAATGACAAGACCAACACATTAAAGCAAGAACGCATATTTATTCCACAACTGAGAATCATCTAGACTGGCCCAGTTTGTCAGTAGTCCAAATCCTTAGTTTCTTTCTCCATATATACCAAACCTGTTTGGATTAAATACTATTTAAATAATCTCAAGTACTACATAAATAAACTCAGGTACTACATAAATAGATTTTGATACCTAGATAGCTAAGTAATATTAATAAATACAACATGGGACTTAGTAATGAAGACCTGAATTTGAAACTTAGACATGCTTACTCATAGGCAAGTTGCTTAACCTCTCTGTGGCTCAGTTTCCTCATCTGTAAAACGGGGATAACAATTTTGCCTACCTCACCAAGTTGTTGTGAGGATCAAATGAATTAACATGTAAAGTAATTGTGCCACTCTTAAAGTACAATATAAATACTAACTATTGTTATTGTTGTTGATGATATTATTATTATTATTATTATTACTATTATTATTATTATTATTATTATTATATTGTATTAAGTATCTCTTCTAGATTTGGTAGGAGCCTCTCTATGCCACCTAGAAATTTCTTTTCACTCTTATCTATGGATAAAATGCACTAGCATAGTGCCTAGAGTTGGTCTCATAGTCAATTCAAATACCATTTCTGATACAGATTATTCATGTGACCCAGGGCATGTCACTTTGATGCATCTCCCCACTCTTCCTTCCCTCCCCACCCTCATGTCCTCATGTACATTAAGGCAACTTTATAAGAATAAGTCAAAGAACAGGCACAGATACTTTCCTCTCCTCTGTACCTGGAGACTCTAGGTAAGTCAATAAACTTCTCTGTGATTCAGTTTCCTCATCTGAACACCAATGAAATTCTATATCAATGAAATCATAGGTCTGCCCTACCCCCCAAACCCCAACAACAACAAAAAATAAGAGGGGGGGTTTCCCTTTTCTGCTCCTGAACATATTACAACTGCCTTGTACCCATTAGTCCTTATTCTAGTCTTTGATGCCCCAATTGAAGAAAATACCTTCCATCTAAGTCCCTGAGTATCAGGTGACTCTGACCTTGCAGTCTTATTTCCCCAAGTGGTTGTTCAGTGGATAGAGTGCCAGGTCTGAAGTCAGGAAGACCTGGGTTCATATCTAGCCTCAGCCACTTACTAGTTGTGTGTCCCCTAAGTTACTTAATCTCCCTCAGTCTCAGTTTCCTCATACATAACCTGGGGACAATAACACCTATCTCACAAGGATCAAATGAGATAACATATAATAATAAATATGATATAAACTTAGTGTAGTACCTAGCTTATAGTACCTAATTCTCTATCTATCATCCTGTAACATAAGTGACTTCCTTGGACTCACACAAGCATACTGTCATCAGAACTGAGATTCTAACTCAGGTCTTCTAACCCCAGCATTCCTTCCATTATCCTCCAAATGATCCATGGACATCCAACTGATATCCATTCATCCTTATCCCATTTCAAGATATCTCTTAGGTTATCTGTCCCTATTAAGTCCTTCCTGCTTCCTCCCAGGCTTCCCACCAAGCTCTTCTTTTCTGCTGATGACGCAGATATGGACTTTCACAAAAGGAGACTTCAAAGAGAAAATAAACAAAGCACAAATACTTGGAAGGGCTTGATTTCCTCATCTCAATGAACCTGGTTTCATTCTGACATCCAATGGTGGTCTCCTAGCTGGTGTACCCAGTGATCAGAGAAGAGCCAGACCAATTAGCTGATGCCATCTAAGACCAATTCATATTGATGAACAGTGCTGAATTGGCTCCTAGGAAATGACAGACATTGACATTTAAGAAGATCTAATACGATCACATATTTGTAGCCCAGAGACATTGAAATGCATTTAACTGGATCTCTTCATTGCTAATTGTTCCTTAGAGACTGGCTAGTCAGCTCCTAGACATAGGGAGAGCATAGTAGTGGAAAGGAAAGATTATTTATTCCTAATCACAATTAGAACACAACAGTCAAGTACTAGGCCCCAATATCAAAGAACTAAATAAGCAGCAAAGTCATTTAATGAACGTGGTATCCTGTCTTCCTTGCTATCTCCCCAAGCAACCAGAGTCAACCCTGAAATCACACATTCCTCAAACTGGGAGATCTGAGGCAAGGTGGGGGGAAGGATTGAGGAGTAGAGAATAATAGTTGGGAATAGCTGGGAATTAATATTATTAATAACTAAAACTTATACAACTTTTTAGGGGGTTGCAAAATACACTGTATAGCTCATCTATTAAGTGTCTAAGGTAAGAATCAGATCATCATATATTGAGAGTTCCTTCCAGGACTTTAGAGTTCAGCAAATCCAAATCTCTCATTTTACAGAATGAGAAAGTGAGGCATTGAGAGTTTAAAGTGATTTGCTCAGAGCCATGCAGCTAAGCAAATGTCTTAAGCAGAATTTGAACTCATTCCTTCTTGATTTCAAGCCCACACTCTGTCCATTGGACAACCTAGATTTCCTCACTACACGTCTAACTCTTGATTCATTATACCACCTAGCTGGCTCAGTAATTTAAATATACAGGGAACCTCTACCTGTTTGACTCCCATTTTAAGGATTTTCAACAAAGCTCTGAAAATAAGCAACCAGAGACCCTGTTTCCCAGAGTCCTACCAGATCTAAATAATCTCATTATCTCATTGCCCTGGTCACCCTTTCCTGCCCTTTTTTTTTGTTTTGTTTTTCTCATTACTTGGTTGCCTTCTGAGACAGATGGTCTTTACCCAACATTCTCGGAATCCTTGAATCACAGAGTGGCAATTCCAAAGAATATTAATAGTCACTTATAGGGCTAATGAATGGTATGCTGAATAGAGTCAGGCTATGTGACCTTGGCCATTCAACTCTTGAAATCTCAGGTTCCTCAGCTGTAAAATCCTTAAATAGGTAGGCAAGGGAGGTAGCACCTTCCTCACAGGGTTGTTGGAAGTCTCAAATATGATAGAATGGTGACAAAGAGTAGACCTATTCTTTCGGTGATTTAGGAAGGATGCAGACTTACAAGTACTGTCTAGAACACATATTAAGTGATTTGTTCCTGGTAATATAGCCTTTCCCATTTTTAAGGTACTATGCAATATCAAATACTTCTTTCTAAACTAAATATGTCAAACACACAGGCTGTGTGTGGCAGACAATATTCTCAAGTGACCCCAAATCAGGTTAAAATGAAACTGGGAAATACTTAACAAAATAAATAAAAATATAATAAAGCACAGATCATATTAATATGTGGTTTTCTAAGTTGATATGCAGCCCACAGGGATCTTTACATATAGCTGAGTGGCCTCCTTTTGTACATGAGTTTGACACCATTGGTGGCTGACACTACTTCTTTTTTTAGAAATGGGAAGCTGACACTTCAAAAAAGGCAGTGACTTGCCCATGGTCATGTGAGTGATATAAAACAGATATTGGAACTCTTCTTAGTTAGAGGTTTTCCTTTTACTTCCCCCATCCTCTTCCAATGCCCCCACTAAGTTTGTTGTTATGGACAGAATATCCCCACCCCTTTGGACTTGAGAAACTTGCTTCAGATATACATTTTGTTCTCATGCTTAATGAATTCCTTTCCCTGACTGTCTGGCTTCCTTAGAGTGTCAGAGAGATGATAAGTAGATATAGAGAGCAGAGAAGTGCTGAGTGTTTTCCTCCTGTCCACCAAGAAGAAAGGTGCGTGTGTATAGGGGTGGGAAGGTGGCTACTTTGGGGGCAAGAATGGCAGTCCAAGACCAAGTCAGCATCTCTGGAAATTGAATATGCAGCTCTTTTTAATTTTCTTTTTTGGAATCTGATCTATTTGAAACTCAGTCAGAGGATCTTTAATAAAGGATGGTTAGTTTTAAATTTAACACATAGTGTGAACATAGTGGAAAGGCTATCCAAGGAAAAGGCAGGCAATCTATCATTTCATGAACAAAGTGTGTACCTACTATGCACCAAATTCTGATCACTTAGTGATGCCCCCATTGTGATGGAGAACATAGACCATGTTTTGGTGAAGTTCCAGAAGTGAGAGAATTGGAACAGTCTTATATTCCTCCTCAGGGAGTCCCAGGCTGATAGGAAGGGCTCAGATCCTCTCCTCATGAATACCTATAATGATGAGAGATATATTTTATGCCCTCCAGGAGCTTCCAGACTGATCTGAGTTATGACAACTGGTGGTGGAGACAGGATATCCATACCCACCCCCCCATCCCCATCCCACACATACACATATACATACATACATACATACATACATACAAAGTGACTAAAAAGCACCTTCAGTGTTATCAAGATCAGAGGAATAGAGTTTGAATCTGACATAATCCAAGAGAGTTTAACTTCACCCTGTTCATCACCCCCCACCTCAATCTTCCCCTACTTCATTAGTCAATCAATCAAAAACAAGTGCCCACTATGTACCAGGTTCTATGCTATAAGACTGAACTCATCTCAACCATGAGCTTGTATCCTGTGTAGAGGTCATTTAGTGTATCCTGGGTCAATGAGTCTTCTTTGTTCTTGCCAATAGACTTTGATGACTCTGGAAGAGAAAGACTTAAATTCAATTCACATTGAAATCAAGACATCAACCCTTTGAAAACAAAAGACAAACAACAACAACACACATAGTCTAACAAACACCTTAAGTAGGTATTTGGAGAAGGTAGAGAACTAGCAGTTGGACTTGGGGTGGAAGGAGCCAGGAAAGACTCAAGGCCATCTCAAATGATACAAAAGACTTTAAACTAAAGGCTTATATACGTGCTTGATCTGGAACTGTATTCTATAAAATGTGCTGTCTCTAACTTTCATGGACTTAAGAGCCTAAAGCAAATAATATTCATATTCCTAGATAATCAGAAGATATTATTGCCATATAAAGCTAGGGCAATTGTACTATGGAGATGGCAAAGTAGCAGGGTATACCAATAGCTTTGATAAAGACATCCCTCTCAAGCTGGATTTACCTGTAGTTTTCACATAAAAATCAGAAGAAAGAGGGAGTTTATTGTTGGGGAGTTTGTTATTTTTTTCCTTTTCTGACATAGCTTAAGGTCAGTCTACAACTGATGATCACACAAAATGTCTACAAGCCCTGGCACCCAAGAATTAGGAGGAGAGAAATTTTTTTCCACACCATTAAAATAGGACCAGTTTCTCATACTCTTTTATCCCAAGGAAATTCATCACTTTGACGAATTACTGACTCTATAGCTGACTGCTCCATGAACAAGAACACTGCATCTCTTGGCTTCAGGCATTTTCTCTGATTGTGCCCTATAGCTAGAATGTTCTCTCTTCTGACTCCCCAGGCCTCCTGATCTCTCTGGCTTCCGTTAAAATGCCATCTTTTACTTGGAAGTCTTCCCTGGTCCTTCTTAATTCTAGAACTTCTCAGTTAATTATTTCCTATTTATCCTACATACAGTTTGATTTGTGTATTATTTGTGATCTCTTCCATTAGATTATAAGATCCATGAGGGCAGGGACTATTTTTGCCTCTTTTTGTATTGCAGCACTTAGTCAGTGCTTGCCACATGGTAAGCACCTAATAAATGTTGATTAATTGATAGAGACTGCAGGACCAAAGGTCTGTGTCCCTGTGGGCAGGCATAGCCCTCTTTGCTCAACTAAAGCTGACTCTACCGAGATGCTAACAAGAGCTCCCTGCTGTTGCTGGACTCATTCTGGCATAATTTCCAATAATCTCCATGATTGCTCAGCTGGATGTTAACTAACATTCTTGTCATTTGTCTTGTAAAGATTCTTAAAAAAGATTCTTGCAAAAGAGAAAGTGAAATGGGCAAAGGAAAGGAGAGAGGCTCTCACTCCATGGCCTGGACATTGGAATTCTCTACCTCCCAACCATAATACTAAGAGGGAAGGAGTATCACAGAATTGCAGAGTGTGGGGATCCCCCACTGGAAAGTACCTAACAAGGGTCATCTAGCTGTACCTGAAGACTTCAGGGGAGGAGAAAGCACCATGCATTCTGAGGCAGCCCATATCTTGGGATGGATGTAGTTGTTAGAGAATTGTTTTGCTTATACAAAACCTCAATCCTCTACCTGATGGACCAAACCAAGGTCCAGTCTCTGCTCCATGACAGCCTACCAAAAACTTAGAAAAAACTATCATGTTCCACCCCACCTAGTCATCTCTTTCCCCAATGTCTTTAACTTATGTGATGTGGACTTGAAGCCCTTTATCACTCTGTGTGACTCCCTTTGGATACCATCCGGTTTATCAATGACCTCCCTAAACTTTAGAGTCAAGTACAGAAAATAATGGGTCACTAGTTGGCACAATGGATGGAGTGCCAAACCTGGATTCAGTTCAAATCCAACCTCAGCCATTTGCTAATTGTGTGACCCTGGACAAGTCACTTAATCCTATTTGCCTCAATTTCCTTATTGGAAAGTGAGTTGGAGAAGGAAATGGCAGAAAATCATAAAAGGGGTCACAAAAAAGTCGGAATCATGACTGAAATGACTGAATAAGAACAACCCAGAAGATAATACTTCAGATGAGGTCTGGGTCAGATCAGCATACATAAGGGACTTCCCTTTTGTTCCCTGGAAATTGTGTCTCTCTCAATACAGCCCAAGATTGAATTAACTTTTGCTCATGCTATCTAGGAATATGCTGGATTGAACCACTTTGAGAATACCAACTGTTAATTTTTCAGTGTGAGTATTTACACCTTGGAAAATAAGCAAACATTACAAATCAGGGCTTTATCTAGTATTTTGTTAAATATCTAGCCTTAAGAAAGTGTTGGAAAAATATTAATAATGTATCTTAAACTTAAAAATATGTCTTCAATGTTATATATACTTATACAGGCACATATATGTACAGGTACATATAAAATACATGCACACATATACACACATGTGTTATATATCTATAGGTAGGTATATATATATACATATATATATATATGTATATATATATATATATTATATATATACATACACACATATGTACAAACACCTCCCCCCCAGAGAGCCATTTTTGTTAAACCTTCACCAGCATACCTATGGATATTAGTGACTCATATTAAGCATGCAATCCAGTAAAAATCCCAGATTTTCTTTTTTTAAATGAAATACAATCTAAGTATGTCTACCCATCCTATACTTATGAAATTGTTTTTGTACCTAATTGTTAGATTTTATTTTCTTCCCTATTCATCTCAGTCAATCAGCAAATATTCATTAAGTACTTATTATATGCCAGACACTGTGCTTTAATCTCTAAGGATCTTTTAGATTTTTACTGTCATCCAGTATGTTAATTCCCCACCCAAGTTCATGCTATTTGTAGATCTGACAAACAAATTAGCTATACTTTTAACCAAGTAATTGATAAAAACGTGAAAAAGCATAAGATAAAGCAGAGATAGTTGAGGCACTCCCCTAGAGACCTCCTGCCAAGACTTTACCCACAAATGTAAATCAAGCTCATCTCTAATTTTCAGCTTCTCTAAAAAAAAAAAGGACAATGTTTGCCTTTCTCCTGTACTGCAGACCTCTCCCACTGTCCATTATCTTTCAGATATCATCGACCATGACTCCATTAATCACATCAACCAATTATTTCAGAGAGTGGCTTATGTGGGCAAAGTGATTTGAATTTAGCCAGGGCAGCTAGGTACACTCTTCTTTTCTTTTTACATATCTTGGACATCAATTACCATGTTAATTAATTTGATTTTCTCACTTCCAATATGCTCATCTTTCTCCTCAGCAGAGAAAATAGAAGCAAAATAAAAACTGAGCCACTCTGCCTTCTCTCAGTTGTTATGATACCATCAGTTGTTATGATACCATCTACTCCAAAAAAAGAACATCAGTCATTCTTTGATCATCTTTTCCTCAATTTGGATTTTTTCCATGACTTCCCTTGATAGCCTCCACTCATTCTGATTTTTGTCATTCCTGAAACTATGTTTGTATATAGGACTCCTTTATATTCATCCTCTGTTTCATGCTGGGGTTTTTTTCTGTTTTGTTAATCTTTCACACTTAAGTTTAAAAAATCTTTAAGTTATTTGGAAGATCTCTATGTATCTATTTTAGTCTCTTAGGATCTTACAAGATCCAATCAGTTTTAATAATCATAGTTCATTCAAGACCTGTCTAATTGGAAAATGGAGCAGTGAACTTCAAAACTTTCATTTAAGGATAGGTTCAGGTCCAGTATGGGTACCTTCCTCCCCGTTCCCACATTTCAAGTTTCCTTTTCTGTACTGGCTTTCCTCATTAGATTATTATCTTCTGAAGGGATGCAACTATCTTTTAATCTGCATTTGTATTTCCAGCATTTAGTTAGTTCAAGGCAAATATTAGATATTTAATAAATGTTTATTGATTGACAATTGTTTTCCCTTTCTTCAATAGAATTGTTTTCCTTAGTACTTGAAGGGTTCTGAATCTGGAAGGGTCCCAAGAACTTTTCATTTTAATGTTTCAATGACTTTGGATTTCTTTGACTTCTCCACCATAGCTCCTTCCCCTACTCTTAGCAGCTTTCTTTTGTATGTTGTCTCCCCCTATTAAATTGTAAATTCCTTGAGGTAATGGACTCTCTTTTGCCTTTCATTAAATCCCTAGTGTCTGGTAAAAGTAAAGGATTAACAAATGTTTATTAACTGTTGACTAAGACAGAGTATAACAAAATTTCCCATAAATTTTTGGAGGGAATGGTCATGCCCTCCATAATGTTACTGTCATTTCCACTTCAGTAACCAATTTTACCCTTCTTACTATTAATCATATGCAAAATAGCATTCCCCCAACTGCTTTCATCACCTTTTGAAGGATGAAATTTGCATCAAGCTAAGTCAAGAAGATATGGAAGACTCTGCTTTTGGCAGTTGTCTGGATAACTGAAGTTGCCCATCATTGCCATACAATATTTCAGTGCTAGGATTATGAGCACTCTCCCAAACTATTTATCTATTCCCTTTCTGACTAGGATTCTGTCCAAGAACATATCTCTGAACAGGATGAACCTTGTGGATTCTCCTGTCTCTGATGAAGCCTATGAAGTCTTTCTCAGAATATCTGAAATAAAATATACAAGAATATAAAAAAGAAAAGATGAATGAAAATAAAGATGTTATCATTCTACTTCAATCCAGGTTCACAGATTCTCTGAAATCTATCCATAGCTTCTTTGGGGTACCATAAATTCTAAATTAAATACCTGATCTAAAATATCTCTTCAAATGATTACTGAAATTTCACCAGGTCCCCTTTCCCTCATCTCACTGAGGTGAATATTGCAATGTGGGTGAATGTAAAGTGCCAATCAGAAGACTTGGGTTTTAATCCCAGCTCCAATATTTCCTAATTGAGTGACAGTGGAAAAGGTAATTAATACCTCTGAACCTCAGGTTCCTCACCTTTAGTGATCCTTGAAGCCCTTTCCAGTTCCAAATTCATGATTTGATTCTTTTAAAGAGTCAAATCATTAATGCATGGTGGTACATACCTGTAGTCTTTGCAACCAGGAAAGCTGAAGTTGCTGAGTTCTAGAGTTCTGAGCTGCAGTAGGTTAACTTGATGTCCATGCCAAGTCCTGCAGCAATATGATGAGTCCCTAAGGAAAGGAGGACACCAGATTGTGTGAGAAGGGGAAAAGTGGCCCAAGACAAAAGTAGAACAGATCAAAATTTCTGTATTAAAATGGGAGGAGAGGGAAGGGTGTCAGGCTTCTGCTGGGGGGGGGGGGGAAGAGACAGTCAGAGATAGAGAAGAAGAAGAAGAAGAAGAAGAAGAAGAAGAAGAAGAAGAAGAAGAAGAAGAAGAAGGAAAGAAGGAGGAGGGGAGGGAAGAGGAAGAAAAGGAGGAGGAAGAAAGAAAGGAAGGAAGGAGAAAAGGAGGAAGGAAAGATAGAAAAAAAAAAAGAAAAAAGGAAGGGAAGATCACAGCAAAGTAACCCACTAAGTCCTTAACATCTTCCTGTGAATGAATTTTATCTGGATCATTTTCTCAGAGGATACTGGGTAGTAGGAGAGCTGTGGGAGGAGTGGGAGTTTTCTTACTTCTTCCCTTGTTGTCATAAATAAGGAGTAAAAATAGAAGATGCCTCAGAGCTACTCAGAACTGGGTCAACTTGGCCTAATCAACTTCCCCTTGTATTTTCTTAGGCTCAGATCAGTTTCCCAGGTCCCTAACACTACTCACAGAGAGTGATGAATATCCATACAAGATATCCCCATCCTCATAGGAATGTACAGACCCAAACCTGAATGAGTGGGTTCAAAGGGAGACACACTTTGATTCATATAAATGGGCATAAGGGATTGGTATTTCAGGGCAGCAAATGAGGAGCTCTCTGAAATCATCTCAGTTGTGGAGCATAACATATTGAATCCAACAATAACCTTACCTGCTAAAGCAAAAAGTAAGCATCACAGGGCGGCTAGGTGGCGCAGTGGATAGAGCACCAGCCCTGGAGTCAGGAGTACCTGGGTTCAAATCCAGCCTCAGACACTTAATAATTACCTAGCTGTGTGGCCTTGGGCAAGCCACTTAACCCCCATTGCCTTGAAAAACAAAAAACAAAAAAAAAAAGTAAGCATCAAAACAAGTCATCAACATGACCTCAGGCTTCACTAGCTCCCTGCTGTCAAATTGCTGATGCATCAACTGATAAATTACCTGTCATAGTTGCATGAATGCAACTACATTTTCCCTTTTATGATCAACATCCCTGTCTTAGAAATGGGTATCCTGAAGTGATCCCTAAGTAGCCCTAGTCTTATTTCCTACCTGTCAAATATCCTTGAAGCCTTATTAAGGATTTGATAGCTGTAAGTAGAAAATAATGAGAAGGATGAATGCAAGGGTTGATAGTATGGAGAAAGGTGGGTATGGGTCAGGACCTAAAGAGAAAGTTTTATTTTATTTTTAATTATTTATTCATTTTGAACTTAAATACAAAATGACAAAAAAAATTCACAGCACATGTACACAGCACAATATAAAAAGAGAATTCCAAATAAAATCATGAATTTTCATTTCACACCATTTACTTAAAAAAAACAACTATGGAATAAATACTACACATATGCTTTTCTGTGCTTCCTTCCAAGTTTTCTTTTGATCTCTTCTACACTCCCCCCCCCCCCCACCCCACCATCTTCCCACACTGCCCTGGAGAAAATTCCCACTAGACACAAAGAAGTATGCATGTGTGTGTGTGTGTGTGTGTGTGTGTGTGTGTGTGTGTGTGTGTGTGTGTAGATATATATATATATATATATATATTTATAAATATGTATGTATATATCTGTGTATATGGGTGTATGTGTGTATGTATGTATGTATGTAAAACAAGAGAAAGTTTTAAACCCCTCCCTTTTCTGACACAAGAATACAGACTGATGTTTTATTCAGTTAAGGCTGTTCCATGCCAAACATTCTTCTAAGCATTGAGACTAGGACTTAATAAAGGATGGAGGGACTAATATCGTCTATGGTTACTGGCATGAATTTTTGGTCGGGCCCTAGGCTGTTAAAACTATAAAAAGCACTGGAAATCATTTGGTTCCAACTTTTTCCATTTACTGAAAGGAAACAATCTTGGAAGGGAAAAGACTTGCTCAGGGTCACAGGATAAGAAGTAGGTCAGTAACTATAACTCAGATCTTTTACCCCATCCCAACACCCCCACCCCTGATGCAACAAGCTTTCTATTACACCTTATTTCCTCTCTTTGTTTGTTGTTAGTTTCTGAACCTATTTTGTCAATTCATAGGCTTCAAAATAGGCTAGGTGGTGTGGTGAAAAGTGCTGAGTTTGGAATCAGGAAGACATTTACTAACTGTATGACTTTGGGCAAGTCATTTTACTCTGTTGGCCTCACTTTTCTTATCTGTAAAATGAGCCGGAGAAGGGAATGAGAAACCACTCCAATATCTGCCAAGAAAATGTCAAAATGGGATCATGAAGAGTCTGAAACAACTCAGCAACATCAAAGGTCTCAAATTGTACAGAGAGGAGCAAAAGACTAGGAATCTGAAGACATAAATTCTAATCCTGACTCTGTCCCTATATGACTTCAAAGTTAAGGCTATAGCCTCAGTATTTACCTCTTTAAAATAGGAGAGTGGATTAGGTGATTTCTAAATTCAAATCCTGCTCAAAGATCTTAGGTCTTAACCCTAACCTTCCTTGCTCCCGCATTTCCAACCTTTTCCATGCCTGTGGTGGCCTAATGGAGAGTGAGCTAGGGTTTGGAGTACAAATGCTGACTCCAGATAATTGCTAATTCCTCCATTAGATTGTAAGCTCCTTGAAAGCAGGAACTATCTTTTCTCTCTTTTTGTACCTCCAGATCATACATAGTAGGTGATTAATAATTGATTGTGTGACCCTGAACAAGTCGCTTAACATCTTTCTTGTTCACTTTCCTCAACTGGAAATTAGGTTAATAATACCATCTATTTCACAAGGTTGTTGTGAGAATCAAATGAAATGATTTTTGTAAAAGACTTAGAACAATTACAATGCTGGTTTTATTGATTTTATTTATTCATTCATTTACAGTGTATTGTGGTAGAAACTGAAGGAAACAGAAATTTTAGGTAAGACAAACTCAATCCTCATGCTCTTTTAGTCTTTTTTTCTCTAAAACACTGGATTTGGAGTCAGTATAGTAGAAAGATCATAAAATCTGAAATCAGAAAACCTACTTTGCATAGGTTTTTGACTAGTGTCAAGAACTAGGAACAATTCATTTCCTCTCTCTGAGCCTCAGTTTCTTTAATTGTAAAATGAAGGAATTGTAATTTATAAAGTCTCATGTTCCTACCAAATCTTGATTTAAATACTATGATGTTTTACTCCCATGATATAAATGTATTTATTTATATATATTCAAAACATGCTGCTCTCAGTGTCTTACATGGAGGCTAGAATATAAGACATAAACCGAAGAGAGGATAGTTACAAAGCCTCAGGAAGTCCACAAGTTTTCCATTAGTGAAAAGCAAATAGGCAATAATGGCAGGATACCATGGTGCTCTAATATAGTCCTGTAATCAATAATTTGTCTGAAAAGCCTTGGAATTCTCATTGGGCTACCACAGTCATCTATGGTTTTTAGCAGACCTCCCCCAGGCAAGACAGAAGAGCTTACTTTTTTGACAAGCACAGAATAAAATCTTCCTAACTCCAATTACTCAGCTCCTCTTGCTCTGCAAACAATAGGGAATTGGAAAAGGTGATTGTTAAAAGCCAGATTGTAGCAGCCCATGACTTTGGCATTGAAGAACCACTAAAACAAATATAGGTAATATCCTCAGCCTCCACCACCTCTAACATGAACATTTCTTTCTTTTCTTTTTCCTTTCTCTCTTTTCTATCCTATCTTTTTTTGTTTTCCCTACTCTCCTTCCTTTTATTTCTTTTATTTCTTCCTTAAATTCCTTTCTTTTATATGCTCCTTCATCTGTCTTCTGTCTTCCTCCTTTCCCTTTTACAGTCATTTCCCTCTCTTTCATTCTATCCCAGTTTTTCTTCCCTTCATCCTGCCTCTAGTCTCAACTATTTAGGGAGCTTTTTAGACCCAAAGAGGTTCCTTCTCTTGTTGAGGAAAATTGAGGGAGAAGTGCTGTAATTTGTCAAGATAAAAATCTGAGCATGATCCATTTATTAGTATAATAAGCAAATACCAATAAATTAGACCTCTCAATATTTAAGGATTCATTTACAGTACAAGTAACTCTTTAATACAGTTAAAAGATAGTAGATTGTGGTACAAAAATAGTCCAGTAATGAAAATTACATCTATGACTATGATTGTTCTGAGAAAAGATGGAAAGTGGGCTATGCTTGACTTGACCTAGAGATGAAATTCCACAACCCAGAGCAAACAGAAAGCATACAGCATTGTCTAATATCCTTGGGAAAGTTCTGTGGTAACAAGCATCTTATTTTCAGATTATTATTGTTTTCTTGTTCAGTTATATAGCCCATGGACTATAGCTAATACTTCTATAGGGTTTTCTTGGCAAAGATATTAGAGTGGTTTGCCATTTCCTTCTCTAGTGAATTAAGGCGGAGATAAATGACTTGTCCAGAGTCACACAACTAATAAGTGTTTGAGGACAAATTTAAATTCAGGACTTATTGACCTAGTGCTTTATCCACTGAGTCATCTGGCTAGCTCCTAGTTTTAGATTTACCCCCCTTTATTTAAAAAAATTAAAATAAGTCCCATATTTTTATTTAGTTTAATTAGGATAATAAGCACTGTTCTTCCTCTACAAGTAAAGGACACCCCCAGTGTCCTTTAATTTTTCCAAAAAGAAGTTTGATTCAACTTTAAGAATTTCCCTGCTTTGGTATTGGGAGAAAATTAGATGCTGTGATATATATATATGTGTGTGTGTGTGTGTGTGTGTGTGTGTGTGTGTGTGTGTGTATATACACACACACACACATATATTATATATCTTCTTATCTCTTGGAAAGAACCATTACTGGGAGTCAGACATGGTGATTTAGGGTCACAACTCTACCAATAATTTCCTGGTGACTTTGGGAAAATAAGCTCATCTCTCTGAGTCTCAGTTTGCCTCATCTGTAGAAAAGAATTAATGGCCTCCCCTACCAATATCATATGATTGCCCTGAAAAACAAATTAAATGATGGTTTAAACTATTTCTTTCCCTAAGAACAAATAGCTTTTAAGGGTATTTGTGAACTGATTTATTACTCATCATGCTTTTCCATACTAGTTGCTCTGTGAGCTTCTATAGATCAGGAACCTTGTCCTCTGAAGCATCCTATAAAACCCTCTCAGCTCTGTTCGGAGTCAAATTCATTTGACTGGGAAGATAAGGGATAAGAAAGGGGAGGGGAAGATTGAGTGACATACAGCCTGACGAGGTATTTGAGGTATTTGTTTTAACCAGGTTCTGAGCCCCAACTGCCAACTGGTGAACCAGGAGTTTTCTCTATTAGCCTGATAACTGTACAAGAGCAGCTAGTAAAGTCCAGCTGAGAGGTAAAGCTTGGAAAGTCTCAGCATGGCTAGTGCTGGCACACTCAAACACTCATCAATATCACAGACAGGGGAATAGATTTCACAGCCTTGATGGGAAGGGTAGGTTCTCATGACTGCAGAGAAGCAAGAACATAGAGACAAGAGATTTGTTAGTTCTTTCTCTCTACTGGAAACTTGTAGAAAACAAGACACTATATCACTTATACACACAGTGACACAATATATACACTCCACAACCCTACAGATACTCACACAAATGAATTCACAACACTCTTACCTCCTACACACTGACAAATACATACAAACCTCCACACAAGGGCCAGTTATGGGTAGGGGTGGAGTAGGTGTTGAGATTTCAGAAGGATGAGGGGATTCAGAAATAATACTTGCCATCTCAGACTGCTGGATGACTACAATGCTTTATGTAAGAGCAAAACTTTCTTCTTATCAGAAGTTTAATGATCCAGTTTCTATTACCACTATGTCTGAGAGGAGGCATTGATGGGCTTTTACTTTCAACCTGAGAGACAATGGATTTAACTACCTTTGAGTCAAGACGGTGGGGTTAAAACTTTGGTTCTGATACTTTGCAAAGGTAGGACTTTAGGCAAGTCACTTAGCCCACTGGCCTCAGTTTCCTCATCTGTAGAATGAGGAGACTGGACAATGTAGTCCCATAAGATAAGGTTCCTTCCAGGTTTAGAACTTTTAAGTAATGACCAACTATCTCCTGAGAGCAAATTTCAGGATATGGGATCTCTTGGAGCAAGAAGGTTCTAAACAGGTGGGAGGAAGAGGAAGGCTTCTAGAAGCTAAGAAAATAGAGACTGAGGGCACTGAAGAGAAGTTTATTCTACTTGACATTTTTTCCCCTGTACATGAAATGTATATATACATTTCATGTATGTATGGACTGTTTGTTGTTGTTTTTTTAATTTCAGTCGTGTCTGACTCTCCATGACCCCAGTTGGAATTTTTTCAGCAAAGATACCAGAATGGTTTGACATTTTCTTCTCAGTTCATTTTACAGATAAGGAAACTGAGACAAATACGGTGAAGTGACTTCCCCCAGGGTCACACAACTATTATGTGCCTGAGGTCAGATTTGAACTAAGGAAGATCAGTCTTCCTAACTCCAAGTCTGGCATTCTGACTCCTTCACCACCTTGTATTTATATCTATATTTTACATCCTACAATACACACACACACACACACAGACACACACATACACACACACTATCCCCTACTCACAAAACTACATTGATAAAATTACACACAACCCTAAAAATGCAGTACAATTATTCTTCCACATAAGGTCTAATATTCATGCACTTTACATGTCCTTATGCTCCTGTTTTGTAAGTCAGTCAATAAACATTTGTTAAATGCCTACTATGTGTGTTCTGAACACTATGCTAAATGCTGGGGTAACAAAGAAAGGCAGATAGAACGTAGGGCAAGAGGGACTCTGGGAAAAGTGGCTTCTCCCAAATTGCCCTCCTACTTTTGGCCCTGTTTTCCAAAATTATTCTATTAGGTAGTCATTCGTATTTAAAGCACTGACTCTACATGATGTTTCTTTTAAAAAGCAAGTATCCTTATTAGAAAGTTATTCTTTCACTTCAATTCAGTATATATTAAATATTCAAAGCAACGAGTGAATTGAGTGAATAGAATGGCTAGGATATAGGACTTGGACTCAGGAAAATTCATCTTCCTGAGTTCAAATTTAACTTCACAAAATTACAAGGTTTTTTGACAAGTCAATTTATTTGCCTCAATTTCCTTATGTGTAAGATGAGCTACAGAAAGAAATGGCAAACCACTCTGGTATCCTTGCCAAGAAAACCATTCAAATGGAGTCACAAAGAACCAGACACAACTGAAAAAATGACTTAACACAAATAAATGGGCAAGATGTTGTATTGGTATACTGACAGTTGACATGATGAGTACAGATGTCTGTTTTTTCAGGACAAGAAAACCTAGAGACCAAGAAAGCCTTTGTTTAGGTCATTCAAAAAAAGTTAATCAGGTGGTACAAATGCTCTCAAAAGGGTTTTGAGGCTGAAGTTTAAAAGCTGCAGCTACTCTTAAAGGGTGTATCAGAGTCTGAAAGGAACAAATTGGTCATATTGACTGGGATTCTTCTGGTCCAATGGGACACTTAATGCATCTGATCTTAACAGTTTTTATAATGAGAATTTCGTTAAAGAAAGCATTTCAGTAACTTTTGCTGAAAAGCTATTTAAATCATGGATAAATGAAAAAGATATTAATGAAGTAGCTACTAGTCTTCAAAAAATCAGCATGGACAAGAGACTGATGGAAGTTTTTCCTGTAACAAACACAACATTGAGCACTTTACAAAATACTTTACCAAAATGGTATAAAAGAACTTTCTGAGTATGTCTAGAGCCAGAAAACCATAGTATCTGGGAAAGAATTAGAGAATGAACTTCAAGAACAAATGTCACATGATGATCCATTTAAGGATATAATTTTATATGTCAAGGAAGAGATGGAGAAAAGCAAAAATCTCAGAACAGATCATAATAGGCATAGTCTGGCTAAGTGCAATGGAACTGTGTAACAGAGCAAAAAAGGAGGAGCTGGTATCCAATCAAGCTGGCAAGGTTGAAGGAATATAGCCCTATACTTGCTGCCTTTACTACTCAAGGCCAGTGAAATGACTGTTATGGAAGATTTAGAAGTAGTGTTATGACAACATTCACTTCAAGAAAGCCTTCTAAAAAATCGTGGTACTTTCTTTATAAAACTGAAGTCCCTGAGTGAAGAGCCCATTTTGAAGTCATATAAAGATGCACATGTTACAAAGGGGGAAATTGTCTTTCTTGAGCAAATAAAAAAATGGTAAAGTGGCTCAAGAATCCAGAAAAAGAATCAGTTTGAAACAGAAAAAGGCACCTGCATTATAAAACTACAGGCTCAGTAATGCAAACAGGAGTTGTAAATAAAATGTCATGTCTCATGTGCTCTCCTGGTTCTTACATCTTCCTACCTCCTTGTATCAAGCATGATATAAAGCTTTCATGGCAAATTTATTTTAACTGTTTTCTATGGTTACTGAAAAATGTTGGGTTTAGACTTTAAAACCACATTTTTAAGTAGCTACAGGAGCTATAAATTTGAATCTAATGTTGTATTAGTCTTTTCAGTTATCTTCTACCTCCTGTGTTTTCTACTGTAATAATGTAATTTAAAGCCTTTCACAATGAATAGTTCATTTTATCCCTTGGTTTTCAATATACAGCTTACAAGACATGATTTGGTTAAAAACAATTTGTTCTGGAAATTTTGTTTTCAAATTAAACTATAAAAGTATCCAAGTCAAAAGGCAAATGACTTGTGTGATCATTTGGTATGAAATGAAAAGGCAGCATTAAATGGTGTTCAGAGCCTAACTCATCAGATAATAATCTTCTATAGAAGACCTCAAAGGTTAGGTTCTGAACTTTGATTTTAAAGTAATTAGTTTGCTTTTTTTGTTGATATTACTAAAGTTTATTTCTGTTAGCACTTATTTTATTTTTTTTGGCATTACTAAAAGTTTAAGTAAGGGGGCAGCAAGGTAGTGCAGTGGATAGAGCACCAGCCCTGGAGTTGGGAAGGACCTAAGTTCAAATATGACCTCAGGCACTTAATTGCCTAGCTGTGTGACCTTGGGCAAATTATTCTTAACCCCATTGCCTTAAAGTAAAAAATTAAAAATTTTTTTAAAAGTTTAAGCAAAAAGTTTCCAAGTAACTTAAAAAATTTTCTCTCCATTACATACTTTTCTTCATTCATTGTTTTAACCAGTAAAAGTAGGTGAGCACAGCCCTGGAGTCAGGAGGGCTTGGGTTCAAAGCTGACCTCAGACATTTAAGAATTAACCTAGCTGTGTGACCTTGGGCAAGTCATGTAACCCCATTGCCTTGTAAAACAAACAAAATGAAAAACAAAATAAAAGTAGGTGAGCATCTGTTATGCATACATCTCCAGGTCTATTTACAAATGTATTATTAAAATAGACTGTCATTTATGGTATCTTGCACTTCAGAGAACCCTCATTCATAGAATAGGAATCATTAAAGGGAGTACATGTCAGGAAATGACAAATATCCTAAACCCAGAGTTACAAATTTAAAAGAGAAACATTCCCTTGCCCTTTTTACTTTATTTTTGGTGATAATTTTCTACAAACATAGCATAACCATTAAAGGTGATTGTTGCCTCATTTTTGACTAAATTTGATGGAAGGGAAACAATATTGGAATTTCAAAATTTTGAAATAAAGTGTCCTTATCTCTTCACCTAAGATAGAAATAGTGTCAGCAGGACCTCAGAAAAAAAATGCCCTATCTTAGCATATGCCCTTAAGAGATAAGACTTTGGATTTAAAATTAGACATATGCTTTGAGGAAATGAAGTGTAATATAATTAGAAGCTATAATAGCCTTATAAGGAAGAGGATTATAACTGATAGTCTTGTGAATGAAATTTATGTTAAGTTTCATATGTAAGATGTAATGCATCTATCTAATAGGTTTCTACTGCAGTGATTCATTTCCTTGTAATTTGTAGTCATAAAGTGCACAATGGCTCCTCAGGCCAGGCCCACTCTGACTGGTGCAGAAACTTTGACCTGCTACACTTCCAACCTCTACTGGTTCACCCCTCCTTAGGCAGGCTAATAACTCTCTGCTCCTTGCTGCATTGTTGCCAAACAGTGTAGACACCTGAAGGCTTAGCCTACTAAATTTCAGATCTCCAGAGCTCAAGAGATCCATCAGCTTTAGTCTCTCTCTGGTAGTTGTTATTTATTGTAAGACTGAACCATAGGGCAGCATAGTGGATAGAGCACTGGCTCCAGAGTCAGGAGAACCTGAGTTCAAATCCATCCTCAGACACTTAAAATTACTCAACTGTGTGACGTTGTACAAGTCACAACCTCATTGCCTTGCAAAAACCAAAAAATAAAAAAGTGAACCTGGTTCATCTATATACCTCAGTTAACTGTGTGATGGAAAAAATGTGGTCAGTTATGAAATATTATAATAATACTGTCATCAAGGATGCCTTCAATGAAGGTTAATATCATTTTCATAATAATTTTGAATAGAAGACAAAGTAGGCATAAAATCCATGGTTACTTTTTTGAGTAATAATGAGATCCAACATATTTTTCCCATTCCTCTAATATTTTTCCCCTCCTTCAGATACTTTGAAAATATGTCAATGCCCTTAAAATTGTGCATAAACTCTAACAAGGACCTCATCCTTGAAGATTTGATTGAATCTGGCTGCTTCCCTTTGTTCTTTAAATTGAAGCTTCTGCTTTCTCTATAAGCACATTCAAAACTGAATCATTAAACTAATTTTCTTGAAGGCAGGAATATTTTATTTTTCATCTTTATCCACTATGCTGCCTAGCTGCCCCATGGTTCACTCTTTTTTTTTTTTTAGGTTTTTTTTTTTGCAAGGCAAATGGGGTTAAGTGGCTTGCCCAAGACCATACGACTAGGTAATTATTAAGTGTCTGAGACAGAATTTGAACCCAGGTACTCCTGACTCCAGGGCCAGTGCTTTATCCACTGTGCCACCTAGCTGCCCCCATGGTTCACTCTTAACAATAAATACCAACTACCAGAGAGGCTAAGGCTGATGGATCTCTTGAGCTCTAGAGATCTGAAATTTAGTAGGCTAAGCCTTCAGGTGTCTACTCTGTTTGGCACCAATGTAGCAAGGAGCAGAGGGTTATTAGCCTGCCTAAGGAGGGATGAACTCTAAAATCCAATATAATATCTTTTTTTTAAGATTTTGATTCTTGGATGGTTCTGGGATTTCATCAATGCAGTTATTCTTGACATCACTATGCATCTCAATCCATCTATGTTAGGTCCCTCCTCTACTACTTAGTTTATTCTAAGATCACCCAATATGATTCCTCAAGTTCTCCTACCATCTCAAAGATACCAGTGAAGCCCATAAATGATTATCTATCAGCTATTCCTCATTATTAGTCAATTTGCTATTCCTCATTCTTGGTCAGTTTATCTTCATTTACGAGTATGCATTTCTTTGTTAACATCCTTTATTTCTGCATAATTCTTTCTTTGTGACAAGTTGCAGCCAAGTATGCCTCACCAAGACCTTCTCTTTTGCTCATTGATATTTTATCTTTTCTTTTTGTTTCCCTGTGGTCTCATTCTGTCTAAAAACATAATCACATTCATATCAGCCTATACCTCCATATTCACCTATCTGGTTTCCTTAAAACAGATTAAAAAGTACCTACCTCCCATAGCTGTTGTGAAAAACAAATGAAATGATAATTGCTATGCATTCTATACAGTGTTTTGAATACAGTAAGCACTTGATAAATGTTTGCTTGCTTGTTTTCTTCCTTCCCTTCCCTTTGAAAGATTCTCAACTTCTATTCTTTGGTTACTGTAGTGTTCTATGACTTACATCTATATAATAGCATGGGAGAGAATATTGATCTTAAAAAGGTACATCTTTGTTTCAGGCAGAACTTTACAATTTCCCCAAGATGAGCCAGCTCTCTTACCATTTCCAGTTTAATTTTGTGCCCTGTCTTCTATCCAAGATGAATATTGATCCATAAGCTCTATAAGTTGTCTATCCAAATGCCCAGTATTGTGGATAATAAAAGGTATTCTTTATTCACTCTTTTCTTCCCATGTGTATTGTTAGGTTGAACTCTTTAGAGTGATTACTTATCTAATGCAATAATCTTAGACCTGATATATTCAGTAACATGTATTTTGCTTGAATTCAATGCTGTATCTTCTCCATATCAATGGTCAGCCTTTGGCAAGCTTATTTTTCTTGGTTTTTACCTCTCAAAGTGATCAGAAAGTCATTGAACAAGGTTATCTCTGCTGTTCATATCTCTCAAGTAATTTTGTATAATTCTGACAAATGTACTGCTAGAGGAAAGTCTTTAAGAGCATAGTTTATTCTATGAAACCAAATGCTTTTTTTCTAGTTCACAAACAGGTGGGATTTTGTATCTCTATATCTTTCTTAAAATTGGAAAGTGCAATGGCTACTCACAAGCCCACTCCACTCTGATTGGTGCATAAACATTGACTTGCTCCATTTCCAATTCTGTTGGTTCCTCCTCCCTTAGACAGGCTAGTGGCCCTCTGCTCCCTGGGCTTGCCACATTGGCTTAGTGCAAACACCTAAAGCTTAGCCTACTAAACTCAAGAACTCCTGAGTTCAAGAGATTCACCAGTCTTAGCCTTTCTGCTAGCTGGTATTTATTATGGGAGTGCACAGGATGCCTAACTCATCTATATCAATTAATTTTGTGATGTGGAAAAAAATGTGATCAATTATGGAATATTGTTCATGAGAACCCACCTATTCCCTTTTAATACTCACCAAGAGTGCCCTCAGGGTAGGTACACATAATTCTCAGAATCATTTCTTTTAGACATATAGAATAGGCATATGGTCACTTTTTTGAATTATAATGAGATCCAACATATTTTCCCCATTCCTCCAATATTTTTTTTTCCTTTCAGATACTTTGAAAATCTGTCAATGTCCTCAAAATTGTGACACCTATAACAAAAGATCTCCTCTGAATATTTGGTTGAGTCTACCTACTTTCCCTTCTTTATTCTCTTCATTAGAATGTTTGTTTTCTCTATAAGCATTGAGTCTGAGTGTTTTGACTTCAGTATTTGGTGGTGAAAAGTTCATTGGCAAATATTTGAAGAGCTTTCCCATCTTTCATTTGAATTTTGTTCTTCTAGTATTATTCTTAAATGGCCCCTGGATGACTTTACCTGGTTGGATTTCTCAAACTTTATTTGTTTTTTTTTTTCCCTTACTACTTCTTAATATTTTGTCTGGAGATTTTACTCTTAATTTTTCAGTTTCCTTCACTGCCATATTTATCTCTGCTTGGGAAATAGGTCACGAGTTTGTTGACTAAGGTGGTTTTTAGCTTTTTTTTTTTTGGTTTCATTATGATAATTTTCATTGATTAAATTTCTATATGAACTTGTCAAAAATGTTGTCAATGTCTTTTCTTACATCCATTTTCCATCTGAGGGAGGCATCAATATCTTATTTAAATAGGTTAAGTTGAAGTTATTTTAAATATATATCACATCTGTCCTCATATTTATTTGTTCTTCTAGCTATGTATTAAACCATATCTTTGCTTTAACAAATTAGGGATTTGACTACATATAGATAACTTTCATGAATGACTTTTAAAAAATAAATGATTTAGGCAAAAATCCTGACTATTAAAATATAATTGCTTAATTTCTATGATTTTATTTGGCACGTACCATATCTTGTGCCTTCCAATTATTTTTGCAGGAAATATTAATAATATATAATGAGTGAGTCTTCTGTGTACTCAATAAATCTTTGACCTCTTATTGCTCATTCTTGAATCATATTTCCTAACCATTTTTGTTGTCCTCCCCTTTGCATTGAAAAGTGTTAAAGTATAGATTGATTTGATGTGGAAGGTTTTATCAAGTTCTTCACAGAAATTTGTTTTATTTCTTCAATCTCTGTAACAAGTCTTGGAACAAAAGCTGAAATTATCTTCATGATTTTCTTTTTGCAAAGAGTTATCATGAGTGCTTTAGTATGAGATGACCAAATGTTCCAGGAAATGATGTTTCTGATGAATGGGTAGCTAGGAGGTGCCAGACCTTGAGTCAGGAAAACTCAACTTTGTGAGTTTAAATTGGGCCTCATTGATTGAATGTCCAAGTGTGTAATCCTGGACAAGTCACTTCACCCTGTTTGTTTCACTTTACTCAACTATAAAATGAGTTGGAGAAGGAAATGGAAATCTACTCTCTAGTCTCTTTGCCAAGAAAACCCATCAAAATGGGTCATAGAGTTAGACCTGACTAAAAAAATGCCCAATCTTTGTTTTTTTTCCCACCAAGAAGAGCCTATAAGCCATCCTTCTATTTACCAGTAAATCCCTTTTGTCTCTTGGTTTCATTTATAGAAAGCATGTCAAAACTGACACAACTGACTTCCTTCAGTAATATGTTCCCTTGGTCTTTGGCCAAGGATCTGACATTTAGAATGTCAACAGTCAAGTTAATGTTTATAGATGGTCTAATAACTTTGATTCTTGGAACCTTCTGCCCCCTTTTTTAACACTGTCACCATTACTGCTGAGGTACAGACCCAGGAACCATATTATATTTTCCTTTGTTTAATGATTTGCCAAAGAATTTTTCACCAAGTAGTCAGTGTATTGACTGTTCTCTACTAGATTGGTACTGAGAAAGCAGAAAATACATACATATTATATCTATATCTATATCTATATCTATATCTATATCTATATCTATATCTATATATATATTTATTTATTTCAAATCATATTTGAAGTCCTTTTAGCATTTTAGAAACTTCCAGAAGGTACTAGGTTCTTCAACAATCTAGACATCCTCCTCCAACTTACAATAAGGTATCTAAGTAGGAATTTGTCTGGAATCCTTACTATCCTTATAGTAAAAACCGGGTGGAAGCTGAATGTCAATTATCCAGATTTGGATATGCAGTTAAATGAACTGATTATAGAGTTAGTTCATCAATAGATATCTCTGAGTCACTCTGCAACAGAAGAGTGAGCTAAATTGCCTGTCTTTCAAGTAATCTTGTTTAATTTTGACACAATGATATCAATGACAGTCCTAATAATGTTCCTAAACTTTTCCCTGAAACAAAGACCTTTCAAAAATTTAATTTGATGGTCACCTAGAATGGGATATTGTATTTCTGCATATAAGTACAAAATAAACTAGAGTAGTGGGCAAAAAAAATTACCCAGGAAAAGTGCTATTGGAAAATTTGAGTGGGGAGAGAACACTTTTACCTAGGGAGATCCTAAAAAGCTTAATTTAAGATGTGGTGCCTGCACTGGGTGCAGTCTGGACATGGTGGGTGACACATGAAAATTTAAGGAAAGAGAAAAAGTCAGGGGAGATCACAGAACAAGTAATATTTTAGAGGGAAAGGATATAGTGGATATATACATATATAAATATATATATATATATATATATATATATTTGTACAAGGCAATAGTATGAAATGGGTGATAAAAGCAAGTTGGAACCAACTTTTGGAGACTCATATACAAGACAGAGAAATTTGCATTTTAGGCAAATAGGGAACCAATTGAAGACTCTTGAGCTAGGAAAATGACATGGCCAAGCCGATGTAATGAAAGATGTGATATTTATATCTTACTGTGGCCTATATATATAACTTGATCGCAGGCCTTTCCTAGAAAGGGAAGTCTGGTGAGGTAAGGAACTGATCATTATGAGAATTCTAGCAGCCCCCAGTAAATGAAAAATGGAGGTGACTGAGAAGGAAACATGACCCCTTGCCAGTGTCACCACTTTACAAAAGGACAGCCCAGCCTAGGATAACCATGTATATAAACACATAACAATCTTTACACAAGGCCACCAATGTAATTTGTTTTTTCCCCATTGTTTCCTGAATGGCAACTCCTTTTCCAGGTTCTCTTTTGATAGGCCAATTATCATTGGAATCTGAATTCTGCCTTTCAGGGCCTGATCCCTTATCACTTGCATGCCCAGCCACACCATGGAGAATTGACTGCAGCAAATCACACCTCCTATTAGCAATTCAGCACAATTATGTCTTGATCTTATTAGCCTCTTTCCTGAACTTGGGTGAGCTGGAGAGAGTGAGAGAGAGGCAGAATTAGAGTGATATGCAGTTCCCAATCTGATTAAGATAGATGTACCTCAAGTGGGCCAGGTAAGCCCCCATCCTGATCTCCCATGTGGTTCCCTGAGGTAACTTATTAGGAGAAATCTATTAAGATTCCAGTTGATGGAATGATTTCCCAAGATGAAGCTAACTACATCTCCTAAGCTCTTTCCTGTTTTGGGTTTTTTTTTAGGGTTTTGCAAGGCAATGGTGTTAAGTGATTGGCCCAAGGCCACACAGCTAGGTAATTAATAAGTGTCTGAGGTTAGATTTGAACTCAGGTCCTCCTGACTCCAGGACTGAGGTACTCTATCCACTGTACAACCTAGCTGCCCCCCCTTTCCTGGGTTTTTGTCCCTCAAAACCTTTAAAAAATTAAGCATTATTTTAAAAATAATAATAGTGATTATGTGCTATCTTAAGCATTTTACAATTATTATTTCATTTAATTCTTACAACAATTCCATATTATTATCCCCATTTTCTGAATGAGGAAATTGAGACAAGCAGAGGTTTAGTGACTTCCCTGGGATAATACAACAGGTGTCTGAAGCTGAATTTGAACTCAACACTTTTTGACTCTAAACACAGTGTTCTAGTCAAAATTTCACCCAAGAAGTCCTGAGTTCAAATCCCACCTCTGACATATATTGGCTCTGTGAGCCTGTATAAATCTCTAGGACTATAAGTTTCAGAGAAAGTAATCTATCTACATTGTTATAGAGGTACTTTGTACAACTTGTCTGCAAAAGGAAGGTTGAAAGTGGGGGCTGAAGGGGTAGTGGGAGTAGGAGTTGGACAAGAGATGTCATGACCTCAAGAGTTCTATGATCAACCAATCAGATGGTAAGAAGATAAACCAGCCCAAACTTTCTGATCTGTCAATTGTTTGTACTATAACAGTATGTCTAAAGACCTTCAGTCATTACCCATACATTACTTTCCCACTCCATTGGCTGTAATGACTATGTAAGTTCTCAAACTATCCATTTCTGTCCCAGGGAAGGCTCCTCAGGGCAATTATAACATAAACCAAACTCACGAGTCTATATCAGCAATTGCACCAAGATGAGATTAAAAAAAAAGACCTTCACCCAGTATTCTCACATCTGTCCCCCAGGTCATTTTTATACTTGCAATCGACACCCCTTAGCTGGTTTTACATTCATTGGTTGGCTCTGCTCTCAGTGTTAGTAGTGATAAGAGCCCCATCACATCCTCACCTGCTCATTCCATTTTGTTTTTGATGATACAGAATATGTCCCACTGATTGAGCAGGTACAGCTAGGTTGAAACCCTATCTTCTCACTTTTCTTCCAGCTTTTCTTATTTCTACTTCCAAGTGGAAGGTATGACTTGAATATTAATATAACATTCGCAAGCTGTGTTACCTTAGGTACAACTGGTTTACAAACAGTTTCATCTTCAATTCCTCAACTTCAAGCATTTGACATACTCATATGCTTGCCAAATCTTGTTTCTGCTATAACTTCTCCCATACTTGCTCCCTTCTCTCTACTTATATAGTTACAAGTGCAGGATCTCATCACCTCTCACCTGAACTATTTAATAGGTCTCTATACCTCGAGGCTTTTCCTTATTCTAATCCTCCCTTACACCTGCCAAAGTGGTTTTTTTCCTCCTCTACTCAATAAACTCTAGTGACTCCAGACTGATTCTAGGAATAAATATAGCTTGATCTCAATCTTTTTAATTTCTACTTTATATACAAGTTTTATAATGCATATAAATATTGTTCAAATAAGTAAAGACATGTATATTGGTGCATTTCTCTATAGTTTTACTAATACGGTTTGTGATCAAAAAAAGTTTGGAGACCTGCCCTTTACTGACAAAATCTCAGAATCACAGATTCTGTCCAAAAGATTTACAAACCTCTTTCTTTGAAAACATTCTGTAAGGCAATAGCTGCTAGTTTTGAGGGGTATTTTAACCCAACTTCTTATTTCACCTGTGTAGGCAATTCCAAGTGAAAATACTTCCTCTATCAGTATTCAAGGATAGATGACAAAACTAAGATCATTCAGAAAGTACTAAGACCTAAGTCTTCCTTAGGTCCTTTCAAGGTCAGTTTTATCCATTATACCACTAGGTTGCAAGTATTATTACCCCCATTTAAAGATAAAGGACTGAGATTCAGAGTCTAAGAAGTCACTTAACATCACACATTCTAAATATTGGAGACAGACCTTGAACTTACAGGCTTGGCCTCTTTAGCTTGGTGCCTTTATCCCCTAGATCCATGGTTTCCTTTTGCTTGGGATCCCCTCCCAACTGTACTTACCCATCCTGTAGAACTCTGTTCAAATCCCACTTCCTTAATGAAGATATCTGTGATCATTGTAGATCTTCTAGGAAACCTTACGGCATCTGTAATCTGTAGTACACTATACTACACCCAGTCCACAAGGTTCCTAACACACGTAAGGTCTCAAGAGACTAACCATATGACAGATCTATCATGTGAATGAAACCAGGGTATCTTCCATAAGCTACACATGTGGTTATTAAGCATATGCTCCCACAAGTCCATGGATAGAAATGTTGTACATCGGAATGAATGGATGAGTGAATGGATGGATGAATAAATTAATGAATGAATGAGCATGCATTTATTAAGTGCCATTTTATGCCAGATCCCTTGAAAAAACAGCAGCAATCATGCAGGCTTTTTAGTAAAATGACAAAACTATCTCATGTCAGTTACACAATCACTCCGCTTTATTTTCCCACATTTTGTCTTCTCTCAACCACCTCAAACCTCTCCTTCACAGGCAACATGGAGCACAGAGGTCAAGTCTCTTATGTGCCCTCCTCTAGCCACAGACCTAGCCTGGGAAGGAGAAGAAGTAAGCAAGATTTGTGCTCAGAGTTCTGGGCTGCAGCAGCCAAGACTGATGGGTTGTCAATAGCTGCCTGTCAACTACAAACCTCTACTCCAGTTCCCAGGTGGAACTTTTCAGACTTCAGAATTTCATATTTGATATCTCAATTATGCCGTTTGATTCTGTGTTTGGAGGAAGAATGCGTTGACAAGAGTTGATGGGGCCCTTTCTTTTCTTAGAGCACCACAGAAAGGGATATGTTTCCATATGCTGGCCACTGCTTTGATGATAAAATTCACCAGATAGTCAAATTCAGATGTGGAAGGTTGGTATTCCCAACTCTGGAACACAATTTCAATAGAGACTAAGAGGTTTTGAGCAAGAACCAGACAGGCTAGAAATGCTCAGTTTGATTATCCTGAACTGACTTCAAATAAAAGAAGTCCTACAACTTAAAATAAGGTACAAGAAGTGGGGGTAGGAAAGATAGGTCATAACATTTTTAGTTTCTATATCCTCAAGGCGTTGTGATCATAGATTTAGCATCAAGTCACTTGTCCTATTCCCTCTATGTTTCCAAGTTCGGAGAGATTGATTGTGTCCAAGGTTGTCCACACAGTGAGTGTCAAAGATGTTCTTTGAACAAAGGGAGGGAAATAGAGACAGCTTTAGCACAAAGGTTACAGCTGGGTTTGAGTTGCCTGAGGTATCAAGTCAGAAGAACCTTAGATGTGCAGGATGCAACAGGAAGAGGAAGTGAAGCTAGTTGTGAACCATTGTGGATTCCATGGAGCTCTTTCCCCTCTGCCCCTTGTAAGTGGCAGACACTTGGTTTTTTTCTTTCCCATAAAACAGAGCTCCTCAGCCCCTGGATGTGATCTCGTTTTGTCTTTACAGAGTCATTCTCACTTCCCCCTTCAGGCTTTAGATATGGAGACATTTACAGGGACCAATAAGTATTTGGTCCTCATCTCTGATTTCATCACTGGGAGAGTAGAGTTTTTCAGTAGGTTTCCCTAGACAGAATTTAGGAGCAATTACAAAAGAGTGGGACCTTTTGAGATAATCCCAAAGTTGTAGTAAAGGGATTGACTTGGGTAAGGACTAGTATAGTGGAGCACAAGTGCAATCCCAGTTAATAGGAAGGTTTCCAGAGCTCTTTAGTTCAAGAGAAGCTTCAAGCTGCTAAGTAGCTCATGAGGCCAAATCAAGTTCAGCATTATTGTAGTGAGTAGAACACCAGGTTACCTATAGAGGGGGAAAACCTCCTGGTTCAAAAGTAGAGAAGGTCTTGCCTTAATTAATAGTTGACTGGTTTATGCACCAGCAGCTTGAGTGAGATAGGGAAAACCCAGTCCTAAGGAGAAAAAAACAAAAACATGGAAAGTGATAAGCAACACCTGCATTTCTGTAAGCAGATATCAGGATCACCTAAAGAGCCTAACTAGGCATTAGGGATCTCTCAGGAGATAATAGGATCTTTTGAGTATTTAAAAGGCTAGAGGATCAGGTTTATCTATTAACAGTTAGTTTGATGATGGAAGAAGAGTGATTGACTAATAGGTCAAGAGACGTGGGATATATCTTGGCTCTGATACTTGGGATCACTTCACTTTTCTATGACTTAGTTTCTACATCTGTAAAACTGGGGGACTAACTAGTCTATATGTAACATTCATCTTGAACAGCTCATTCATGATACCATTTCATCACTTTGAGAGATAAGAACAGAAGCATCTCCTGCCCAAGGACTTGGAGGTTTTTTCCGATATCCCCTTACAGAGACAAACATGGTACCAGTAGCATAGAAGGGTCTTAATAAATTTCTGTACAACTGTAGCAGATGGAAAGTACATTGGAGTCTTGGAGGAACTTGATCAATTAGAGGCAGAGGAAGTGATGGGAAGATTATTTGGTCCATCTCAGCTCCATAAATCTACAATCCTGCTTTGGGACACTGAGATCAGAGATGGAGCTTGAGTCCCTGTAATACTACAGTTAAACAGTGAAGTAGTATGTGGCCAGAATGTTGGACCTGGATTTCAGATAAAACCTGAGTTCAAATCCATCTTCAGATAGTGACTTGCTGGGTGACCCTGGGAAAGTCATTTTAATCTCCATCAGACTCAATTTCCTCAACTATAAAAAAAATAGGGTTAATGATAGTACCTAATTCCTAGGACCATTATTCAGATAAAATGATATAGTGTAAAACATGTTGCAAACTATAATGTACTATGTAAATGCTAACTATCATTATTACAAACAATAATAAAAATGCAGACTAGTGGGCAGCCCTACATTAAGCTAAAACATATCTGATCTACCCATCTTTCTTCAGTGTCCCTTCTACAAGATGGCATGTAGGATTAGGGGGTGAACAATGGATAGACTGAGTTTACACTAAAGCTAGAAGTTGCAGGTCCCTGGGGGCTTCTCTCTCCACCTTCACTCCTTGTCCTTCTTTCCACAGTGAGGGCAGCTGTCTGCAAGAGGCAGAACCTTTCTTATCAGCTGAGCTTAACTTTCCTACCTCTGTCTTCTCATCCAGGGTGAAAGAGGATTTGTCTCAGATAAGTGGGAAAGCTTCACATTTATTGATGCTTTTCTCCAGCACCCTGAGGGGAAGAACAATGGGTTGGAACATGTATGGACTAGAATACCTCTTTAACCTCTCTCTTCTTTGTCTCACCCCTTTCCCTTTCTGTTACATCCTCTCTATGTCTCTCCCTTTTTCTTTTTTTAATTTATCTGTCTCTCTCCTTGCCTCCTGTTTTCGTTTCTATATGTCTTGTGGCCTCTCTCCTCTCCCTCTTTACCTTCCTGTTTCTGTTTCCTCTCTTCCTGTCACTTTTTCTCTATCCTTCTGTATCTTCTGCCCACTCTGTTCGTCTCTGTGGCTTTTTCTTTCTTGTAATCATATCTTTCTGTCTTTTGTTCTCTCTTTCCCAATTCTTGATCTCTGGCCCTTCTCCCTGGTCTTATGTCCTTACACTCACTCCCTCATCTTCTGTTCTCCTGTCTCTTGCTCTTTCCATTCATTTTCTCTTTCTGCTCTGGCTCTGTCTTTGTCTCTCTCTCTGTCACTGAACCTCGCTGATTGCCTCCTGCTTCTCTCCCACTCCCTCCCTTTCTCTCTTCTCTTTCTCTCCCTTACTATCTTTGTCTCTGGCCTTCACCCAACCTACCCTCTCTGTCTCCCCCCACCCCACGCACCCCTAGGATGATCCCAGCGTCCAACAAGGCCTTCGTTGTGAACAATCTGGTATCGGGGACCGGCTACGACCTGTGCGTTTTGGCGATGTGGGATGACACGGCCACCACGCTCACGGCCACCAACATCGTGGGCTGTGCCCAGTTCTCCACCAAGGCTGACTATGCGCAGTGCCAGTCCATGCACAGCCAGATCCTGGGAGGCACAATGATCCTGGTCATCGGGGGCATCATCGTGGCCACGCTGCTGGTCTTCATCGTCATCCTCATGGTCCGCTACAAGGTGTGCAATCACCAGGGCCCTGGCAAGATGAATGCCGCGGCTGTCAGCAACGTCTACTCCCAGACCAATGGGGCTCAACCAGCGCCTCCGCCACCGCCACCCAACGCGGTACAAAACGGGGCGCTGCCGCAAGTGCACCCCAAGGCGTCCACGAGGAATGAGCGCTTTGGAAGCGGCAGCGGGACGTCCGGGGCTGGGGGGCTGGGGGCCAGAGGCAGCGGCGGCGGCGGCTTGGGGCGCAGCAGCGGCTCCTCCTCGTCCTCCAGTTCCTTGGGTAGCACGGACGGAGCAGGGGGCCGGGGTCCCTGGAGGCTCCCGCCGCCAGGCGCTCGCCCCAAGCCCAACCTCGACCGCCTCATGGGGGCTTTCGCCTCGCTGGACCTCAAGTGCCAGAGGAAGGAGGAGCCCCTGGATTCCAGGACTCCGGCGGGGGCCGGGGCCACGGGGCGTCACTCGGACCGCGAGCCACTTCTGGGGCCCCCGGCGGCGCGGGCCCGGAGCCTCCTGCCTCTGCCGCTGGAGTGCAAGGCGCGGCGCAGCCACTCCTTCGACATGGGGGACTTCGCGGCGGCGGGGGCAAGCTCCGGGGCGCCCGGGGGGGCCGCGGCCCGGGGAGGCCACAGCCCCCCGCGGAGAGTGACGAACATCTGGACTAGGCGCAGCCTCTCGGTCAACGGCATGCTCCTGCAGTTTGAAGACAGTGACCTCGCGGGGCCCAGGGGCGCTTATGGCAGCTCCGAGTGGGTGATGGAGAGCACGGTGTAGACGGCGGCGGCCAGAGAGCGCCCCGTACCCCCTTCTACCTCCCTCTCCCGTCTTCCTCTCCCTTATGTCAATTCAGAACACCCCACCCCACCCCAACCCCAACTGCCACCCTACTCCGCCAGTCGGTGGATGCTGGTAACAAGGTGGAAGAAATCCTTTTTTATATATATATATATATATATATCTCAAGTCAACTCTCGATTATCTGCGTGCACTTTGTGGGTTATCCGAGGGCGGCGTTTACACATGGGACCATCATCCCCATGCTATCCTATTCCCCTCACCACCATCTCCATCTCAAATTCAGGCCTTCTTTCCCCACTATTCTGCTGGTGTACTAGCAAGGAATGCACTGTGATTAGGAAGGAAGAGCTTTCTAATCAATCCTAAATGTCAAGTATAGGAAGTTGTGGGACAAACTGTTGTTTGTGAAGTCACTTTTTTTAAAAACAAAGCTATCCCCTAAAGATCCAACCATGCAGATAATGGAGAGATCACCATATAAAAAGAAAGTTTATGCCCACGGGGCTAAACCAGAGAGCCCCAGAAAGGCCAGAAAGGAAGGATGGCTGAAAGTTGCTCCATGATTTGGAGAGGGAATTAAAATAAACCCACTAACTTCCCCCTCCTCTCACCAAGTGCTGAGGTACCTCCTGCTACCTAACTTCAGCAACTTTTTCCAGGCACGCTACTCTCAAATATCATATCAAGTAAAACCCAGTTTCACAGTTAATTGGGGATTTTTTTTAGGGAATAGAGGGAAGATAACTCCATTTGGGATTAAGGTTTTTTCCTTTTTCCAATTAGGTGGGGCAGAGAGAGCTCCCCAAAATAAGAGACAGAGTCCCCAAAACAACTATATGGATTACACCTAAATAATCTGAGAATGATTGGAGAGGGGGTATTGAGATAAAAGACCATGGATGGGGGATGATTAAAGAATTTTGGGGAAAATCTGAGCCTTTTTAGAATCACAGAACCATCCTGGAAGAGACCTAATAAATCACCTAAGAGATTAATCTATCAGTTGGGGAAATGGAGTCACAGGTAAAAATCACAAAATGGAAGTTAGATCTAGAAGTCAGATTTCCCGATTCTTCAGAGGAAAGTTTCTGTGGTTGTTTCTGCCCTTCCTAATCCTCCCACCAAATTTTGCTGGAACTTTTTTGCAGAGTTGAACATTTGATTATGTATTAGGTGACCTAGGCTGGAACTCACTGAGAAATGCAGACTAGGTTCTACTCACTGTCTTTCCCAGAAAGGACCTCTATTAAGGAACTTAGGGTGGAAAAAAGAAAAGAAATTCTGGGGCTTGATGAAATTCATGTTTTTCTTCCCATATTCCTAGGAAGTGATAGACAATCCACATAGACAAAGAAGGGGGACAGAGAAAGATACACCTTCAGGAAACTGATTTAATATGACTGAGCTTTGGGGGGGAAAGACTTTTCTACACTTTTTTTGACTTTTCTTTTATGTACCTCTTATCTATCTTCCTTTCCATCTCCTCCCCTTTCCTCTCTCCTCCTCTCTCCAGTCTCTTCCACCTTTAACACTTTTCTTTTTTTTTACCCTCTATAATTCTTTCTTCCAGCAGTCCTCATTTTCCTCCTTTCTTCCTATTGGTTGAACTGAGATCATCAGAAAACCTAAAGGCTATTTTTTGTTAACAAAAGTTATTAGTTATTACTGAGGTATGATGAAATATTCCAGTCACCCTAGTGAAACCCATGGAGGGTTGGTTAGGTTTCTTGGGTGGTCTGAGAATGGAGGAAATTTATGAAAAGTTGCCATGTGGATCCAATGTTGGCTTCTAAATGAAATTCCCCTGCTGAATTTATAATAGTATCCCAATTCCCTCTTCCTTCTTCTCTCCTCTTTTTTCCCTTCCCTTAATCTTTCCTCACTCTCCTCCTTTCTCCAATTGTTATATGGTTACCTCCAGCAAAAACCAGTTTCCTCTGATAGGTCAATTAACTTCCCCAGTGTCAAAATAGTGGAAGTTCTAGAGTCAACTCCTCATCACTCAAACTTCGTCAGCTTTGTGTGATTTATGACTAAGTTTGGGGCTCATATTTTTCCTCTCCCATTTACTCTCCCTTATTCAAACATTTCTTCTGTTGCATAGAAGAAGCTGTCCCCAAATTGTACTTTTTCCTATTTTCATTGGTTTGGGCACAAGGTAAGAGACCAGAGAAGGCTGAGTTCATCCCCCAGTGAGCTCACCATATATTCTCTTGCCAGGTTCAGAGTGGTCTGGCATAGGTATGTACTAGCTCATGTATTTTTATGTTTCTTAATTGGAGTTTAGGAAAAATGATTATCCCTGTGATCATATTATTACATTCTTTTCTTTTTGATACAAAATCTATAGTAGTGTACAGTGAAACAAATAGAAAATAGCAACCACAATTCTTGGGGGAGAAGAAAAAAGGATATTTCTCCTGTTTCTGAGATCATCATAATCTCCTCTAAATGTTCTATGATGCTACAGGCAATGATTTAGAATAACATTTTGGGCAGCTATGTTTAGATATTCTCCTCTTCATAAAGCCTCCTGCCCAATACCTATAAACTATTAGGGGACCTAAGGAAGAATTTATGAATGAACAATTCGAATCTGGAGTGATCAGTGTTCTATACATTCTCATATCATTCTCTTCAGGGCTTTCCACTTGTATGAGTTCAAGTTCTTCCACAATTTTGGTGGATCTGCAGTCTATGGCTCTCAAACACTAAAAGGTATCCTGACCAAGGGGAACCCTTTTCCCTTTAGTTCACCTGACTTCTTCACTCTCACCTTTATATGGAAACTAAGAGAAAGCACAAACAAAACTCACCAAAGTATAAGCCAAGAATTTTTCATTCTAATTTAATAATGCCTAGTTAAAGATTTTTTTTTATGAGACACCACTCACATTGTGTTTTTTTACTAGTATGAGAACCCGAGTAGTTATGGGATGGCTTAGTTGGGTATGGTTACATATGGTCACACCTAAGCAAATCTGTCTGAGGGGAGCAAGTGACCTAGAAAGATACCAGTAATAGAATCACAGGCTTATAGGATTTAGGGTTAAAAATGACCTTGGATGTCATCTTGTCCAATCCCTTTATTGTAGAGAAGAAATTGAGGTCACAAAAAAGAGTGTTCAAGGTCACACAGTAAATAACCAAGCTGGAATAAGAACCCCTAAGTCCCCTGCCTTTAGAATCAATATTCATTTTGTTAATGCTATGCAAGGTCAGGGGCATCTGACAGCAGGTAGCAGGCAGAAGTTGGAGGCTGACAAGTGGGTCACTGAGTATATTGAAAAGGGCCAGTTAGAAAATGTTCCAAGAGTTAGGCAACAAGGGGCTCTAAGGGCAGGCAATGAGGGTTCAACCAAATATACTCTATGTCATGGAGCAGTAGGAACAGTTTAGTGTTAAAAAAGAGTGAAAGATACATGAGGGAAAAGAAGGGCTATAGTCAGTAGATTAAAGTACACAGCACAGAACTGATACTTAATAATTGTTTGATTTTTTAAGTTAGAGGCTAGATGGAACAATAGATGAAGTACAGCCCCTGGAGTAAGGAAGACTCATCTTCCTTTCAGACATTTCATAGCTGTGTGACCTTGGACAAGTCTCTTAAAACTGTCTCAGTAAAATGAGCTGGAGAAGAAAATGACATGTATCTTTTCCAAAAACAATTCTAAATGGGTTCACAAAGAGTTGGATAGGTCTGAATAACAATAAAATGATGGACTGATAGGTTTAGGAGAACAGAACCCTGACTAGGGTAGGTAGACCAGTATTTTGTTCCAGGATGTCAGCATCTGTTGAAGGGAAGGCATCCCCAGTAGCACTTAGTTGACTTCATGGTCCTCTGCTAGCATGCAGCTATGCCATGTCCCTCAAAGGATAGGACTGAGGGCATTCCTTGCAGGATCCTTTTGCATTGTACCCCTCTCTCTCTAAATCTTTCCCCATTGCTGGGGTAAAGGAGTAAAAGAAGTTCCTATTTACAATGAGGGAGTTTGGTGACAAGGGATGAGGGAAGACACCAGGAGCAGATACAGGTCAGAAACAATGAACGACAATGATGGCTTGATGTTTCTGAGCTGTGAATTTAGGTGTCTGCTTACTCTCCCAGCCTGGGGACAGAATTGTCCTAATTGTCTAGGGGGTATAGTTGAAGATTGAGTCAAGTGACTGAAAGATTGAGACAGGATGATGTAAATTCATAGTAGAGGTTCTTAAGTACTGTAGAGTTCTTTTGTTTTCCTTTGACATAATTTCCACTAAGAAATTATTTCTAAATGACTGACTCTTTTCATTTTTATCTATCCCCAAACTTAAGAGGTGATATAATTTCAAGGTGACACAATTGTTTTGTACTTTTTTGTCTTCCATTTTCTGTGGAGGTGGAAAAAAGACCCTAGATATAGAAGTGAAAGGAATGTTAGAGATCAGTTCAATTACTCTCAAGAAAAATCTATTATATGCCTACTATGTATCAACTACTGTGTTAGGGATAAAAAGACATGACCAAGTTAGACCTTTCCAGTACTTATATTTAGCTGAACCTTTCTTTGATCGAGGAGGAATGTGAAGTCCAGAAAGAGGCAACAGTTTGTTCAAGGTCAAAAGACATCCAGGGTACAAAACAATAGAGGAAAAATTATAATTCAAGTCCTCTAGTTCCAGATCTAGCTTTTAGGGATCACAGGTCCAAGTTACCCTTTATCTATCTATGCCCGTGATGCCCAGCCAGTTAGGTATGGTTCTGGTCATCCCTGCATGAACTGGAATTTTGGCTCTGGCTTCTGCAAACAGCTGCTATGAAAAGCAACAAAGCCAAACAAAAACATTTTTTCCAAAGGAAAAGCCAGTTTACAGACAACAGCTCTGCAGAGACATACTCAAAGGCAACATAAGCAGTTTACAACATCACACATGGGGGATGAGTACCAGTCATTCAGGATTACGGAGTTCTACTAAGAAGCAAAGGCTAGGAGGAGAGGCCCTTCTTTCTTACAAGGAAACACTTAAAGTCTCTACCATCTACATAGCAACATCAGTTCCAGGCAAACTGCTTCTGCAAAGAACCAGGAGGAGTATTATAAAACAACAGCAGCAACAACAACAAATGAATTTTCTCCATTTCATGGTTTTAAAACTGCTTCTTACTTTTAAAATCAAGCTTCCAGCTTCTCAGCTAACGTGGTTATAATTAGTTCCCAGATTTCTGAACTGATCAATGCTTCCAACAGGGCTCCTATTTCATCATGCTTGAAGGGACCTTAGAAACAATCTAGTCTTCCCTCTACCACACCCTATCCCCAATCATTTTAATGATGAGGAAATCATGGCTCTGAAATGTTAGAGTCACATTGAAAAATCAAGAATTTGAAGGAGAATCAAGATTTGATTCTTTTCCCTTTACACCTCAAACCAGTGCTCTTACCAATATCAAACAACTGCCCCATTTACTTCCCAACTTCAAATCACTCTTGCAGAGAAGGGGTGGCTTATCCTGGAATCAGAATGAGAAAAAAGGATTTTTATGCCTAAAATGATTTTCATTCTCAAAGAGAGGCAGCTTGGTTTCTGGAAACATTGCTACAACCTTCCTCCTCCATGTTACCCTTGGTGGCTCCATGTCTTTCGTTGCCTTGGGCAAAAGAAAATTTGCTCACCCCCCCCACTTTTCAGTCTCCCTTCCCTAGAGTCCCTGGTTTTCCTAGAACAGACAAAGTCCTGGACTTTTTGGGGAGCAGCCCTCATCCCACAGAGACCCAGTTGCTACCTTCCTCATCTTTCTTTTCCTCTACTAGGTAGCTCAGTGGATAGAGAGGTAGATCTAGAGTCAGAAAGACCTAAAGTTAAATCCTGTTTCAGGCACTTATAGCTGCTGACCCTGGACAAATCACTCAACTATTGTTTACCTTGGTTTACTCAACTGTAAAATGAGAATACTAATAGCAACCTCCTAGACTAGTTATAACAAATGAAATAAAGTCTCTAAATTGCTTAGTATAATGCCTGAGACATAGTAGCACTTTATAAAGTGCTTCTTGTAAGACAGAAACTGAGGATAGTGAGGGTGTATAGTCAGAAGCCCTCAGTATGAACATCTAACAACTTCTTATGCCTCTCCCTTGTCATCTAAGCTAGAGAAGAATTACCATTAATGTCTAGTAGGCACCTGCTACAACCCTGACAAAGTCAGTGGAACGATACCCTTCACTTCCTCCTCTGAAGTGGAAAGATCTTGCCTGAATTAGCTCCTCCACTATTCAGATAACCTCAATCTTCCAAGATGATGGTTGGTCTAATACCTCACCTACCAATCACCAAACGATTAGAACTATATCTTGCTCCTGAGAAAAGTCACTTAATCAGTCAACAAGCATTTTTAAGTATTACCTATGTGCTAAAAGTAGGTGGGTGGCACAGTGGATAAGGTGTTTGCCTGAGTCTTCAATCAGGAAAACCTGAGTTCAAAGCTGGCCCCAGACAGTGTTTTCCTCAGTTTCCTTGTTAGTAAAATGAACTGGAGAAGAAAATGCCAACCCCTCCAGTATCTTTGCCAAGAAAACCTCTGAACTAAAGCAGGTGATTATTTTTGTTAAATAAGTGCATAGAAATGAGTCAAAAAAGAAAGACAATCCTTGCCCCAAAAGAGTTTACATTCTAATAGAGAAAGTAACAAATGAAAAGAAATTGAAAGGGGAGATGGAAGAGGGACAAGATAAATATACCCATCTCAGGGGCAGGCTAGAGAAAGTCTCCAGAAGAATGTGACAAGGGTATTGTCCTTAAATGGAGATTCTGGGAGGAACTATCCAATCCTGAAGGAGGGGACTGTTGAGGCCGAAGATACTTCAGTGGTATGAATTCTAGGACTGAAATAATCTTTCAAGATACAGAGTTTTCTAGGGTATGGTGAAGAGGTCCAAACGTACAACCTGTTAAGATATTAAGAGGTAGCTAACCTCAATGGGCTCCATTTAAATAGATGTTCTAATTCCTCCCAAAATCCTTTTTAAATTTTATGTTCTTTTTTGGGGGAGGGGGAGATTTTGACCTGTACTTTCATTGCCTTGACTCTATTAAGGAAATTCTACTAACGCAGATCAGAAACTATTCTGTGGGGCAGCGAGATGGTGCAGTGGACAGAGCATCAGCCCTGGAGTCAGAAGTACCTGAGTTCAAATGTGACCTCAGACATGTAATAATTGCCTTCCTGTGTGACCTTAGGCAAGTCACTTAACCCTATTGCCTTGCAAAAAAAACAACAAAAAAAGGCAAACTATTCTGCAACTTTTAGTCTTAAGCAATTACTTGAATCACTGAATGCATGTCTTCCTTATTCCAAAACTGATTCACTATCATTACATCACTATCCTTTTTGCAGTTTATAACACCAAACTAACTTAAGGGTAGAAAAAAATCCCTAATTTTTTTCCTCAAGGAAAGAACACCCCCCACCCCTTAACAAGATGGGAAGTATTAGGGGTGGCTAGGTGGCATAGTAGATAAAGCGCAGGCCTTGGAGTCAGGAGTACCTGGGTTCAAATCTGGTCTCAGACACTTAATAATTACCTAGCTGTGTGGCCTTGGGCAAGCCACTTAACCACATTTGCCTTGCAAAAACCTAAAAAAAAAAGATGGGAGGTATTAGCCCAAGACAGGGAAGATGGGGTGATTTAAAAATGTTAAAAGGTGGAAAAGTCCTTCAGTAATAGGGAAACCAAGAAGAAAAATCTCCTTGAGGAAGATGCTACCCAGAGAGATTTTCCAAATATCTAATACCATAGGACATTTAATGAGAAGCACTGTACCAAGCATCTGAACTTTTTGTCTAGCCTCAAAATGGGCACCAGCAGGACCTAGTCATAATGTAGGCTTGTAAACATCACTAGGGGAAGCCATTCAAGAACAATTATAGAGAAGGGTCCCTGAGAGATAAATAATAGGGTCAGAGGATAAAGACAGTGAGATAGGAATTAATCCAGTAAAAGAAATAGTGAGAAATAGAAATGGAGAATAAGAGAAGATTTTAGAGTTGAAAGAACTTGAGGGGTTGTATAATGAAAGCATCATTTTACATATATATGTATACACACACACACACAGAACTCTGAAGCTTAGAACAGTGAGTCTAATTTTCCAAGGTGGTAAATGTCAGAGCCAGGATTCAAAGCCAGGTCTACCACACTGTATCAAGTGATTCCTTTGACAAAGGATATAAACTCTGAGTAGGCAAAAATATGAAGAAGAACAAAAAGATAAAATAGACAAAGAGAAGGTAGAGGCAAAGAGAATAGATAGAAAAAAGCAAAGAAAATGCAAATAGGGAATCAAGTAATCAAATCAGCAAATATTTATTAGGCACTTATATATCAACAATGTGCAAAGTGCTGGGCATATATAGAAGTAAAAGAAATGTCTTCCTTGTCCTCAAGGAGATTAAATTCTAATAGCAGAAGATCACCTTTACAAAAGAATTGAAAAGTTGGACTGGAAGCTTGGGTAGGAAGAGAAGGCAGAAAGACAATAAGAGAAACAGAAAGAGAAGATGATAACTCAATCCTTCATTCCCAATTTCCCAGGTTCTCTCAGAATAATTTTAGGCATTTCAGTCATCCAGTGGGATTCTGCCCACATCTGGACTGATGTAGGTGAAGTCACAGCAGGGAAGCAGCAGATGATTGAAAGTTTCAAAGCTGTAATTACTTTTCAGTGACCACAGTCCTACCAAGGGTCAGAGATAGGTTGGGCTATGTTTTGAGTCTTTATATGCATTCTAGAAGGCCTTGTACAATTCAACAAACATTTATTAAGGGCTACTTACTTTGAATTTGGGCAGCTAGGTGGTGCAGCAGATAGATAAGAGTGCTAGGTCTGAAGTCAGGAAGACTCATTGCACTTACTAGTTCTGTAATTAAATCCAATTTGCTTTATTTTCCTTATCTGTTAAAATACACTGGAGAAGGAAATGGCAAACCACTCCAGTTTTTTTCCCAAGAAAACCCCAAAAGGGATCACAAAGAATCAGACATGACTGAAAATGACTAAACAAATATTCCAGGCACCATATTAAGTACTTTATAAATAAATCATTTGATCTTCACAACATTTTGCAGTTCTGGAAACTGAGACAAACAGTTATAAAGCTAGTAAGCGTCTGGAGTTGGAATTAAGCTCAGGTCTTCCTGACTCCAAAGTAGCAAATATCTAATTTATTGTTGATTACTCTTAATCATTCTGGTAAACTTATTGCTAGCTTTTGACTTAATGGAGCTGAGTAGCTCAACATATCTTCTGAATTTATAGTTCCTTCCTGTCAGACATTCTATGATGAAATCTTGTATGCTGTCTAATACAGCCCTGAATATATGTAAGTCCATAGGAAGATCTGGAGTGAGTTCAAGAATAAAGGCTTGAGAAATTATACAATGTAATCCCCATGCTTTACAGAAAAGGAAACTAGATGCTTTCTGAAATGAGTAGTGTTTATCTTCAAGACTGAAAAAAAAGAACCCAACAATACATTCAACCATGCAGTCCTAAAATTACTTAATTCATAAGATTTAGTGAAGAGTAAAGATACCAGTTCTCTCTTCTGAACCAGCTAGTTTTGTAGTAAAGGTCCAGAGAACAGAGTTGATCAGATTTAAGTAAAGGAAAATATTTAGAGACTGAAATTTAAAATATTAGACTAGACCTAAGATATTATCTAGTCCAACTATCCCATTTAACAGATAGATAAACTGACACCCCCAAAAATCACACATCAATCTATGGAAGAATAAATAAAAACTTGATCTATTCTATTCCTCCACTTCCCCCTCCCCCCCACCCCTGCTTTTTTCCTACTACATCTTACTGCCCTTAGGATGCTGCAGCTTTTTTTGTCACACACTTGACAGGATGTCAGAACTGGAATGGACAGAGATTGTGATCATTGGCAATTTAAAAGTTTTATCTTACAGAGAAGTGGAAGCTTAGAAGCTTATATGAGTTAGGGTCGTTTAGACTACAAAATGAATAAAAGTTTTAAGGGAGGGGAGTGGGCTAATAGTTATCTTTAATATCTTGCAAAAGCTGTTGTGTGGAAGAAGTAATAGATATTTTCTGTTCAGTTCCAGAAGGAAGTACTAGGATCAGTAACTGGTGGGAATTCCAGAGAAGTCGATTTTTATACAATGTAATGAAACATAGTCTAAAGGGTGGAGCTATTCAACAACAGATCAAGCTGCCTTTTAAAAAGTAATGAGCTATCTACCTAAGGAAGTCCTGAAGCAAGATGGGATGATACAGAGACTCTTGTATTTCATAGGAAATTGGAACAGATGACTTCTAAGATGCAGATCCTCTCCACCCTAACATCTTTCTAAGGGGTGTGTGTGTATGTGTGTTTATGAATTGTGTGGCTTTTGTCCTTGTGCCTACTAATCAACCCCAACCATAAGGAAAGAGAATCAGAGTTGAAAAAGACATTTGCAATCATATAGTTCAATCAATTTCTGAAAAAAAAATCTTCTGAAATCCATATGCCTTTTTCCCAAATCCTGGAGGGAAACTATCATGCTTCTGGCAAAGTCCTTCTAGTCATCTAGATTCATAACTGCAGAGTCCTTGTTTCTTATCTCTTTTTCTCACTGTCCTCCATCCTTCTAGATCCAGTATTATTTAAGATGGATCAAATATTTACAATGTGCTTAACACAAGTGCCTGGAACAGAGGGTTATTTTTGAATTTAGATTAAGATCAATATCAATCAATAATCTTGTCTTTATGCATTAAGAAAGTGTTGTGGGAGGAGAAGGCATAAAGTAGACTTAGGGATGGGGGGTTGATTACCAATGATCAAGTTAATCAGTGAACTTGAAATGCCTGTGGGCAACTGATAGAACTAATGGGGAAGTAAAGTGGCTTTCTCCTCCTAAGTTGATGATATTTTTGGTAGGGCAGAAGCTAATGGCAATAGTTTTTTATCAACATACTCCTCTCCTGGGAAAATATCAGAGAGGAATTATCATCATCATCATCATTATAGCTAATACTTATATAGTACTTATTATATGTGCATATATGTGTATATACACATATATATGACACTGTGCTAAGTGCTTTGCACTCATTAGCTTATTTGATACAACAACCCTGGGAGGTATTATTATTATTATTATTATTATTATTTTATAGATGAAGAAACTGAGGCAAACAGTGGTAAAGTGACTTGCTTCAGGTCATACGTAATAAGTATCTAGGGGCAGTATTTGAACTCAGGAGTTCTTGATTTCAGGCCCACTGCTCTATCTACTGAGGCACACAACTGTTCTGTAATTAACCAGGTTGGATTCTGTGATCAAGTCATAAAGAAGATTGAATCTGATTCAAGTTTCTGGGAAGGAAACTAGTATCTAGAGGGAGGAAATGATTTGTCAATGACATACTGTGATTCAGTGGTAAAAGTAGGACCAGAATCTCTGCCTTGGATTCTCAATTCAATGTCTTTTCTCCTATATTATTTTTCTTGGAGAAGAAAAATTGATGATGATGATGACAATGAGGATGATTTGATTTGAGTCTGATAATTTCACTTGTGTAGGGATCTTACAGGTGAGGAAACTCATTGGATCAGTACTCTCACTGAAATTTAAACCTTTTTGAGATACATTTGGAACATTGATCTACCCAGCATCACAATCAATGTGCATCAAAGGCAAGAATTAAATTCACATTATCATGACTTTGAGGCCTGTTTTATGTATGATCCACTCTGCATCTCATGATAATGATGTAATTAGACAAATTGTGCTTGGGTCATATGTTATAAATTGTAAAACTGTGAGGGACCTTACAGATAATCTACTCCAACTCCCTCACTTTACAGGCAAGTCTCAAAGCAAAATAAATGACTTACCCAACATCACACTGCTGGTTAAGAAAGGGAATAGGATGTAAAATAAGGCTAGAAGAAATCAAGATGATCATTTAGTTCATCCCTCTGTCTATATGTGGATTGTCTTAAGTTAATTGTTGTGAAGGACAGCCAGACTGTGAGATGGCACAGTTATGACTAATCACCTAGAAATGATTAATAGCTACTGAGCTTTAAGAGCACTGTGGGCTGTGACCAAAAAACAAGGAAAGAGGGACTCCAGCCAGATCTTCAAATTAGTCAGAGATGACAAGTGAACGGAATAAGCCAGGTGGGGAATGACAGAATCATAGAATGTCAGAGTTGGAAGAGACTTAAGAATATATAGTTAGAACACAAAACATAGAATGTCATAGCTGGAAGAGACTTAAAAATATACAGATAGAACATAAAACACAAAATGGCAGCAGAGGAAAAGGTCTTTAGAGCATGTACTGATAGAACCCAGAATATTAAATGTCACAACTAGAAAAGACTAAAAGATCACATAGTGAAATTTCTTCATTTTTATAAGAGAAACTGAGCAGTGATCTAGCATTAATGGATTGTGAATTACAAATTTGAAGTGAGTGGTCCACTGTTCCCAACTCTGTGTCTGATACTTTGAAGGAGTATATATCAGGGTCCCCAGGTTTGCTGGATAAATGGAAGTGATCTGGTTCCTTCTCCATCTTTAGGGCTATAGCCACACATATGTCTATCTCTTGGGAGTGTCACTTACCATCTAATCAATGAGGACTGTCAGCCCCTAAGACTCCCTTTTGCTGAGGTCCAGTTCTGTCAGTGGATCAAGTATTTGTTTGGTCTCATCAATCAATAAATATTCATTAAATACCTAATAGAAGCCAGCTACTGTGCTAAGTTCTGGTGATACAAAAAAGAAGCAAAAAGGTTATCCATGCCCTCTAGGGGTCAATATGGAAACAAATATATACAAAGCAAGCTACATTCAGAATAAATAGGAAATAATTAGCAGAGTGAAAGTGTTTGACTTAAGGGGAATTGGGAAAGACCTCTTTTAATATAAAAGAGGAGATTTTAATTGAGTCTTAAAGAAAGCCCAAGAAGGCAATAGGTGTGGTTGAGGATGAAAAATATTCCAGGCATGGAGGACAGACAGAGAAAAATGCCTAGAGTCAAGAATTGAAGTGTCTCATTCTTGGAACAGCCAGGAGGCCAATGTCACTGGAAGCAGTCTACTGAAATTCTATAAGATTCATTATCACTTAGAGAGGCAGCCAACAGATAGTGAGACTTTTTGGGGGGGAGGGGGGAGGGGGAAGGAATATTGCAACCTATGAACATCATGAAAATTCATGGAGGGATTATAGGAAGTAGGACTGGAAGGGATCTTAGAGTTGACAGAGAAGGAGGAAAGGGAACAAGTATTTATTATATTATAACTCTGTTCCAGGCACTTGTGTTAAGCACAATGTAAATATTTGATCCATCTTAAATAATACTGGATCTAGAAGTAGAAAACTCAAGTTTGAACTTCATTTTAGTCACATTTCAGTGCACCTTTGAACAATCATTTCATTTTTCTTTGAACTTCAACTTCTTTCATCTCTAAAGTGAGGGATTTAGGCCAAATGACTTCTAAGATCCATTTTCACTCTCTCTCTCTCTCTCTCTCTCTCTCTCTCTCTACATATATATATATATATATATGTATATATTTTATGATCATTGTTGGCTTATAGATATACAATTCAGCCATCTGTCCTCTCATTTCACAGATAGGGGAACCAAGATCCAGATAGATGAAGTGATTTGTCCAAGATTACATAAAGTAATTCTGAGCTGCAGTGGAGCATACATGGAGATGAAAATATAGATCATTATTAGCAATAGCATGCACATATGTGTGTCCACATACATATATATGTATATATATATGTTTTCTAAAAGCATTTTCCATTTATTATCTCATCTGATTCAACAACTTCATGAGGTAAGTGCTGTTATTATCCTTATTTTACAAATAAGAAAAAAGACTAAAAGAAGTTAAATGATTTGTCCAGGGTCATATCAGCAGCAGAATTATTCTTTGTCCTCAACTCTTAGTCTTATTCAGTCGATCAGTCAATGAACATTTGCTAAATACAGCTTTACACCAGATACTTCACCAAACTCTAGGGGTGCAAAGAAAGGTAAAACATCCTCCCCCTTCTCAAGAAGTCCATAGTCTCAGGGAGGAGATAACATGTAAGCTACTTTGTACAAATAAGTGATAGATAGGATAAAGGGGAGGTACTAGAATTAACAGCAACCAAGAAGGGCTTCCTAGAGAATATGAGATTTTTAGTTGGGAATTGAATGAAGTCAGAGGAATCCAGAAGTAGGGTTAAGGAAGGAGACCATTCCAGACTAGGAGACAAGTAGTGAAAATGACCAGAGTCTACAGATGGAGGGTTCTGTTCACAGAAAAGCAAGGAGGCCAGAGTCAATAAGAGGAAAGTATAAGGTATAAGAAGACTAGAAATGTAGAAAGGGGTTGGGTTAGGAAGGCCTTTGAATGTCAAATAAGGGATTTTATCTTTGATCCTAGGAGTGATAGGGAGCCATATGAGTTTACTGAACAGGAACATGAAATGATCTGACTTCATTGTTCAGAATACAGAAATCACTTAAGCATGTTCAATATGACAGGTGTTAAGGAAGAACTGTCCCCCAGTCATCTCTTCGAAAACAACAGCCATCACCACAACAGCAACATTTACATGTGCTTTCTATGGGCAAAGTGACATATATATTATACTTATATGTTATCTCATTTAATCCTCATAATAATCCTATGAGAATATTATTCTCATTTTTATATAAGAAGTAGCTGATGCTAAGAGAGATTAAATGATTTGCTTAGTGTTATACAGGTAGAATGTGATTGGGGTAGGATTTGAAGTTATACTTTCTAGACTCTAATAATGGCAACCACATCAATAATGATAAATAACATGTTTAGAGTGCTTACTATGTATGCAAAGTACTAGAAAAATACCATCTCTTTTGATCCTCACAGCAACCCTTCAAGGTAGGTGCTATTATTATAATACTCATTTTAGAGATGAGGAAACTAAGACAAATAATGGTTAAATGATTTACTCCGGGTCACACATCTAATAAGTACCTGAGGCAGGATTTGGACTCAGGTTTTCTGCCTTCAGCTCCTGTACTCTATCCATTAAATCACCTACTTATCTCAATAGCTCAATTAAATTCTAAATCTCTATATGCTATCTACTAAATCACCTTCTACCTACCTGCAATATTAAAGACAAGGCACCATATATCAGAGATACAAAAATGGAATTAATGAACAAAATAATCTCTACCCTCCAGAAGTTTACAATCTGGACTGTAACAACTATGGGGTAGGGATGATCAAATATGATGCAAAGTTGAGTGTGATTGAGACAAAGGAGAAATGTGAAGTGCTCTAGAAAATTTGAATGGAAGGGCATTCAGGGGGACAGCTTGGAGGAGATGACACTGGAAGGAGAAATGTTTTAGAATGGAGAGGAGGAAGAAGCACATTATGTAAGTCTGGGCTTGTTGGAAGGTTTTTCTCATTCTATGGAGGAATGTTCTTTTCAGTGTCCAAGGGAACAAGAACACAACAGGTGTTTTCAAGCCAAGGACAATGATGGTGAGGAAAAGCATGATCATATCCAGTGTTCGTACCACCATGGGAGCTCAAGTGTCTCTGGATTCAGAGTCAAGCTACCAAAGTCAATGTCTTTAACAATCTATGAAGTCATGGATGTTGAACCCATCACCCTTGTTTGCACTGCTTTGGAAAGGAGAAGAGAAAGATTCACCCTAGAAGAAAAAAAGAATAGAGAGCTAGCTTTTCTCATATCAGGTTCTTCCATATGAGAAAAACCATGAAAATGGGATAGAAAATGGAGAGTGACTCTTCTGATCTTCCTGGAGGAAGTGATAGTGCCCATAACATTCTAGTCATTTCTCAGAAAAATTTATACCAGTTTCCCTGGCATGGAGAGAAGGAAAAGGGAACACATGCACATACACACACTTGCACATATACCACAAGGTACTTGAACCCATGCTTAATCAAAAGAGCATTATATTTAGAGATAGCCTGCATTCAAATTCTGTTTCTGCCCTTTTGAGCTGTGTGACCTTGGATGAGTAATCTTCCCTTTCTAGGCTTCATTTTCTGCAAGGATTCAAAGGAGTGATCAGACTAAAGAGTCTCTAAGGCCTCTTCAAGTTACTGTTGCTTTTGTGTCCCATTATTTTACCCAATACACAAGATGGAATACTCCCATACCAATGTGGAAGACACCCTGCCTGGCATCAGTAAGTCAGGAGTTGTGGTTTCCAGGTCCAGTTCTTCTGTTAGTTCATTTCATTAACTTAACCAAGTCTCTTACCCCACTCTGGGCATTAGTTTCTTCCCTCTTATAATTAGAGGTTTATACAAAATAATCAAACATTTAAAAATTTTTAAGGTTTTCTTCATCCTGTTAGGTTAAGAGTACAAGCATGATCATGCCCACTTTTCAGATGAAGAAACTGAGAATCAGAGAAGGTGATTAAACTGAACTTGGCAGGGATTCAAATTTAGGTCTCCTGATTTTAGATTCATTACTGTTTCTTCTACACCCCAATTGTCCCATGGTCTAAGTCACCTTCAAATTAATGTTTAGTATCTAGCCACCAGGCATATTCCAAAGATTCCAGTAGGGAGGAAGACAGAATAAATTAGGACTTAAGCCCCTGCTTCTGCTCCCTCCTGCTCCCTACCCCAAAAGACAATTACCCCATTACTCCTAGAGGAATCTCTTGGTCCAATCCCCACCTCCAAAGCAGATAATCATCCTACCTTTTCCAGTCTCAGAACTGAAGCAGCCTGTTAGGGATGGACAGTTATATTTAGTAAGTCCAAGCAAGCCACTAACCAGAAAATATAAGATCAATCCAACCACCTTCTGGAGAGTCCTGCAAGGGCTGGGTACTCAAGTCTTTTTTTTTTAAATCAAATCTTTCATTTCTCCAGGCAACCTACACAAAGAACCTGTCAAAGAAACAGATCCTGGCACTAGAGATTTTTAGTTTCAGCATTAAGGTTCTATTTTCTGTACTGCATTTCTACCAAGTTGGGTAATTACCAATTAGTCCACCAAGAGAACCCTAGTCTTTAGAATCAGCCAATTTAGAAGACCCATTTATCTCACCCAAGGTCCAAACACTCATTTCTGGGGTGAGGCTATAGATTTTAAGTCTAGCATGTGAGATAATTCAAGAATTTTTTTTTAAAAAACCTTAGGGGCAGCTAGGTGGTGCAGTGGATAATGCACCAGCCCTGGAGTCAGGAGTACCTGGGTTCAAATCCAGTCTCAAACACTTAATAATTACCTAGCTGTGTGGCCTTGGGCAAGTCACTTAACCCCATTTGCCTTGCAAAAATCTAAAAAAAAACCCCAAAAACCTTAAATTCTATATAAATGTTAACTAGCATGTATATGCATATATAGTATATATAATATATTTATATACAACATAGATATATAAATAAGCCATAAAAAAACATTTATCATAGGTGTGTTGTATGATAAGAGAGGCAGTTTGGTGTAATAGATAGAAGACCAGGTTTCAGAGTCAAAGGCCTAGGTTCAAGTATTACCTTTGATATACATTGATTAGAACCACAAGCAAGTCACTGGATTTTTCTGTGTCTTCTTGATGACTATCAAAAAATTGGAAGGAGTTTCCACATAAAAGCATGCTCTATACTGATGAAAAGAAGGAAAGAATGGATGAAGAAACAGAAAGATCCAGAGAGAGAGAGAGAGAATCTGCCTCAATGAAGGGTATTTCTCCACTGGAAATTCTCTATAGTAGTAAAATTATGCATCTACCCCAATGTATGTACGTGTATGTATGCATGTATATATGTATAAATGTGTCTATTGCATAAGTCTGTGTCTTTGGTCAAATCACTTCCCTTTTTTGAACCTTTAGCTTCCTCATCTGAAAATGGAGTTCGCTTAGATGATCTCTAAGATTCATTCTTTATCTAAATCCTATGATATTCCTATTGTAAATAATACATAATTTATATATATATATAAATAATAGGATCACACATATACACATATGCATTTGTGCACAATTTATGTGCTGGTATATGAAAGGAATCAGGCATGAAAATCAAATGAGAAGAAACCTGGACTAAAATTAAAGACATTTGAGTTCTAATATGATTGCTGCCAAATGACCTGCTGGAATATAAAAGAAGACTGGTAGTTAAATAGGATCATCATAGTAATAAAAACTGGAAGGGACTTTATAGATTGTATAGTACAAAGCCTTCATTGTATATTGTAGCAAGATGATAAAAATGACCTACTTAAGTTCTGATAGCAAATGACAGAACAGTGTAATAGCTAGGTCTATTAACTCCAATTTCAATGCCCTCTTATTTGGTTTTTTTTTTTTGATTTTTCAGGGCAATGGGGTTAAGTGTTTTGCCCAAGACCACACAGATAGGCCATCATTAAGTGTCTGAGGTCAGATTTGAACTCAGGTACTCCTGACTCCAGGGCCAGTGCTCTATCCACTGCGCCACCTAGCCACCCCCTTCAATGCTTTCTTAATGAACTATATTGTTATTCAATTGTCATGCCCAACTCTTTGTGACTCCATTTTGTGTTTTCTTAGTAAAGGTAATGAAATGGTTTGCCGTTTCCTTCCACAGCTCATTTTACAGAAGAGGAAACTGAGGCAAACAGTTATGTTACTTGCCCAGAATAACATAATGCTTGAGGGCAGATTTGAACTCAAGAAAATGAGTCTTTCTTACTCCAGGTCCAGTAATCATCATCTTGTTGCTCCAATTATACTGTTGCTTCCAACCATAGTCACTTAAGACAAGTCATTTAAAATCTAAGTGAATTGTAATTCATTTAGAATCAGAGAATTCCCTGATCCTGACAATATTACCAGCCAGTTCTACAGGGTATTTTATCACTGATCAGAGTAATTATCTCCATTTCCAATACACATGGGCATTGAGACTTTGTGAAAGGATACATTTTTGTGTGTGTGTGTGGAAACTGAGACTTTTTTTCATTGACAAAGGAGTTTATATAATTTCAAGGAGTTCCTTCAGAGAGAATAAGCTTTGGGATTCTTAAAAAAAAACAAAAGCCTAAAAACCCTTTCCATTCTTGATCCTCAGTTTCTGCATCTCTAAAATGAGGTTAAGTTATATAGTTCCTAAGGTGCCTTGCAACTAAAATATTTTGTGAGTTCCACCCTTTGAGGCATGTATCTGTTTTATAAATATAATTTTATATATGAAGAACTTATAAAGTATAACATATATTCATGTGTCCGTGTATGCATATGTGTGTATGTGTGTGTGTGTGTGTGTGTGTGTGCACTTCTCATACAGACATAGTCTACTAAACCATTTCTTTCTCATCATCTGACATAAAAGGTTGCTAGAGAAAAAGAGGAATAATACAAAAAACCAAGAAAATTTTTTTCCAGAGGTCATGGTCATTGAAGAATATAAAACTATCTGTCTATAAATTCAGGTCTCTAGGACAAATAGTATGTTGCTGCTTTTTTTCTTTCATTTAGTCATATCTGACTCTTTGTGAAAGCATGGAATTCAGCACACTAGATCCTTCTATCCTTCACTATCTCCCAAAGTCTGTCCAGACTTATTTCATTCCTTCCATGACACTATCTTTCCACCTTATCCTCTGCCATCCCCTTCTCTTGCAATCTTTCATGACATCATTTTTTTTCCTATTGAGTCCTTTCTTCTCATTATGTGACCAAAGTATTTAAGCTTTGGTTTCAGTACTTGTCCTTCCAATGAGTAGTCTGAATTAATTTAAGTATTGATTGATTTGATCTCCTTACTGTCCAAAGGACTCTTAAAGTTTTCTCTAGAATATAATTTTAAAATGTTGATTTTTGTGGTACTCACTTTCCTTATAATCCAACTCTCACAGTCATAATTGTTACTGTCTCTGTGTTTTAGTATTTTGTACAGATTTGTCATATGGCTAAGGATCAAATGTTTTTCATCATCACTGCAGTTAGATGGTTTACACAAATATACAATTTAGGTGGCTTTGGAACTAATTGATTGATTGACTAGATCCTTGATCAGTGCCAACCAGAAAGGAAGCTTCTATTATATTTTAGTGGAGTATAATATTTTTATCAATGATTTGTATACTTGTCAGATTATCAAAGCCATGAGGGAGAGCTAACAAGATAAATGACTGTCAGTCAGGATTTCAATATTTAATTCCCAGAAAAGTACCTAGCACATTATAGGCAAATTCTAAAAACTTACGGAATGAATAAATGAACCACAAGCTAGAAAAATGAGTCAAACTAATAAAGTTATATTTATTCATCGGGATAGATGCAAAATTCGACATTTGGGCTCAAAAATCAACTTCACAAGTACAAAATGGGAGAGGCAAGACAATAGTTCCTATGAAAAAGATCAGAGGAGCTTGATGGCCTGTTAACTAAAACTGAGTCAAAAATACTATGAAAACAACCACCACCACCACCACCAAACCAATATAATGTTATTAGAGGCAGCAAGATGATGCAGCAAATGGTGTCACTGGATCTGAAGTCAGGAAGATCAGAGTTCAAATTCTTCCTAAGCATATATTTAATAGATATGTGATCCTCTGTTTGTCTGTTTCCTCAGTTGTAGGGTCACTGAGAGAACATTTATAAAGTTCTTAGTACAATGCCTTGCAAGTAATGGAAACTTAATAAGTTCATTTATTTTTCACTCCCTTTCTTTCATCCTTCCTTCTTCCTTCCTCCATTCTTTCTGTTCTTTCTTCCTCTCTCCCTTTTCCCCTTAATTCCTTCCTCTCTCCCTTCTTTCTTTCCCACCTTTCTTCCTTTATCTTATGCTGTTTCAAGAGGCAAAGCAGCCACAACAAGGAAAGTAATGGTCCTGCTTACTCTGATTTTGATCAGATCACAGAGTATTTTCTTAGTTCTAGATGTCACATTTTAGGAAAGAGTACCTAGGTCAAAAAAGAACTGCTAGGATTATGAAGGGGTTGGAAACCCATGTTGTGTGAAGTTTAAAGGAATGGGGATGTTTATAGCCTGAAAAAAGAAAATAATGGGAGTTGGGGGGGATATGATTACTGTCTTCAAGTATTGGAAAGAGGAACTAGATTTTTCTCAGACCTATTACACAGGGCAAAACTGGGAGCCACAGGTGAGAGTTACTAAGAGGCAATTACAGTTTTGACAGAAGAAAAAAGATATAATTAGAACCAGGTATGTTCTAATAAATGTTTAACAATAGACTATCCTCCCACCCCACAAATATCATACTTTTAAGTTTAATCTATTTTATTAACATTTTATCTCTCATTTTCTTAAGTCAAGAAAATCAACAAAATATTAAATCAAGTCCTGACTTGTATTATTTGCTGATTTCCAAGGTGTAAATGCTCACACTGACATTTTGTCAGTAGATTCTAGAGGGCCTGTAAGAGCTGGCTTCAGTATACCCCTGATTAGTGCTATCAAAAAGTGGAATCAGATGGATGCCGGAGGAGTTGATTGGTCTCCACCCCCTCCAACCCTCCAGGTGCTCGAGTGGAGCTTGGATGGTCACTTCTTACTGATGTTATAAAGGGGATTTCAATTCAAATATAGGTTCAACTAAATGACATTCCAAATCTTAAATATTGTGATTTTGAGGACAAACAGCTGCCTGACTGAGATGTAGAAGGCTCAGACCTTCATCCATCTAGGTCAGTAGTTTTTAAACCTTTCTTATATTTTATGTCCCTTTAACAGTTTGGTTAAACCCATGGGATCCTTCTGACAATCATGTTTTTAAGTAATTAAATGAAATGAAATATTTTATTTCAAGACTAGTGAAAGAAAATAAAACTATTTTTTTCTATTGAAATTTTCAGACTTTCAGTTTAAGAAGTCTGTTCTAGATCCAACAATTCATTACACATTTTATATATTATTCCTCTTGTCCATCATATTTTCCCACTCCCTAGAGTCAGGTGGGAACTTGATAGTGCCAAGGAAAGTGAGGGAAGGGAAATTCTTTATTTGGAAAATAAAACAATCTTTCCATCTTGTATCATGACTCAGCAAAAGGAGACTGGCGACTAGGGTGGAGGTAAGGAAGGATAGATACAGGAAGGAGAATAGTAGTGAGTTGATTTAGAATTCCACAAGAAATCTCTATTCTATCATTAATTATTAATCTGAGGGATTAGCAGGTAACAACCTTTGTTTTTCTTCTGCTTTGTATGAAGGGGAAGGACTTGGAAACTAACAGCAGTCCTTAAGCATTCTGAATCAAGGCTGCAACGTTCCAGCCCGATAAAAGTCACCAAACCCTTTGGATTCCTCCTGCAGAGTCTCATTTTATCATCTCACTGATCTGAACCATTTATGACGTAGGAGATCCCTTTTACTCAACCACCCCCTCTCCTTACATATATAATGTATTCTATACAAGTTGCCTTTGGAAAGGCATCCTTTTTATAATTGATTAATGGTTCCCAAACTCTCCCCTGAAATAATTAGGCTACAATATTTTTATATCATGTAGTTTATTACCATCTACACTATTTAACAAGTCAGGCCATGGGACAAAGTGGTGGAGAGATGGAGATGGCTGTGAAGATGAAATATGAATCACAGTACTGACTGCTACAGGTTAGCAGAGAATGTTATGAGCTTGGGTGGGGAATCATGTCAAGATGGAAGTGGGGAGCTCCAGGGATACTAAGGAAACTTCATCCTTTGTTTCCAAGGAAAAAAAATTGAGATAATTGTAGATTCTTAAAGTCACTGACTTTTAGAGATTAAAGGGACCTCAAAGGTCATCATAGTTAACCACTTTTTGAAGAAGAATTACATTCTGAAACATACTAGAACAAATGGTTTTCTTCAGTCTCTTCTTGTACGCATTCAGTAAAAAGAGACTCATTACTACCTGTTCCATTTTCAGAGTTTTACTTTTTTAAAATTCTCCTTATATTATGCCAGAATCTACCACTCAGTAACTTCTACTTTCTAGAACTACTCAGGATAAATTTCCTGTCATTCAAGAGTTTAAAAATTGAATAGATATAGAAAGTAAAGATAAGGAGGACCTTAGGTGGAGAATCATAAATCTATTTTTCCCCCTCCAATTATTTGTAATTACTCTCAACTCTGAACCCAGATACTGATGCTATCCACCAAAAGGAGATCTTCCATGCCAATTGACAGAGGATCTGAGTGGAATCAGAGTGACACAGAGGCATAGCCACTTATATGGCACTTGATGGGGAGGAGAAAAAAGAATATGGCTCCTCACAATCCAAAAGTCTTTTTCTTATTGGCCTTTCATGGTGTCTGTATTTTCACTTTTAGAAAAAAATGGTTGCTTATATAGAATCCCATTTTTTTGCCAAAATGTAAATGAAGTCATTGTTAGTCATTGTTAGTTATATACCTTAATGAGAATAAGCTCATCAACAACAGAACCTTTTAATAAGCATAAAATACTTATTACTCAGGGTTAAGCATACATATAACACTTTCCCAAATAAATAGACCTGGATATGCAAAACAAAACAAAATGAAACATATTTTTGAAACAGATACATTATATGTTGGGGAAACTGGAAAAGTATTCTTCAAAACCCAAAAGGATTTTCCTCAGTCATCTTTTAAGAACAAACTGATGACAGGATTAATAAAGTGAAATGGTAGCCAAATGACAATAAATATTAGAGATGGAAGAACCTTCAGAGATCAGTTAGTTCAAACTTTATATTTTATGGCAAAGAAAAATTGAGGCCCAGAATTTTACCTAAGTCAACTTAACCAAAATCAGAGAAAGAACCAACTTTAGATAGATTGTAGGCCAAGTCAAGAAGTAATAGCCAATTATAGGGAGAGATTGCAGGAGTAGAAGGTATTTCTAGTGGGTTGAGTCTAATACTGGAATCCAAGTGCGTATTGAGTTTCCATAGGGAAGAGTTTTCTATTTTCAAGAGTATCCAGGGAGATTAGTGTTATCTGGAAAAAAAGAATAAAAATTCTATCCAAGTAAGAATTCTATCTTGTAAAAAAACAGTAGCAGGAGGGGATAGTACAAAAAGTGATGTCACTAGGCAACAAGACTAATGAATATATCATATAATTTTTCTGAGGCACCCTCTGAAGTGTTTAGCCCATCCTTTGAAGCTCTTTCTAGTAAGTGTCTAGAAAGGTGGGTTAGCACCAGGAACAGTATCTATTCCACACATACATTCTCCTCTCAGGACCTGATGTGGATAAGAAAGAGCCCATTGCTTTAGGATGGATCCCCAGTCTTTCTATGATTTGGGTAAGTTCATTTAGCCAGTTTTCTTTTCTGTAAAATAAAAAATTTGAACAAAATTTGAACTGGATAATTGTGATTCACCATCTTAAAAGTTTACATTTCTATATCTATGTAAGATTTGCCATGTCCTTTTCTCACCCCGGGATGTAGTTAGCCTATTATTATCCTCAATTTACAAATGGAGAAACAGAGGCTTAAGGAAGCAAAACAATTTTCTCAGATTCACCCATTAAGTAATTGTAAGAGCACACACTCTAATCCAGATTTTGTAATTGTTAAGACCACTGATGTTTCCACTAAAGCATATTGGCCTTGTAGCCTTTAACTTGTACTACCATAGTCCCATGGAACACTGGATCAGAATAAAATGTTTAGGAATGAGGAGGGGCATAGAGGGTAAACTAGACAGGTCCAAACTCTACAGATTTGCATTATATAGAACTATTTTCTAGATCTAAACACCTTGGATGGTCAAAGATAGCAGGAGTGTTTCCCTAGCATCATCTGTTTATCATGAGAATGTCTTTAGAAACATTTTTATTTTATTTTATTTATTTTTATTTTTTTGGCAAGACAATGGGGTTAAGTGACTTGCCCAAGGTCATACATCTAGACAATTATTAAGTGTCTGAGACCGGATTTGAACTCAGGTACACCTGACTCCAGGGACAGTGCTCTATCCACTGTGTCATCTAACCTCCTCCATTAGAAACATTTTTGAAGGGACCCATATCCATATATCCCCATAAGAAAGGGATACAGATAAAAGAGGAAAAAGGGGGGAAATAGTTGAAGAAAAGGCTAGAAGAAAACCTATATAAAACACTGTACAAATTCTGGGAAAGAATGAGGACATATAAGGAAAAACCGATAGGTTCATGGTAATAATTAGATTTTCAAGAGATGGAGGGAAATGCCTCTAGTAGAACTCCATTATGAGGGGCGGCTAGGTGGTGCAGTGGATAAAGCACCGGCCCTGGAGTCAGGAGTACTTGGGTTCAAATCCGGTCTCAGACACTAAAATAATTACCTAGCTGTGTGGCCTTGGGCAAGCCACTTAACCCCGTTTGCCTTGCAAGAATCCTAAAAAAAAAAAACTCCATTATGAGTTCATGGTTAGTTAATTATAGATCATTTTAATTCAACAATTATTGAAGGTTTACAATGTGGTTCTTAGGTAGAAGCATAGAGCTTATGGGAATAATTTAATCCAAGATGCTAATTTTATTTTATTTTATTTTATTATTTTATTTCTCAAGTCACTTAACCTCTTAATAGTCTAAGGAACACTTTATAAGTACCATAAGTTTCAAAGCATGGGTATTTAGCTTTGAAAGAGGAACTTTCCTCGTTTGGGAAATTCCCCTACTGAGAATATCAAAGATTCAGTTCCTATCCCTCTCCCTATTTTAGTTTATTATTGTTTTTGTTAACAAGCATTTATAGCATTTACTATGAGACTAGTTTTCTACTAAATGATAAAGACAAAAATGAAAGAACTCTCTCAAGAGTATTATATTTTATTGGTGGGAAGTAATACATATATAGTTAAGTATGTAGTATACATTATGAAAATGAGTATTATTTATGAGTAAGTATTGAGTAAGTATGTAGACTTGTCTAGGGTTATATTTAGAAAATATTGTTCAGAGGCAAAACTTAAAACTAAACCTTCCTGACTCTAAAACCAGACTGATATATATATCTATATTTAGTGCAAGGATTATACCAGTCTTGGACTGGAGACAAGAAGAAACATCTTCATGAATTCCAATCTGACTTCAGACACTTATTAGCTGTTTGACCATGGGCAAGTCACTTTAACTTGCAAGTTTCAATTTTCTCCTTTGTAAAATGAGCTGGAGAAGGAAATGGCTAATTATTCATGGAGAATCAGATACAAATGAAACCAACAAAGTTGGATCTCAGACAAAAGATCTATGGTCCATCACTGGGGAATGTTTATAAAGGAAGAATATAAAGTAATTAGAATATGAAACCAACTTTAGACCATTATGTCTCAGTCAGGTAATCAAATCACCTGAAATCTCATCTCAATGCTTATTAATTTTTGATGTTCTACACGTTTTCAACTCCATCAGTTGCCTTTTCCCTCTGATTTCCACTTCAGAAGTTGAGCATTAGACTCCTCCAAATGCCTTCTTCAGAGAATCAGTTCAAGACTTTTCAGATAACTCTCCATTTTCTGTAAGCAATTCTACTTGGTTTCACCTCCACAGAACATTCTGCTATCATATTTGATGCCTTCTAGTGCCTCCTTGCTTTAACTTCCTTTTAAGTATTGTCTTTTCCCATTAGATTATAAATTTCTTGTAAGCAGGGACAATCTTTTTTTTATTTGCGTCCCCAGTCCTTATCATAGTGTCCAGTACAGAGTGGAAACTCAATAAATATTTATTGAACTTAATTTAATTTGAATTAAAGATAGTAAATGACAGAACTATTTGATTTACCACTAAATAAACCACCTCTGTTCCATGGCATTTTCTAGACTAAGAAATGTGAAATTTGACATTTAAATATATGTCTCAGAATGTCTTCCCCTCTCCCCTCCATATATACAACTTCCATGTTCTGCTTTAGGCAGAAGTCTAATTTGTCTATCTGGAAGATCTAATTGTACTTTCTGGATCTCAGTTTCCTCCTCTGAAAAATGTAGACATTAAATTAGAAAACTTCTCAGATCTCTTGCAGCCCTATTGGAGAATGAACCTCTGTGATCCTAGTGGCTTCAAAAATAAAGTTGAGATGTAGAGGAAACTTCCGGCCAAGATGGCGGAGAGAAGACAGGCACAGTTCTAAAGTCTCCTGATCTCTTTCCCATCTATCACATGAAACAAACCTTCTAAAAGAATTCCAAACCAGGAAACCCAGAAAGAAAAGCCAGGAGAGGAAAATCTACCTCAGGATTTGTCTACTGCAGCAGCCTTGGCTGAGTACCGGCAGGTGAGTCTGGGCTCTGAGGGAAGATCAGCCCGGGATCAGCCAGATTAACAGCTGAATTGCAACCAGGAGTCTGAGGGCCCAAGAGCCTGACCTGCTGGATCAGTGGTAGGGCTGTACGAAGGGGGCTTGGGTCCGCAGGGAAGCAGAGGCGCTGGTGTTGGTGCTGTCTCCCTGGAGCTTGGGGATGGGGCTGCAGGGAGAGGTCTGGTTCAGGAGAGCTGCGGACACCATCCCTGGGCTCCTCAGGTCTGAGAAACTCTGAGTCCATGCCTACATTGCACAGAGGCCTCCTCCCAAACAAATGCAAACTACTTCTGCCTCAGGCCCAGGTGTGTGAGCAGAAGAACCAGCCCAGCTGAGGAATGACCTCAGGCCAGGGTAAAGCCCACTGCTTGAAGGCAAAAGAATTCAATAGTTCCAACTCCTCCCTTCAGGCAAAGGGAGAAGGCCTCCCAACCAAAGTCACAGACACTCCAGAGAGGGCAACCAGTACCTCCTAGTGGCCATCCAGAGAAACTGCACTCAGTAAAGCTTTCAGGGATCCCAAGCCCAGGTGACCAAGCCCCCCCCAACTCAAGGTCTTAGCATAATGAAGAAGGGTCAGCGGAAAGGTGTATCCATAGAAAAATTCCTGAAGGGAGAGACCCCAACTCAAAGAGATCTGGAACCTCTGAGGAGAATACAATCTGGTCTCCAGCACAGAAAGACTTCCTTGAAGAAATAAGGAGCTTAAAAATTTGGGAGAGACAATTAATACCTTGCAACAAGAAAACAAAACCTTAGAAAGTACAATTGGACAAACACAAAAGGAGAATAAATCTCTCAGATCCTCAAATGAGCAAATGCAAAAAGAAATTAATTCTCTCAAAACCTCAATTGGTCAAATGGAAAGCTCTTTCAAAAGTAGAATTGGCCAATTGGAAAAGGAGTTGCAAAAGGTTAATGAAGAAAACTCCTCCCCCCAAAAAAGAATGGAGTCTACAGAAACTAATGACTCCACGAGACAGCAAGTCAGTTAAACAAAATCAAAAAACAGAAAAAATAAAAGCAATTGTAAAATACCTCATCAACAAAACTACTGACCTCGAGAATAGATCAAGGAGGGGCAACCAGAAAATTATAGGACTTCCTGAAAACATTGAAGAGAAAAAAAAAGCCTGGACTTAATATTACAGGATCTAGTGATGGAAAACTGCCCTGATATCATGGAATCGGAGGGCAAAGTAATTATTGAAAGAGTACATTGATCCCCACCAGAAAAAGATCCTAAAATGAAAACACCAAGGAATATTGTGGCCAAACTGCAGAACTATGAAATAAAAGAGAAAATCCCGCAAGCAGCCAGAAAGAAGCAATTTAAATATCAAGGAGCCACAGTAAGGATCACGCAGGACCTGGCTGCATCAACTTTAAGGGATTGAAGGGCCTGGAACGAGATATTTTGAAGAGCATGGGAGCTTGGAATGCAGCCAAGAATCTACTTTCCTGCAAGGCTGAGCCTTCTCTTCCAGGGGAAAAAGATGGACTTTTAACAAAATGGAATAATTCCTAACATTTCTGATGAAAAGACCAGAGCTAAACAGAAAATTTGGATATCAAACAGGAGGTTCAAGAGACACATGAAAAGGTAAAAAAAAGGGGGTGGTGGTAAAAGGAAAAAAATGGAATCCAGTAAGTTGAAACTGGCTATATTGCAGCATGGGGGGAGGGGGAGAAGAGACTCTCATAAATCCTGAGAAATGTAACTCTAACAGAGAGAATACACCTAGCCAGAAATGGTGGACATCCATGACCTATACATCAGACTGCTATCTAATGGGATGTAACTGGCTTTAACCTCACTTGGGAGAAAGACTCTAATAACTCTCAGGAATTTTGACTTTATCCAATAGAATATACTGAACTAGAAGGGACAAACACTCAGAATTTTCTATGACCTAGATAGAATGATCTAAAAAAATACACTACCTCCCTAAAAAGGGGGACAGGAAAGAGATGGGAGGAGGGAGGGGATTGAATGGGACAAATCTCATTACACTAAGAGGTACAAAAAACCTATGGTAATAGAGGGGAAGAAGGAAGTAGAGGAGAAATACCTGAATCTTCTTCTCATCAGACTTGGCTTAAAGTCAACCTACACTACTCAGTTAACTTATAAAACATCTGACCTTTCAAGTATTAAAAGGGGAAAGGGGAGGGGGGATGGAGAAAGGGAAGGGGAATGGAGGAAATAAGGGGAAATAACAAAAGGAAGGGAAGGGAAAAGGGAAAAAGGGAAAGGGGAAAGAAAGGGGAGGGGGTGATATAGGAGGGCAAACATACCGAAGGGGGTGGTATTCAAAAACAAAATACTGGGAAATATAAATAAAGGGGGGAAAGGGGAAAAATACAAACAGAGGGAAGATAGTACAGAGGGCAATAAAGAATTAGTAATCATAACCTTGAATGTGAATGGGATGAACTCTCCCTTAAACCATAAGCAAATAGCAGAGTGGATTAAAAACCAGAATTCTACAATATGCTGCTTACAAGAAACTCATTTGAAGCAGAGAGATACATATAGAGTAAAGGTAAAAGGTTGGAGCAAAATATATTTTGCTTCAGCTGAAGTAAAAAAAGCAGGGGTAGTAATCCTTATCTCAGACCAAGCAGCAGCAAAAATAGATAGCATTAAAAGAGATAAGGAAGGAAACTTTATCCTCCTAAAAGGTACCATAGACAATAAAGTCATTTCAATATTGAATGTATATGCACCCAGTGGGACAGCACCCAAATTTTTAGAGGAGAAGCTGAAAGAATTACAGGAAGACATAGACAGCAAAACTCTACTAGTAGGAGACCTCAACCTCCCACTATCAGATCTAGATAAATCAATCATAAAACAAACAAGAAAGAAATTAGGGAGGTAAATAGATTGTTAGAAAAATTAGATATGGTAGACTTATGGAGGAAACTGAATGGGTATAGGAAGGAATATACCTTTTTCTCTGCAGTACATGGAACTTATACAAAAATTGACCATGTACTAGGACATAAAACCTAATGATCAACTGCAGAAAGGAAGAAATAGTGAATACATCTTTCTCAGATCACAATGCAATAAAAGTCATATGCAATACTGGGCCAAGGAGATATAGACCCAGAGCAAATTGGAAACTGAATAACCTCATTTTAAAAAATGAGTGGGCCAAAAAACAAATTATAGAAATAATTAACTATTTTATCCTAGATAATGATAATAATGAAACAACATACCCAAACCTATGGGATTCATTCAAAGCAACTCTCAGGGGATATATTATAGCTCTAAATGCTTATATCAATAAATTGGAGAAAGAGGAAATCAATGAACTAAACATGCAACTAAAAAAATAGAGAAAGAACAAATCAAAAATCCCCAATCAAATACCAAATTAGAAATTTTAAAAATTAAAGGAGAAATTAATAAAATCAAAAGCAAAAAAAAACTATTGAATTAATAAATAAAACCAAAAGTTGGTATTATGAAAAAACCAATAAAATTGATAAACCTCTGGGCAATTTGCTTAAAAAAAAGAAGAAAACCAAATTGCTAGTATTATAAATGAAAAAGGTGATCTCACCACCAATGAGGAGGAAATTAAAGTAATAATTCGAAATTATTTTGCCCAACTCTATGCCAATAAATTCGATAATCTAAGTGAAATGGATGAATATTTACAAAAATATAAGTTGCCCAGGTTAAATGAAGAAGAGATTACATACCTAAACAACACTATCTCAGAAAAAGAAATTCAACAAGCCATTATTGAATTCCCTAAAAAAAATCTCCAGGGCCTGATGGATTCACAAGTGAATTCTACCAAACATTCAAGGAACAATTGGTTCCAATCCTATATAAACTCTTTGGAAAAATAGGGAAAGGTGGAGCTCTGCCTAACTCTTTCTATGAAACCAATATGGTACTGTTACCTAAACCAGGAAGAGTTAAAACAGAGAAAGTAAATTATAGACCTATTTCCCTGATGAATATAGATGCAAAAATCCTAAATAAAATCTTAGCAAAATGACTACAACAAGTCATCACTAGGATAATACATTATGATCAAGTAGGATTTATTCCAGGAATGCAGGGTTGGTTCAATATTAGGAAAACTGTTAGTATACTCAATTTTATCAATAACAAACCTATCAGAAATCATATGATCATATCAATAGATGCTGATAAAGCTTTTGACAAAATACAGCATCCATTCCTATTAAAAACACTAGAGAGTGTAGGAATAAATGGACTGTTCCTTAAAATAATTAGCAGTATCTATCTGAAACCATCAACAAGCATTATATTCAATGGGGAGAGGCTAGAGGCATTCCCAATAAGATCAGGGGTCAAACAAGGGTGCTCATTATCACCACTACTATTCAATATTGTATTAGAAATGTTAGCATCAGCAATTAGAGAAGAAAAAGAAATTGAAGGAATTAGAATTGGGAAGGAAGAGACAAAACTCTAACTCTTCGCAGATGACATGATGGTCTACCTAGAAAATCCCAAGAAATCATCTATAAAACTACTGGAAACAATTAGCAATTTTAGCAAAGTTGCAGGTTATAAAATAAACCCCCATAAATCCTCAACTTTTCTATATATGTCTAGCAAGAAACAGCAGGAAGAGCTAGAAAGAGAAATCCCATTCAAAGTAACCTCAGACAGTGTAAAATATTTGGGAGTCTATTTGCCAAGAACAGACTCAGAATCTTTTTGAAAACATTTATAAAACACGTCTCACACAAATTAAATCAGATTTAAATAACTGGGCAAATATCAACTGCTCATGGATAGGTAGAGCTAATATAATAAAAATGACATTTCTACCAAAACTAAACTATCTGTTTAGTGCCCTACCAATCAAAATTCCAAAAAATTGCTTTAATGAGGTAGAAAAAATTGTAAGTAAATTCATATGGAGAAATAAAAAGTCAAGAATTGCCAGGAGCTTAATGAAAAAAATGCAAATGAAGGTGGCTTAGCACTGCCTAATCTAAAATTATATTATAAAGCATCAGTCATCAAAACTGTTTGGTATTGGCTAAGAAATAGAGTGGTGGGCCAGTGGAATAGACTAGGTGTAAAAGCAGGAGAGGAGTATAGTAATCTGCTGTTTGATAAACCCAAAGAGTCCGGCCACTGGGATAAAAACTCCCTCTTTGAGAAAAACTGCTGGGAAAATTGGAAGTTAGTATGGAAGAAACTTAGATTAGACCAACACCTCACACCCTTTACCAAGATAAGATCCAAATGGTTACAGGACATAGACATAAAAAACAATACTATAACCAAATTAGAAGATCAAGGACTAGTCTACCTGTCAGATCTATGGAAAGGGGAACAGTTTATGACTAAGGAAGAGTTGGATAACATCACTAAAAACCAATTAGATGATTTCAATTACATTAAATTAAAAAGCTTTTGCACAGATAAAACCAATGTAATCAAGATCAAAAGAAAAGTAGTAAATTGGTAAACAATCTTTACAATTAATGATTCTGACAAAGGACTCATTTCTAAAATACACAGAGAACTGAGTCATATTTTTAAAACAAAAAGCCATTCCCCAATTGACAAATGTTCAAAGGATATGCAAAGGCAATGTTCAGATGAGGAGATCAAAGCAATCCATAGACATATGAAAAAATGCTCTAAATCATTAATTATTAGGGAAATGCAAATTGAAGCTTCTCTGAGGTACCACCTGATACCTCTCAGATTGGCCAGCATGACCAGGAAGGATAATGATCATTGTTGGAAGGGATGTGGGAAATCTGGGACACTATTACACTGTTGGTGGAGCTGTGAACTCATCCAACCCTTCTGGAGAGGTATTTGGAACTATGCCCAAAGGGCAACAACATACCCTTTGACCCAGCAGTACCACTACTGGGTCTTTACCCTGAAGAGATGAGGAAAAAGGGTAAAAACATTACTTGTACAAAAATATTTATAGCAGCCCTGTTTGTGGTGGCAAAGAATTCAAAATCAAGTAAATGTCCTTCAATTGGGGAATGGCTTAGCAAACTGTGGTATATGTATGTCATGCAACACTATTGTTCTGTTAGAAACCAGGAGGGACAAGATTTCAGGGAAACCTGGAGGGATTTACATGAACTGATGCTGAGTGAGATGAGCAGAACCAGAAAAACACTGTACACCCTAACAGCAACATGGGAGTGATGTTCAACCTTGAAGGACTTGCTCATTCCATCAGTGCAACAATTGGGAACAATTTTGGGCTGTCTGCAAAGGAGAGTACCAATCTGTATCCAGATAAGGAGCTGTGGAGTTTGAACAAAGTACAAGGACTATTCCCTTTAATTTGGAAAAACAAACAAACCAGATATCTTACTGTTTGATCTTGTTACCTCTGAGAATTCTGTTCTCTTTAAGTTTATGATTTCTCTCTCATCACACCCAGTTTGGTACATCATGGGAACAAAGTAAAGACAGCTATCTGTGGGGTGGGGGTGGGGGGAGGGAAGCAAGATTGGGAGAAAATTGTAAAACTCAAATAATACCTTTAATAAAAAAAAATAAAGTTGAACATGTGGAACCAATAAAAGGCAACTTGGCGGAATCACAGAATATCAGAGATAATAAAAGGAATTTTTCTAGGCAATTCTCTAAGACAGCAAATTTCAAAGAACATGCAAATTTGAAGTGGAAGGAGTTTCCTCACCTGGAAATTTCCATATCAAGGATGTCAGAGGTATTTATTTTTATTTCGTTTTATTATTACAAATAAATTCCACTTATTACTGCAAAGGACATAGAAATTACAGATGGAAAACCATTGATGTCCATGTGGTTCAATCCTTTCTTTTTGGAAGAGGAAGATGCTGAGATAAAAAAATGAACAATATTTTGCTAAAAACCATCAAAAACTATATTTATTTGCACAATTTGCATACATTCAATTCAATTTGAAAGATATTTATTTAGTGCTTAATGCAGAATACTGTGTTAGACACAAGAGAAGCTACAACATTGAGGTAAGATACAGTCCCTATTCTTGTGAAACTTATAATTTTATTGGAAGATGAGACATGCACATATAAACTATATAGCAGATAAATCCATTTACTAACTGCAATAGAAAGTGCTTAGTGAGATCTGAGGGTGAAGATAGTAAATGAGGTGAAATGGAACAGGAAAAGCATCACAGAGAAGAAGGCATAAGAATTTAGAAGACCTATATTCTCCATCTATTTAAGATCTAAGGTCCAAGAAGATAAGAACTATGTTATAGTCATTTATACATAGTAGCTAATATATTTATATACATTTGTGTATTTCAATGTTCAGATGAACTGTGGGAAATACAGAGAAGAAAGTGCCATACTTACTGCCTCCAAAAGTTCCAATTGGGAAGGAGAAACACCTAGAACAATTAAATAATTATACTAGACAGGTTACTATTAAAATTTAAGTACATTAGAAGGAATAGGATCATGGATTTGGAGCTAAAAGGGCCCCACACAAATACACACGCCTCATTTCATAAATGAAAAATATGAGGTTCAGAGAGGTTGATTTCTTTTATATAATGATGATGATGATGATGGTGATAATGCTTATTAACATTTATATAATGCTTACTATTTGCCAGGTGACCCGACCCGCGGGTCAGTAATTAAGTGGGGGTCGAGGAGGACCCAGCCTGAATAGGAATGGGTATGAAATAAGGAGAGTGAGACCGAGATGGTGGCAAGCAAGGTCTGAGTTTATTGAGTTGAGTGCAGGCTTATATTCAAGAGCAGGAATGAGGAAGTTCCTGTGAGAAGGAACATTCTGTGGGTGGCAGTTTCCTGTTATTCTGTAGGGTAGGGCCCTTCCTGGAACTAGTGCAGTCTGTTTGTTTGCACACAATGTTCCAGCACCTGGGGCATGGTGACCTGGGGTGTGTCTCCAGAATTCTGGTTCCTGACATGTCCCCCTTTTCTCTTTTTAAAGAAAGGGTTGGTAAGAGGCCTGTCTTAGGCTATGGGGTCGGCTTCCCAGGTCAGGGTGTATTTGGGCAGCGGCCCTGTCTTAGCCTAAGTGGGGGGACACTGAACCGATTTCTTCAGAACGGCCCCACTCTACTCCCGTCATGGGGTCCAACTGCAGCCACACCGGACTTCTGACACATGGGGGCCCCACTATTCCCGTCATTGGCTCTCTTACAGCTTAGGTCGACATTTTGCCCGTAGGCGCTTCCACGGCCTCAGGCACCAGGATTCTGGTTGTCTGAGTCTGGAGAATTGCAGGCCTTCGACCATGCCCTCCTCGGGTTCCTTAGGGTTCTCCTGGAGGCGGTGATAATGTATAGCGACAGGCATCTTGAGAGCAGCCTCTATCTGCGTTTTAATGAAAGAAGTTATTCGGTTAAATGCCCAGGGACATGCATAACCAGCAATCCCTAGCGAGATCAGGGTCAGTAGTATTAAGCGCCTTGTGGGTAGCCTCGAGGATGTCCGAGGTCTGAACATCAAGCTCTACACCCCGTCCTTTAGGTAGTGCTAGTGGGTGGTATTTTAAAGGGGGGGTAACAGGGATTTGATCAAGTCATCTATGCGTTCTCTTACCTCAGCTTCCCGGATCTGATCAGTGGGACCACCCCCGTCAGAGATATGGACGGGCGCATGGGGCGACCAGCAGACCTTCTTTCCAATGTTCTCTCTGCTGCAGGAGGCCTGAGCATACTTATTAGTTTTACCTGAAATGATGAGGACAGCGTCCCCTCCAAAGGTTCCTGCGTACTCCTTTTCCTGTATGGTAGTGAGATAGACTTTCTGCTCTAGTCCTGTACATTGCTGGGTAGAGGAATAGCACGTGGAGTGTAAGGCCTGGAGATAAATGCAGTCAGAGGGACAGAGGCCGGGGTGATCACCATTTGGAGGGATTATTCGGGGTTTTGTTACACATTTCCATGATTGTCTGGAGACCCCTGTGGAGGTTTACGCGATATGCGAGGTAGGCTACCTTGTCGGTGCAATCAACCTGTTGTGCGACCGACAACAGTACCCCCCACACACAGTCACAGGGGCTCCCATATAGGGTGTGCAGTAAATCCTTCCCAGGTGGGGGGTCAAAGCCGGCCCAGACCCCGGTGGACAGAAGCAGGGGAATCAGCAGGGTAGATGTCATATTCTGAAAAGCGAGAAAAAGATGACCCTGTTTCAGGATAGGTCAAGGCCCTGAACTTAATCACTGCCGGTGGTGTGATTTATTATCTTAACCAACCGTTCAGGTAGCCATCTGGCATTCTGTGCTTTGGAATCATAGATGCAAGCATGCCCTTTTCCCCAGATAAGGACTGGGTCGGGTCCCTCCCATTTGTTCAATAAAGGATCTTTCCACATGGCTTGTGCATACGCCTGAGCGGTGGTGGAGTGCCAGAGGCGATCCGCTGCAGATCGTTTATCATTATCAAGGGTCAAATAATTGAGAATAAAGAGAGCATGATTAAGCAATGTCCGGGCATTGTTGCGTTTGGGGTAAAGCAGGCTCGCTTCTCCTTGTAATTTGGCCAACATATTTTTGAGTGTTTGGTGAGCTCTTTCGACTATGCCTTGTCCTTGGGGATTGTACGGAATTCCGGTGATATGCTTTATTCCCATTCTATGGCAAAAATCCTTGAAGGTGGAGCTAGAATATCCTGGCCATTATCCGTCTTAATGATTTTCGGTAAAGGCAGGGTAACCAGGGCGGCCAAGACGTGGTTGATGACATGTCTTGTAGCCTCACCTGGTTGTGGGGAGGCAAAAATGAAGCCACTAAATGTGTCTACCGTAACGTGGACATATTTGAGATTGCCAAAGAGTAGACATAAGTAACATCCATCTGCCAAAGTTCGCTAGGGATCAGACCTCGGGGATTGACCCCCAGATGGGGCTCTGGGAGAAGCACAAGACATCCGGGGCATTGCTTAACTATTTGTCTGGCTTGTTCCCGTGTAATCCTGAATTTCAAGCGGAGGGTTTGAGCATTAAGGTGGTGTAGCTTATGGGCCTGGGTGGCAGCCTCTACCGGGGTGATTGGGGCTGCCAGGAAAGCTTCCCTGGTTTCTTGATCTACTAGACTATTTCCCTCAGCAAGCGGGCCTGGAAGATCGGAGTGAGCCCGAACGTGTTCTATAAAAAAGGGGTGGTCCCTAGCAAGAATGAGCACTTGTAGTTTAGCAAACAGGGGAGAAGCATTTGTAGAGGGCCGAATGTTAAGGGACAGTTTCCAACAAGGGGATAGAGTGAGCTACATAAGCACTATCTGTATAAATATTCATAGGGTTAGAGACGTTCTCAAAGACCCAAGCAATGGCTGAGAGTTCAACTAGTTGTGCAGAAAGGCCTGGGAAGAAGGAGGTAACATGCCCATCAATACTAACAGCGGCTTTCCCTGAGGAGGAGCCGTCCGTGAAAATTAAATGGGCTCTCTTGAGGGGGGTTTGACTAGTAACTCGTGGAAAGACCACAGGTGTGCGTTTTAGAAACTGAATAAGCTTGTCTGGGGGGTAGTGGTTAGCAATTGTCCCCGTAAACGAGACGCAAACTATAGTCCAATCATCATTATTTTGAAGGAGCCACTGTACCTGGGAGGTAGTGTATGGGCATACAATGTGGTCAGGTTCTCTTCCCAGGAGTCTGACTGCTGTGGTTCTGCCCTCCCTAAGGTGGCTGTCAATTGAGGGTATGTGGGAAGAATTTTACTGGGCGTAGCGGGACTATGTATCCAATAAAGGGGATATTTTTGCCAGAGTAATCCAGTGGGAGAGAGGTTTGTAGGGAAGAGAAGGAGCCAAAGCTCTTCTTGTGGTTTGTAATATCCTATTTCTTGATTTCTGATGGCTTTTTCAACTAGACTTAATGCCTGCCGTCCCTCAAGGGTCAGTGTTCTGGGGGAGGTCGGGTTAGGATCCCCCTTCAAAATATCGAAAAGAGGTTTCAATTCCCCAGTAGTAAGTTTGAGATAGTGTCTTAGCCAATTAATATCTCCCAAAAGCTTCTGGAAATCATTAAGGGTGTGCAGGTTGTCTAAACGAATTTGAGTTTTCTGGGTCACTATCTTGTTTGGGAGGAGTTCAAACCCCAAAAAAAGCTGGGGTGGCTTTGCCTGAATTTTATCCGGGGAAATTTTGAGACCTCTCTGCTCTAAAGCCGCAACCATATCACCTGTGATTTTGCCGAGTTCTGTGTCTTGAGGACCGGCGAGCAGGATGTCATCCATGTAATGGATGATATAGAGGTGGGGATACTGTAATCTAAAGGGGTCTATGGTCTGAGCAACATATTTTTGGCAAAGGGTAGGGCTATTTCCCATGCCTTGAGGAAGCACTTTCCATTGAAATCGGGGAGAGGGACCTACACAATTAGTGATAGGGACACTAAATGCAAAGCGTTTAGAATCTTCAGGATGAAGGGGAATGGAAAAGAAGCAATCTTTAAGATCTATGACAATTCTAGAAAAGTGCGCTGGGATGGCAATAGGGGAGGGGAGCCCTGGTTGTAGAGCACCCATAGGTATCATGGTTTTATTTATCGCCCTTAGGTCTTGAAGAAGCCTCCATTTCCCCGATCGTTTTTTTAATGACAAAGATTGGGGTGTTCCAAGGGGAAGAGGAGGGTTCAATGTGCCCAGCTGTAAGTTGGTCCTGCACCAGTTCCAAGGCTGCGTCTAACTTAGCCTTGGGGAGGGGCCACTGGTCGATCCAGACAGGTTGGTCATTTTCCCAAGAAATTTTTTCTGCCTGGAGGGCAGGGGGACCAGCGGCCCTTAAGAAAAATGGCTCGGGAATCCAAGGCCTGTGCGCCCAGTCTTCAAGTGCATCTGGATAGGTTGAGGACTGCCCTGGCTGTTTCTTCCTAATCCTTGATTAGGGAGAAATCCTTGAGCAAGCATCTGCTTAGTGACAGTGGTATTGGGGCTGCACATAATCACTCCCATTTGAGCCAGGATATCCCTTCCCCATAAATTAACAGGCAGGTTGGGGACTACAAAAGGACGCGTTGTTCCTTTATTGCCCTCCATGTCCTCCCAAACAAGCCATTGGGAACTTTGCATGGTGTTTTTGGATTGACCAATCCCCTGTAGGTGAGTGATTGTGGGTTGGAGGGGCCAGGATGAAGGCCAGTGTTCCGCTGACAAGACAGTGGAATCGGCCCCAGAATCTAGAATGCCCGTCAAAGTGCGCCCTTGGATTTTGAGTGTAAGCGTAGGGCGTTCTTGGGAAATGGCCTGAACCCAATAGATGTCAGAGGATCCCGGGGCGGAAGAGCCCCGTTTATCCTGAAGAGCGGGATATGATGTATGCAGGGGGAGCGGTAAGGCCTGAGCCAAACGTCCAGAATGTATGTGGACGCTCCGTTGGGGGGCAGCGGCAATGAGTCTAATTTCCCCCGTGTCATCATTGTCTACCAGGGTGGGGTGGATTACCAAGCCCCGGAGAGTAGAGGAGGCGCGGCCAATGATAAGAAAGAAGAAACCGGGAGGGGGGGGGCCATACACGCCTGTGGGTATGGGTGTGGGGCCCTCTTCAGGAGTTGAAGTTGTGGAGGTGGCGGAACACAGGTCCACCCCTGCGCTCCCTGTGGTTGCTCTGCATAACTGTTTTTGGGCAGGCTGTTCCCCGTGGCCTGCTGAGTGTTGTTCAGAGGGGTCCGGGGCTGACCCCGCCGGCTGTTTCCCGGAACCGGAATCAGGGACTTACCATTAATGTCAGTGGCCGACCTGCAAGTATTGGCCCAGTGTCTACCTGTCTTTCATCTGGGGCAGGGGGTTAAGGGCAGGATAGAGCGGTGGCCCGATTCCCTAGAGGAGAACTCTGTATTGGGGCATTGTCGGGCGAAATGTCCTTCCTGGCCGCACCTAAAACATGTCCTGGCTTGGGCCGAGTTCTGAAAAGCGGCCCCAATGGCCAGGTGGACTGCCCGAAACATTTTTGAGGAAATTGAGTCGACATCCCGACAGAGTTTAATCATCTCATCTAAGGTTTTTTCCCTCCAGTGGCGGCGAAGAATGGAGCGGCAAGCGGAATTTGCGTTTTCGTAGGCTAGCCTTCTCACCAATTGATCACTAGCGGCCTCTTGACCAAGGGTCCTCTCTGTAGTCTCTAAAAAGCGACTAACATATTCGGAAAAATCCTCCTGGTTCCCTTGTATAATTTTATTAAGGGGCGCCAGGGGGGAGCCTGAAGCTGGCAAGGCTCTCCATGCGGCAGTGGCCGCATTGGCCGTCTGTGCCAGAAGCCCTAATGGGAAAGAGCGCTGCTTAGTCTCATTGGCAAATTCCCCTTGTCCTGCCAATTTTTCATAGGACCATTTGTGGGTGGATGGAGCCTTAAGATTTGCCGTTGCGAGAGTCTGGCAGCGATCAAGGAAGTCAGCCTTCGAGGTCAGAAATTGTCCTCTGGTAAGGACCGCCTGGACGACTCTAAGCCACTCTGATGGCAATAGGTAGCCTCCTTGGCTAATGGAATCTAGGGCTGAGAGCATAAAGGGGGCATTGGGGCCATAATTCTTGACAGCTGAATGTAGGTCTTTAATAGTTTTAAAATCAGTGTTTCTATAGTTTTCCCCTCTTTGTTCTGCATTTCCTCCTTTTCGCCCTGCCCTCCCCGTTTCTGTAACCTCCTCTTCTTCTCTGCCGCTCCCTTCTTCATCCCCACTGAGCTCAACCTCTATTTCATCTCCTCCCTCAGCTTGGGAGGAATTGGGGGCCCCTCTCTGTCCTCCAGTAGAGGGGGCAAAAATAGGGAAGGTAAATTGCATATTTTGTCGGGTCTTTATCTTGGTCTTGTTTCTGACATTTTTTCTCTGTCTATCATAGATGGGGGCTGTGATTTGGAGGGATTTTTGTAAGGTTTTTTGTAGCGCCGCGATCTCTCCTGAAAGTTGGGCGTACTGGGTCTGGAGCTCTAAAACTTCCCGTAGGTTTTTGACCTGTGTGGTTAGTCATCTCTTTGCCTCAGTAAAGCTGGCCGTTTCTTGTTCTGGGGGTAAAAAGGTGGGTGCAGTAAGGTATGGGGGGGTGCCAGTAAAGGCGGCCAATCAAGGTTATTGTATCTGGCTGCCTCATCCTCAAGGTCAGCTTCTTCCTCTGGGCTTAAGGCATCTCCTCCCTCACTTTGGGCTTTGGCTTTTGAAAGTGGGGTGGGCTTGACAGGGTCTCCAGAAGCACTTTCTACTATGTCTCTTATGAGCCCCCAATAGGAAAAAGCGGCAGGGGGAACGGCATCAGGTCCTTCTGTCTGTAGCTTTCTATTGAGGTCTCTCCCTACTTTCTGCCATTTGGCCGGGTGTATGTCAGGGCCATTAACAAGAAACCATGGACAGACTTCATCAACAAAGAGAAAAAATTTCACAAGATCTTTCTTCTTGACTTTAACTCCCCTTTCTCTAAGATTGCTTTTAAGGTCCTGTATAAAGACCTGTTCTTTAGATAACTTAGTACCCATGAGAAAAATGCGGCAGATGGCTACTCACGTTTCTGAAGGGCTCTCCGTGGAGCGATTAACTGGTCCGGACGATCTGCTCACTTTTAATCTGCCGGGCGGGGGGATCCTAACCTCGAGCCCCACGTTGGGCGCCACTTGATCCGACCCGCGGGTCAGTAATTAAGTGGGGGTCGAGGAGGACCCAGCCTGAATAGGAATGGGTAAGAAATAAGAAGAGTGAGACCGACATGGTGGCAAGCAAGTTCTGAGTTTATTGAGTTGAGTGCAGGCTTATATTCAAGAGCAGGAATGAGGAAGTTCCTGTGAGAAGGAACATTCTGTGGGTGGCAGTTTCCTGTTATTCTGTAGGGTAGGGTCCTTCCTGGAACTAGTGCAGTCTGTTTGTTTGCACACAATGTTCCGGCACCTGGGGCATGGTGACCTGGGGTGTGTCTCCAGAATTCTGGTTCCTGACAGCCAGGCAGTGTGCTAAATACTTTTTAAATATTATCTCATTTGATCCTGATAACAATCCTGGAGAGTATTATTATTATTATCATCATCATCATCATTATTATTGTTGTTATTATCATCATCATCATCACCAACCTCATTTTTACAGCTGAAGAAACTGAAATACAAAAGAGGGTACGTCACCCACCCAGTATCCCATGGTTAATAAGTATCTGAGTCTGGATGTGGACTCAAATCTTCTTGAACCTATGCCTAGCACTCTACTTAGTGTACCACCTAATTACCACCTTACTGCCTGTAATATAAGTTATAAGTGGTTGAGTAGGGATTTAAATTCAGTCTTCTCACTTCAAATCTAAGACTAGAGTTTCTAGAAAAAATTAATAGTAGTAAGTCTTGCTTTTTATAGTCCTTTAAGATTTACAAAGCACTTTCCCCAACAATAAATCAATTAAGTCAATCAACAAAAATTATTTTGTGTTTAAATGCTAAGCACTTAAAGACTTGGATGATAATAAAAAAGTTGTCCAATTTATTTTTCTTTTAGTTTTTATTAACAGATTAATTTGTTATTTATTTTTTGACTTTCTTTTCCTTTTAAATTTTGAGTTGCAATTCTCTTCATCCAATTCCCTATACCACCCATTGAGAAGGCAAGAAATATGATATCAATTATACATGTGAAATCATGCAAAATATTTCCATAATAACTTTTTTTACAATGTTAAAAAGTTATATTTCAATTTGCACTGAATTCTTTAATTGTCTCTCTGCAGGTGAATAGTATTTTTTTCATCACGAGTCCTTTGGAATTGTTTTAGATCATTCTATTGATCAGAGTAGACAAGTCTTTCATCATTATTACAATCATGCTGATACTGTGGCACACTGATCTCCTAAACTCTTCTCATTTCACTTTGCATCAGCTCATATGGGTCTTCATGTGATTGGTTTTCCCCCCCCTAAAACCAAAGCCCCATCATCATTTCTTATAACAGCATAATCTTCTATCACAATTATAAGATACAACTTGTTCAGCATTCCTCAATAGATGAGTATCCCCTCAATTTACAGTTCTTTGTCACCACAAAAAGAGCTGTTATAAATAATTTTATACATATATGTCTTTTTGATTTCTTTGGGATAATAGACCTAGTAGTGTCAATGCTGGCTCAAAGGGTATTCATAGTTTATTTTTTTTAACTATTTGGACATGGTTTCTAATTGTTCTCCAGAATGGTTGGACTAGTTCAATACTCAACTAGCAGTTCATTAGTGTACCTAATTTTCCCTCAGTTTCTTTGGAATTTGTAATTTCTGATAAGAATGGAGTGGGACCTCAGAGATGTTTTGATATGCCTTTCCTCTAATCAATAGTGATTTAGAACTTTTTTTCCTAAATATAGTAGCTTTGCTTTCACACTCTGAAAACTGCCAATTTATATACTTTGATGATTTATCAATTGGGGAATGGTTCTAACTCTTATAACTTTGACTCAATTCTATACTTGATTTGAGAAATGAAGCATTTATCAGAGAAACTTGTAAAAATTTTTGGTACTATTTAATTGTCAATGCTATATTTTAGCATAATGTAGTTTCATTGATTAATTAGTTCTATTTTTGCTTTTGCCTTGGTTGTTACTCTTGCCTTTTTTACTTCAGTTGAAACATATTAGATTCTGATCTAATCCTTTATTTTAACTTAGTGTGTGTATTTCTCTTTCAAGTATCTAATGAATAATGTATTGGTAAATTCTAGTTTCTAATCCATTTGCTTCTGTTTTATGGGTGAGCTCATTCCATTCCCATTCAGTTATGACTAATATGTATTTTCCTCTGTCTCATTTTCTTTTTACTTTCTCTATCTTTTTAAACTCTCCCTCCTCACAATAATCTGCCCTCCTTTTTGTCATCCTCTTTTCCTCTTTTTCTTATCCCTTCCCTTCCCTTTTCCCTATTATATTAGTTAAATTGCTATATACAACAGAGGGTGCATGTTCTTCCTTCTTTGAATCAATTCTGATAGTAGTGAGGTTCAAACATCGTCTCCCCCATTTTCTCCTTCACTGTTAAAGCTATTCCTTGCATGCCTATTTTATTTTAGAAAAATTGCCCTATTCTAGCTCTCTTCCCACTTTTCCCAGTACATCTCTCTTTCTCACATATTCATTTTTTGAGAGATCATTCCAACTTAATCAATTTACACCTATGCCCTTTGCTTATGTAAACTCTTTTTAACTGCCTAATAATGATAAAGTTCTTAAGAGTTATGTGTCATCTTTCTTTATAGGAATGTAAGCAGTTTAACTTTATTATAGAGTCCCTTAGGATTACTCCTTCATATTTATCTTTTCATGATTCTCTTGACTGTCAAATTTTCTATTAAGCACTAATTTTTTCATCAGAAATACCTAAAAGTTTTCTATTTCATTAGATGACAAGTTTTTCCCATTGAAGGATTATGTTCAATCTTGCTGGGCAGATTATTTTTGGCTGTCATCCTTGCTCCTTTGCCTCTAAAATATGGTATTCCAAACCCTCTGTTCTTTAAAGTATAAGTTGATCAATCTTGTGTGATCTTGACTATGACTCTATTATATTTGAAATTGTTTCTTTCTGGCTGCTTGAAATATTTTCTCTTTGACCTCGGAGTTCTAGAATTTGTATATAATATTTCTCCTTTCAGAGAGTGATTGATAGTTTTTTTGAATTTCCATTTTATCCTCTGCATCCAAGAAATTAGAGTAATTTTTTAAAATAATCTCTTGAAACTTGATGTCTGGGTTCTTTCTATGAACAAAGCATTTAGCTGTCATTAATTTTAGATGATCTCTCCTTGATTTATTTTGCAGGTCAGTTGTTTTTAAGATATTTCACATTTTCATGTTTTTATTCTCTTTTCATTCTTTTGAATTTATTTTTATTATGTCTTGATGTCTCATGGAGTCATAAACTTCCACTTATTCCATTCTAATTTTTAACAAAATTATTTTCTTCAGTGAAGTTCTGCATCTCTTTTTCTGTTTGTTCCATTCTGTTTTTTAAGATGTTATTTTCTTCAATATTTTTGTGGCTCTTTTACCAAGTTGCTAATTTACTTTTCATAATTTTCTTGCATCATTCTCATTTCTTTTCCCAATTTTTCCTTGATCATTATCTCTTTTTTTAACTTTTCCAGGAATAGTAGTTGGATTGGATCCAATAAGAATTTTTCTTTAAGGCTTTTATGGTAGCTGTTTGCACATTGTTGTTTTCTTTTGAGTTTATTTCTTGATTTTCTCTGCCACCATACTAGCTTTTTATGTCAAGTAATCTTTGAACTTTATCTTAAAACTGAACTCTGCTCTTCCAAAGGTGGGGAGGCAATGTAGTCTTCAGGTTTTTTTTGTGCCTTTACCTTCAGAGCTAATTCTGGTAGTGTTCAAGTTTTTTTATGCTTTTCAAGGAGGAGTGGTTCTGGGAAAGGTGTCAACAGTACTCTCCTGGTCTGTCTCCCTTCTTTAACCAGAAAAGGTCCCTGACTCCATGTGCCTGAATTTCTATGTGCCCTTGAAATGCAACTCAGAACTATATATGGGCATTAGAGTTGACAATCAGTGTCAGCTGTACCTACTGCCCACAAAATGTCCTATTTATTTCTTTCTTTCCAGTTGTCCAAACCCTCCCATACTATTTCTAGACTAAGAGCTCCAAAAGCTGCTTCTATTGTTTCAGCTGTTGCTGCCAATGTTTGTATGGGCTCTGGACAAGCCTCCACTCTGATGTCACAGACATCTGACAACCTTTTAAGTTTCCTTAGGTCAGAAAAATGTCTCATCTTAACTTTTTTTTTTTTTTTGGCTCTGCTGCTCCAAAATTTTATTTGAGGTATTGTTTTAAAGTTGTTTGGAGGGGAATATTGAGAGAGTTCAGCAGAGTTCATTCCCTAATTCACCATCTTGATTACCTTTCCCTGTGCTTAAGGAATGAGAGAGACAACATATAAAGAATTAGGGATCTAGTGAAGCAATTTGAAAATAAAAAGAAATTAGCAATTTAAAGAACTAGGAAAGCTCTCCTATAGAAGATAAGATTTGAAATGAATCTTAAAGGAAATTAGAAAAGCTAAAATTTTGAGGGAGGCAGAGTATTCCAGATACTGGTTCAAAGGTAAAGATAAGCAGATGGAGTTTCATGTTTAGGGATCTGGAGAAGGCCAGCATTGTTGTGAGATGTATGGTAAGAATATTATTATCTGCATTTTATAGAAACTGAGGTACTAAACATTTCACTGTTCTTAGTGGCTCACACAGGTGGTAAGTGTTGGAAATAGGACTCATTGTCAGGTCTTCTTATGCCAGTCATGGCAGTATTTTCCCCACTGTACTCTTAAGAGGTAAGAGAGATAAGAAATTGGTAGGAGGGGGTAGGAATAGAAGAAAGGAGACTAGGCTGAATGGACTGCTGAATTGATCTGGAGTATTGAATGAATACAATTCAACTTAGAATGAGGGAGTATTTTGACTCCAAATCCAATTTGACTTCAAAGGCTATTTCTAGACTTCCCACCCCACCAACTCCCCCATCCCCTTCACCAATCTTGTCAGACCTAGCTTCAGGCAAGAAAAAAAAAGTGGGGAATAGGGATGGGAAAGAGTAGAAGAAGCCAGAGAACATGGGAAAGAGGAGAGAAAAAAATCAAGAGTTGTTATCCTGTCTGAAGTCCTCCTTCCTTTGAATCCTCTGAAGGTAGGGTGGGAGGTAGTGGTTTAGACAGAGAAAATCCTCTGAGGGACAGACAAGTGATGTGGGAGGAAAATAAAAAGAGACAGGGGAAGGAGCCCAGAGAGTGGCAGGTACATGGGAGAAATAAGTCATCCCTTTCCAAGGGAAGAGACAAGCCTGTGGGAGGGGAGTGTGAGCAGAGGGAGGAAGGGAGACGAAGCAAAGGGAGGTGACAGAACATCAAAGGAAACCAGGGGCTTAACTCCCATTGGAAATGGTGTATGTTAACAGCAGCTGGGTTCAGGAAGGCAGTCATTCCATCAGTCAGGCTTTAACACAGAACTTACTCTTCAGTTTGGGTTTTCATTTTGCAAATAGATGGGTCATGGGACAGAATTGCAGCATTTAGAATTGGAAGAGAGCTTATTTGGTCTTATTTACAGAGAAGGAGAATACAGACAAGGGGAAACGAAATGACTTGACCAAAGTCACACAATTTATGTGGCAGCTATGCAAATTTGTTACTGGCAGTTGCAAATTTGAAATAAAACCTGTGTATTCCTCTGCTGATGGAATTTGTGCCACTGCTTTGCAGATAGCAAACCAAAAGTCAGTTTTTAGTTTCATGTTCAAAATTTTTCCAGCCTGCTAGGACTTAGCAAAATTTATTCTCCCCTGAGAAAGTCTTTATGAAGCTCACTCAGGTCAGCTGCCTACCAGGATGAAGCATCAGAACAGAATTTTAGTGCAGTCTCAATATCCTCATCTATAAAATTGAATTAAAAAGACATGCAGAATCTACCTTGAAGGGTCATTGTGAGGACTTGATAAGAAAAATAGTATGAATTTATAGCTGTAAATAGGTTTTCTTTGCAACTGAGAAGTGCAATGTAAATAAGATTGAATTTTTGAAAAAAAATTTTAAATTTCTTTTGAGATTAGACCTTATTTCTTTCTAGCTGGAAGTACAGTGGTCACTCAATAATCTGATCCCACTACTAGTTGTTAACAGATGATGTGAACTGGTTTGCCCTCCTTTGGCAGCCTAGTCCCATCTTTGTCTAGGGCTCACCAAATTGATGACAGACTTAATGAGAACACCCAATTGGCTTTAACCCTACTATATCTCAGAACTCCTGAATTCATAGGATCCACTAACCTAAGCCTTCCCAATATCACCATAGTTGGTGAAGATCTATTTACTCTTAATATAATCTGAGATACAGAGCTAGAAGGGACCTCAGAGTTCACTGCATTCAACTCCTCATTTGGCTGATGTGGAAACTGAGGCACAGTGAGGTTAAATTTGACTACTATCTAAAGTGGATTTGATCCCATGTCTTCTAGATCCTAACCACTACATAATATCACCTTTGAAGTGGTCAGGGAAGGTAAATATGGGAGAGTTGGGGACTTGATCTATGTTTTGAAGGATGGCATGAATTGGACTTGCTATACCAGAAGACAGAGGACATGGAGAGACAGTATGATGTAGTGGACAGACTTGATGTTGATGGATTTTGATGATCAGGAAAGACCTGATCGGTGTGACCACAGACAAGTCATTTAATCTCTTTCAATTTTTTCACCTGTAAAATGGGGATGAGATAGTAATTACCTCACAAAATAATTATTTCAAGATAACAATGCATTTAGACAACTTTGTAAACCTTAAAGCACTCTTTCAATATCAACTCACGATGATTTCATTCAGGATAAATTGCTCAAATCAAGGGTATTGGCTTGGTGAGTTCAGGGAACAGTGAGATCAGTCAGGTTGTAGTGGAGGATACATATTGCTGAGTAATGGGTATGTCTAGAGGGCTTTCTGTATAGACTCTGAATTCCAGGCCAAATATATTAGGAAAACCAGTGTTGGACAACAATAATTCATATATATTTTAGATGTTATAAAGTGCTTTTATATATAACATCCAATTTTGTCACCACAATAACCTAGTTAGATTGGTATTTTAATGTTCCAAGCACCCATGATCTTTTTGGTAGTCTTTCCACTGAGGTAGATCTCACTGTCATATGCCTTAGTATATAATTCCTCATGAATTGCTATGGCAAAAAAACAAAAAAAAATCCATCAGCTCAAAATTTAGCTAGGCTAGTGTTTAGATAATTAAAACCTGCTTCCCTGGGGATCAATTGTCCAGTATTCCACTCAGAAGAACTCAGAAATCTTTTCATTCCAAAATAAGGACTTGAGTTTGGAGAAAGGAGGATAAGATAAATTATTTAAGTATTATTATTCCTATTTTCCAGATTAAAAAACTGAGCATTCGAGAGGTAAAATGACCTCTCTTCAAGGTCACACAATGAGTAGGTGTCAGATTCAGAACTCTGATCCTCTGATCATAAGAACAGGGCTAAAAAGGATTTGAAAGGTCATCTAGCTAACTTCTTTGTTAAATAAGGAAACCAAATCACAGATAAGCTGTCAGATTTCCAAGGTCACTCAGTAAATCACAGAGGCAGAATTTGAAAGCAGACCTTTTAAATAAAAGGCAATGTGACTGAGTGGACTGATCACTAGACTAGGAGTCAGCCAGGCAGTTTATTAATAAATATTTATTAAATTCCTACCATGTGCCAGTTCCTGTGCTAAGCAGTGAGGCTATAAAAAGATAGTCCAGAGTTAATCCCTGCTCCCTCTTGGAGCTCACCAACTAATGAGGGAGACAACTTTGTACAAACAAGATACATCCAGGAAAATTTGGAGATAATCAACAGAGGAAAAGTAAAAGGATTTAAGAGGATTGGTGAAAGCCGGATTTTACCTAGGCTTGAAGAAAACCAGGGAAACCAGGAGGCAGGATGTGGAGGGAGAGCATTCCAGGCAGGGGAATAGGTCAGTGGAAATGCTTCAGATATTGCCTAAAATGCTGATTTGACCTTGGCAGGTCAAAGATAACCCATCTGAAACTCAGTTTCCTCATCTGAAAAAGGATGCAGTTGGACTGGAAGTCCATTCCAATTCAATGAATATCTAAGGTTAATGATCTTTTTACTAAATTATATCTTATATATTTTACTACATTATATCCACCTCTTTCCACTGTATTGCAAAGTACTCCTCATTCAAAGAAATGACCTCCTGCTGTGTATGCCAAAATCAACAAACCCGATCTAATGAATGGGCAGAAGAAAGGGGGGGAATTCTTTTTATAGGATTTGTTGCTTTTCATAGAAATCCCATTTATGCTGGTATGGGAGGTAGAGAAAAGGGAGACTTTTTTCCCAGTTTTGAGCCCAAAGATTCCCCCCTATGTTGCCTCTCAATTCTTGCCACAGAATAGGTTTCTGACTCCAGATAGCCTTCCTCTAGTGGACTGTCTTGGGCTTTGTGGCAAGGCCTTTATCTCCCAACGCTCCTGTGGCCTACTTTCTTCGCAGCTGCAGTACCCAGAGCCCAGCAGGCAGGTTATAAATATCCCCAAGTGACAGAGAGAGCCTTCAATCTGACGCTGATGCGGATTAAGCTGGATGTGTGGTTTCAAGGTCACAAGGGTTTTATCTGTTCTTTGGGGAGCTGAGCCCATTGGAGGGTAGGGTTGAAAGGAGGAAGGGAGATCTCTGAGGAAATTTGGATCCAGGGAATAATTGAGAGGATAGCAATTTCCTAGCTCAAATCTCAAATTTTCAACATTCCCCTATGCCCCTTTTCCCTTCAGTAGGGCTGGGGGAGGGAAAAGAGTGCAAGTCAGACAGACCCTATCCTGAGTGACCATCACTTTTCCCTACTATCCAGAATGAGAATTGTGTGAATAGTTTCCTTAAAATCCTGAACTGACCCACCAAAGCTGAGCCAGGCACTTGTGGGAGAGCATCTGTCAGCATGTACTCTGACATATGCATGCCTCTACAGTCTTACCTAGGGACTCAGTTGAATGGTCCCCATTAATCATCCCAAGTCTTTGCCCTCATTCACCAGTTCTCCCCATAGACACACACAAACTGTCATTACACTTCTAAGAGAGTTACAAGAGAACACTGAATCACAGAACTGGGAAGGGTCTTAGAGAACAATGTGCTTCATTTTCTATGTGAGGAATATATTTAGGATTACAAAGACAAATAGCAAAAAGTCCATGACTCAAATTCTAAGACATCTGGCTCTCAACAGAGTAATATTTCTGTTATCCCAGGATACCTCTTCTACCTTGCTTCTCTCAGTACGTACCAGTACTAGGCTAGAGACACTAACATTCTGGATGAAGCTAGAGCAAGGGTTGGGATGGAGCAGGGATTTGGATTAAAGTCTGAGGTTACAGAATGAGACCAGATAAGATTTAAAAATTTGTCCAGAAGGCAAGAGCAAAAGCAAACAGCTGTTGGACAATCTGGGGGAGTCATACTCAGAGAAAGTAGACTTGGAGATTGGCAGAACATGGGAGAGTTGAATGGTGGTTATTAGTTTATAGGAACATATAAAAGAGGATGTAAGGATTATAAGCTATATGATTACCTAATGGTAACAAATGCCCTTATCTTTAGACTATGGGAGATTATATCATAAAACAAGTCTCTTCTCAAAGCTAGTTTTAGTACAGCTTTGTATTGAGATCAAGGAGAGAGTCTATAACCTCTTCTTCCCTTCTCCCTTAGCTATAGATAGAAATGGAAAAAGAAATTAATTAATGAATCAACACACATTTATTCCATATCTACCATGTACTAGGTATGGGAGATACAAGGACAGAAATGAATAGTATCTTCTAGAACCTAAATTCTATTACAGTGTCTTTAATTCAAACCAGGAGATTTCATGCTCCATTAGGCACATCTTTCTCACAGAAAATTTCAGAAGTAAAACTCTAAGGAGCTGACTTCCCTTAGGGACAACTGACTGGAGACATCAATGGCAAGGGAGCCCAAGGGCTCCAAGAAGCCTTAGGGATCTCCCATACTCCTGCTTTCCAAAAGCGTGACTCCTAACTTAACTCAGGAAAGCTGAAACAAACAGGATACAGAATAACTAGACTTGATAAAAAACATTTTCTAGTCTTATTGTGGGACCTTCTCAGCCTCTCTAGAGGGTTTGAGATTGACTTGAGGATTGAGAGGAAGCAGAGTCCATCAATGGGATGATTATGACTACAAGTTAGAACAATAATAAGAACTAGCATTTGTGTAGAGTTTTCAGATTGACAAAGCGCTTGATAATTTTTTTCTCATTTAAACTTCACGAGAACTCTTTGAGGTGTATACTTTTAATCATCTCCACTTTACAGATAGGGAAACTGAGGATGAGAGGTTGAATGATCTGACAAGTGTCATATAGCTAGTAAGAATTTGAGACAGGATTTAAATTCAGGTCTTCACTCCAAGTCCAGTATAACATAGATTTCTGGGTTCATGTCCCTAGTTTATCATTTAGTTGTATCATCTTGGGCAAAGTCATTTAACCTCTCTGAACCTTGATGTCTTTATACTAGAAAGGAGTTTTCCTTCCAGTTTTTGATTAAATGATAAAACAAAGTCACTCCCTGACCCAAATTTGTCCACAAAAGCTATCTACATTGGTGAACTGAGGTAGACAGGTGAATAATTAATTGATTAGGGACAAAGGTATAAATGACAACTTTGACCAGAGCCAAGTCCTCATGGTCTCCTCCCCCAAAGTAAATTACTGTTTTTAATTTACAAAGCTTCATATTCTGTCCGACAGTGTACAATCTTCTTTGTTTTTCTCTTCACTATAGACCACATTCTAAGTAGAAAAATTCTAGGGAAGAAAATTAGAATTGTCCAACAATAGAACAGGCTACCTCTCAAAGCAGTGGTCTATTACTAGTTTGAGAACCGGCTAGATGACAACTTGTATGAAGTTAGTACAGAAAAGTTAGCATTAGAAGGATGATTGTATCTTCCTGCCCTGAGATCTTACAATAATCAATTTATTGTTATTCATCCTTCATTCTCTCGAAGAGGACCAATGACAGAACAAGGTGATGTCTTGACTTGTACATGAATTGGTTTTAAGAGATAGGACTCAGCAGTAACACTATCAATTTAGAGCTTTTAGAAATTTCAGAGGTCTTTCAGTCCAATACTTTCATTTGACAGATAGGGAAACTGAGACAGACAGGACTTAAGTGACTTGCTCCGTATCACAAAGCCAGAATGTCAGAACCATATCACATTCAGGTTCTCCAACTCCAAACACAATGTTCCTTTCACTACCTCCAAGGCTGTGCTTATTATATAAATCTACCAAAGTGAATTCCAACCCTGCTGCTTGCTTGCTACCATGTGAGTCCCATATAAAGTAAATCATTTCCCTTTCTTGTGACCTCAGTTCCTTTGAATGTTAAATGAAAAGGCTCAACTTTATGATTTCTGAATTTGTGAATCTAAATTTCTTTGATCCTTTGATGCCAGAACAAACCATTTACCCTGTTTGAGACCAGACACTCCTTATACCACCAGCCTTCTGTAACATCTCCATTGTGTGAGGAGCAGTTCAGGAATTAATATCTCTGAAGGAAATGAAACTTGCAGTTTCTCTGGCTCAGGTTGACTTTTTGGGTTCCCCACTTTCCCACCCTGATTCCAGTTTAAGCTTGTAAGTGTCATGTTGTTCTGATATCATATGCTGACATTTAAATACTAAGACTTTCTAAATATGGAAAATTAGGAGGATGGGCCACAAGTGGTGGTATCCTGAGCCTCTCACTGACTGCACAATTGATTCCCCCTATTGGTAAGAAAAAGGAAGTGTTCATGTGTGATGACCACTGGGGGGAGGAGAGGAAGAAGAAGAAACTGAGGCAAGTGAGGCAAATCGCGTTAGTACAATAGCATTTAGGAGAACCCAAGCTCCTAGTTTAGTTTTAACTAATGTTTAAATTTTGTCCTGTATTAATTCCTTGAACAAAGTACATATTTATGCCTTGAACTAGAGTGAATCTGGGGTTTGTTTTTGTTTTGTTTTTTAGTTAAGTGGGGTTAAGTGGCTTGCCCAAGACCACAAAGCTAGGTAATTACTAAATGTCTGAAGTCAGATTTGAACTCAGGTACTCCTGACTCCAGGGCCAGTGTTCTATCCACTGTGCCACATAGCTGCCCTATGAATCTGGTCTTAAAGATTAAATGGGAAGTCATTCTAGAGAGCTGGGGCTAGAGAGAGGAAGACCTTTGTTCAAATCCAGCTTCTGGTATTTGATATCTGTCTGAGCAAGTCACTTAAATTCTGTCTATGTTGGTTTCCTCATTTGTAAAATGGATGTGATAACAATAATAATACCTACTTCCCAGAATTGTTGTGAGGATCAAATGAGATAATATTTGTAAAGCATCTAAGCATAGTGTCTAGCAGATGATGATGATGATGATGATGATGATGATGATGTCTGTCTTTCATTCCTTGAAGATCATGCCAACATGGAAGTGATGCCATGACAAGCACATGAATTGGATTTGAGTGGTGCTAAATCACCAATCTCACTTTATCCTCCAGAACCATCTGGGTCCAGTGGTCAGATATGAATCGGGATGACCAGAAACAGATGACACTGGATATGAGACAACCAGGTTTAAGTTTCTTGCACAAGGTCACACAGTGAGTAAATGTCAAGGGTTTGCAGGTGGATTTGAACTCCTATTCTTTAGTCTCCCAAGATCAGTGCTCTACCCACTGTGCCAGTAGGTAATTAATACAAAACTGTTCCCTCACCCCTTATATCCTGTGATATGAAAATCTTTTCTCCCATCCTTACTTTTGCAATATTTCCTCCACAACTACAACTATAACCAAGCTTAAAAGAAATTGTAAAATGCAAGTCCTAGAATAGTTAGGCAGTTAGATGGTTCAGTGGTTAGAGCATCAACCCTGAAGTCAGGAGTTCAATTCTGGCATCAAACATTTACTAGCTGTGTGACTTTGAACAAGTCACTTAACCCTAATTGTCTCATATCTGGTCATCTCTGGACATCCCGATTCATATCTGGACACTGGACCCAGTTGGCTCTGAAGGAAAAAGTGAGGCTAGTGGCTTAGAACAGCACATCCTCATTCAAATACAATTCACATTCTTGCTTTAGCATCATCTCTGTGATGTCATGGTCTTCTTTGAGAACAAAGGACAAATATTAATTATCAACCTGGAATGGTTAAACCATTGAACTGTTCTATTCAGGGAATGCAGAGTGACAGGTTTGGAAGAGACCTTAGAGACTTTAGTAGGCCTGTTCATTTTGTAAAAGTAAAAATTGAAACCCAGGGACAAGTGACTTGTCCAAAAACAGTAGCATGATTTTCAATTCCTTTTTTAATCATAATTTAGCAAGAACTCTTTAAAGGAAATGGAAAAAAATTAATTAAGTAATGAAAAAAATATTTCTTAGATATTCACCATGTCTTAAGCATGGAGAATAGGAAAGCTCAGGGTAGGGCAGTGCACTGAAATAATGATGGAGGACTGGGAAAAATAGTTATAGGAATGTAGAGAAGTGTGAGGTGAGTGTCAAGGAAGAAGACAGAAGGTGAGAGGGCATCAAAGCTTTATTTTAGGAAAATCAAAAATTTGGACCTAATATTTAATCCCTGTCACAGACCAACCACATCTTTTTCAAGTTAAGTTCGATTAGCAACAGGATAGGAAGAAGACAATTAATACCAAGGAGAATTATGATACAGGAAGAAATCATTGGATTTAAAGACAGAAAGATTCCTTAAGAGATCTCCTAATCTGGTCCCTTCATTTAATAGTCAATCAATAAATATTTATTAAGCATCTACTATGTGTAAGACATTGCCACATGGTACTGGGGATACAAATCTGAACAAGAAAGACAGTCCTTGTTCTCAAGGAGTTTCTAATCTGAAACTCGAAAAGCGGGGGTGGGGTGGGGAGGGAAGACACCTTACTAGTGATGATAGGTTGGGAAAATTCAAAGAAATTTTTGTTGCTGTTTGTCCTTTTTCCAAAGAGAATCATTGATATCACAGAGTGATATCTTGATTTTTCTGTGAATTGGATTTAAGTGAGGCGCAGTCAAAGAGTTGTCAGTCTCTATTCCAGAGTCTTCAGAGTCCAGTATCAGGACAAAAGTTAGGAAGATGGGTGATGGTCCAGGATGCACTGGATGACTTTGACTTCTTCAGTGTCTGACTAAACTCTAAGTGCTCCACACAGTCTGCTTCAGCTGCCTTCATTACCACTGGAACAAATTGTTCTCAACTGCCCATTCCTCCAGGGGAAGCCTTCAAGTGATGAGGTAGACATTCTCCTAACTCATCAACTGGTTTTAAACTTACTGTCAAAATGGTTTTACCAGGCCATGTCCTCTGCATATACTACAGTTTTTTGGAGCCAAGGTGTGAGTCAAGTGGTAGGTGGATAACAAAAGTGCAAGTCCCCATATCAGAGTCTAGTCCACCCTTAACACACCATATACCCAAATGTATGTAACTGAATGGAAAAGAAAGATATGAAAATCCTGGGCTTCTTCCTTAGAGAGAGGTTCTGAGAGGAGCTCTTGGTTCTACTCTCCAAAAGGAGGGCTTCTAGGAGCAAAGGTGTGAGGTGTGAGTACCAAAGCTGATGAGATCTTGCAGGATGATGAGGTTCCTAGAGATCTGATGGAAAAGTAAAAAGAATGCTAGTGGGTAGTTAATGATCATTGGATCATAGATTTAAAGTTAGATGAGACTTTTAAAGCTATCAAATTTAGTATCTGAACACATTTCTTCTTCTTCTTCTTCCTTGGTTTTTGCAAGATGATGGGGTTAAGTGACTTGCCCAAGGCCACACAACTCGGTAATTATTGAGTCTCTAAGGTCAAATTTGAACTCAGGTCATCCTGACTCCAGGGCTGGTGCTCTATCCACTGAGCAACCTAGCTGCCCCCAAACAAATATCTTCTTCACCACAAAGTCTAATGTCTAAGATGAATAAAACAGGGCTCAGAGCAGTAAAAGATACTTGCCCAGTCCCACAGCTACTAAATAACAAAGTGAGAATTTGAACCTAGGCCTCTAACTACAAATAAAGTATTCTTCCTATCTTAGCTCTGGGGAAGCATGGGAAGGAAGCTCAGAAAGTGAGTTCTATGAAAATATTCACAAACATTATTTTCCAAAGTGATTGACCAAGTGACCCCAATGTGTCAGAGGAGAGAGGGGCTTTGGTCTCAGATCTGAAATGTGCAGCTTACTTCTGATTGACAGCACTTGGCACCAGAGTCCCCTAGATCCCTGGGAATGATGCCGTCTCATGGATGAGAGCCTCAGACATCTGTATCTGTCGAGCGACAAATCCAAATTCACACTCCCTGTCTGGTTAGAGATGCGTTGAGCACGATTAGGCAGGAAAACCTGTCTGGTTCTGGCGGATCTATTTAGTTGAAAGGTGTGAGATAAATGGAAATCGGTAAGTATCTATTCTGAGAAGTTACTTTGTGACATGTTGTGAAATCTCCAAGCAGAGGGATCCAGAAGAGGGCACGATTGAGGGCCCCCTTACATGAGCTATGATGTGAGAAGGGGGCAGTGTAAATGAAATCCCTTTTTCATATAAATACACAAGCACACACATATATGTATATATACATATGCATCTGGTACATGCTCCAAATGCCATCATTAAAACTTCAGTTCTTCAGGTCTTCAAGACACTTTTAATCCATCAATTTCTTAAGGAATCACAAAAGGAAAAAAAAATCCCTAAGATTAGATCTACAAGGGATCTTACAAAAACTCTTTACTCCAATCTGTTCACTTTACAAGAGAAGCCCAGGATGGAGGAGTGACATGCCTTGTAAGTAGTTTATAAGGAGTGGAGATGGGATTTTAGCCTAAGTCTTCTGACTGTAGAACTGTGGACCATACTGTCCCTTTCGCCTTAAGTTATGAGCCATTTCATGTATGATCATTGACTCGCTATCTTTCAGAAGATTATCAATCAGCTATGAACAAATTAGAGTGGGAAGTACTGAAGTCAAAATCAATCTGCTTTTCAGTTTTGTTTAGAGCTGGCCAGGTAGACCACTACCAGACCAGGCTTTAATCCTTGTCCCTCTCTGCTACACATTCCTAACTACCTAACTAAAAGACAACTCTCTCTCTCTCCCCACGCACACCATTTCTTCTTCTAACTACTGACCTTAATAAATTCTTCTGCTTCTCTCCCTCCAACTTTCCTCCCCAAATGTTCAATATAAACACCTCCATCTCAATTACAAAAATATTCCTTGACCATGTAGGACTGCTAGTGGGTAAAATTATTGATTCCTGCAGACTGCCAGGTGCAAAGTCAGGAAGGAATCTTCTTTTCTTCATATGTTCTTTATTTTTAATTTGTTTATTTAAAATAGTCAAAATGACTTAATTGCTCAAAGTCATTCTTTTTGTTCATCCATAAAGCTTTTATTCCACTTACATCAACTTAATACACATGTTTATAGCAAGTATGCTTGATTGTTTATGAAAATTTCAAAATGCATTAAACAAAGCTAGCTACCATCTCATGTTATTTCCCTGTTAACTATGTTTACAGCACATGCATATTAGACAAGTATCAAAAAAAAATCACAAAAGCAAAAACTTAAAATATGTTAAATACATTTTTTGTTTTATTGTATGCTTGATATATAGACTTTATAATATCAAGCTATTCATTTTTATTGTATCCTTACTTGTGAATTTGTTTTTACATTGCCAAAATCATTTAAATACAAATAAAATGAATGTAGCAAAAATAATGAAAGTGAACAACAGGTAACTTTACAAATAATGGAATGTAAACCATTTCTGTTCTTCTCCAGCATAACTTGACTTTATTAAAATGTTGTCTTAAACACTTTTGCAACTGTTATCATAAAGGTGTTCATGATGAGATCATGTATTCCACAGATAAACATGGAATAACATGTAATATCTGTAGGACATCTGTTTCTACCACAATCATGAGTGTTTCAACCCTAAAATAGCAATAATAACTATACCTACATCTGGAACCAATTATCCTTTTATTGCCCCCACATGAAAGACCAATATGTAGATAGGTTTTTATTTTGTTTTGTGTTGTTTTGCTTAGACTTGGAAGCTGTTTTAACACTGGTCTTGTGAAATCACAATGTACCAAAAGTACTGTGCAAAACACATAAAACACATATAAAAAATCCATATGCCCAAATTGGCTACTCCAGATGAAAATAAATAGCTTCCCAAATGCTAATTGGCCCTACTCTCCTAATAAAGAATAAGAACCACAAAGGAAATACAAAAATCCAAATGGAGGTAACATAAATTTGTCAAAAATTGAAAACAAAAATTATTTGTGGGATAGCATGAATGACAAGGGGTCTACAGTGTAAATTTTAAAATGTGATAAACATAAGTGGAAGACTATTTATTTCTTCCCTCCTTCTCCTGCTTCAGTTGCATCTCCTTGGGTGTCTTATATCCATAATATCAAGCTATCTCTCAGTAATTGCACTAGTATTGTACTATTTTTATATGATTCTTCACTTAATGTATTAAGTTCAGCAATGGCTTCATCAAAAGTTGTCTTTGAAAGGGAGTAGATTTTTTGGAGAGTTCAGGATCTCACAGTAGAACAATGAGAATTTCAATGCCATACCCAATCTTATAGGTTATGTGGGCTGCATCTCATTTTTTGCTCACTTCAAATTTCAGTCAGATAATAGTGGTAGTCTCCTTTCATTTTCAAATAGAAAACTTTGCTTTCTACTTGTGAAGCATTAGGAATCAAGATCATTTCCAATAGAGAGAATGCTCATTGTAGATCTGTCTCTTAGTTCAGTTTCAATTTTTCTCTCTGCATTCTCCAGCCATTTGCAATTTTTCTCAACACCTTCCAGCTTTTGATCAATATTTGAAACAATCTTCCAAGTTGACCTTCAAGACTCCAATGAAGTTTTTATTCTTAAAGATAATATTATTGTTGTTACTGTATACAATATTCTCTTGGTTCTGCTCATTTCATTCTTCATCACTTCATTCAAGTCTTTCTAAATTTTTTGTAAGATGAATGAGTTCATCATTTCTTATAGCACAGTAATATTCCATACAACCATATGCCATAATTTTTTCAGGCATTCCCTAACTGATAAGAATCCCTGTCAATTTCAGTTCTTTGCCACCACAAAGAGAATTGCTATAAACATCCCATTCAAACTCAGTTATAATAACTATTTGCGAATTTCCCTCCATCTTATTTTTTACTTAATATTTATCTTTTCAGAATCTTTTTACCCTATCTCTATTATCTTTCTTCTTCCCTACCCATTCCTTATTTTACTCACCCATCTAAGAGTTTCTCCTTTATCTTCTTCCCCACTGTCCTAATTATTAGTCTATACACCCTTCTAAAAGTCCATTCCCTATCCTGTCCCCACCCATGAGTTCAAATCTGTCCCTGGACACTTAATAGTTCTTTGACTTTAGGCAAATCACTTAATGTTCTTTGCCTCAGTTTCCTCATCTGTAAAATGCACTGGTGAAGGAAATGTCAAACCATTCCAATATCTCTGCCAGGAAAATCTCAAATAAGATCATGAAGTGTCAAAAATGACTAAACATGACTAAATTACAAAATTTCCTTGAGAGCAAAGACTATGTTTTTGATCTATAGGTTGTAGCCCAGGAAGATGGACATAGTAGATAGGAACTCAAGAAATTACATTCGGAGAATCTAACTCTTTAGCTCAACCCCCTTCCCATGTGGGTCTGTATAATCTGCATCTTAGAGCAATATCAATAAATATTGATGTTAACTTAAAAAAAGAAATTATGTTGTTTGATTCATTTCTCTGTTTAAAGTTTCAATTTTACATCTTGTGGATTTTAAAGTTCATGTCCAACTCAAACTGAGAGAGCTTCTAAAAGTAGATTGATTCTTCTCCCCTTATCCCAAGGACAACTCATCCTTGGTCAGTTTACAGAACCAGACACAATTGTGACCAAAAATTTGGGACAAACTTGGTGCAGGGTTGATGAGTATCTCAGATCATCCCTGAAGTCTTGCATGCAATCTCATTCTCTTTCTTTTGGTAAGCCTACAGTAAAATAGGTCATTTAATTAAATAAATAAGTCAGGAATATAACCTCTGCTTATGCGACTATATAGAAGATTCTGTTTACTTCACTTTGAGTTAGTCAATGACCAAGAAGAGCATGATCTGGGACATATTGTTGACCAAACAATGAGTACCAGATATCTTTCCAGGTATTTTCTGTTTTGACCAGAAAGCCTGAAGGTCTTCCCTTCTCAGATTGATATATATTTTTGATGAGGTGAAAGAGGCCTTTCTTGCTTAATTTTTTTCTTATTTAGTCTTAATTACTGAATGGTCATTGCCTCAGTCAAATTTCTGTTTTCCTGCTTGCTTGCTCCTGATTCACACAAGTCTGACAAAAAAGGCTGAGCCTATCTGTCACTGTTCATTGCCCTCTAAATGGAATGGCAGACCAGAAGTTCTTCTCAGACCTGTTAAAAAACCTTAACTTAAAAAGAACAAGATCTTTCACTGCATCCTGGGCCATCTCCAGGATGATTTGATCCATGTCCAGCCACTGGACCCAGATAGCTCTGGAAGAGAGGGTAAGGCTAGTAGTGACTTTGCACAGCCCTCTCTCACTTGCACATCACAGCACCACCTCCCTGATGACATGGTCCTCTTCAGGAACAAAGGACAACCAGAGCAACAATAGGAAGAACTTTTCAATTGTACCTGAATTAACTAACTAACTAACTAAGCTATACTGCATCAGATACTTAGTTAAAATGGAGACCCTCACTGACCAGGGTTCAGTGTTGATATAGGCGTAATAAGATATGAAGTATGGCTGATGATTATTAAAATAAAGAACATTTTTTGTCACCTCCACCCTCCCCACCCTAACTATATATCTTACTCTCTGTTAACTAAGTTGAGACTATAGTCTATAAAACTCTGGCAAATAGTGACCTCTTTAGTTTATGTATTTTATTTATGTTTAATTTGTGAATTTTATTAAATATAATTGTAAACCCCAGCTCAAAGCTCATTTTCATATACTATTCTCATTGGTGGAACTGATTACTCAATTCTCCATGCCAATATGAAGGGTGAAGTAAACCAGAACTCAAGATTGAAGAAAAATTCTGAGTGTTCTTGTTTCCAGCTTCAAAAAAAGATGTATAATTACAGATTCTCTTCAGAGAGAGATCTGGAAGGGATAGAAAGATTCTGAGAAGAAATTAACATGTAGAGGAACCTTGATCATGTCCCTTTACCCAGCTTACTTCAGGAGAGACTTTGAGGAATTTCCCCTTTGAATATCTGGAACATTTTTTTCTTGGCTGAGTTTTGTTAACTCAGGAGAACTCAGAAAAATAGGAGGTCATTTAATTAAATAAATCAGTCAGGAATATAACCTCTCCTTATGTGACTATACAGAAGATTCTGTTAATGCTCACTTTGAGTTAGTCAATGACCAAGTAGAGTGTGACCTGGGGCCAATTGTTGACTAATCAATGAGTACCAGATATCTTGCCAGGTATTTTCTGTTTTGACCAGAAAGCCTGAGGGTCTTCTCCTCCCCAGATTGATATATTTTTTGACTAGGTGAAAGAAATCTGAAAAGTTTCATCTATATATATTCTCTGAATTATGTTTGTTATTAGCTTAGATAAATGGATTCATTTAACTATTCTTCATTTGTGTTCATTGTAGTACTGGTCCTTTTTAGGAAGCAAATCAAACTTTGGATATATAATTTGGGGTACAACATTCCTTTTAAGGGATGGTAGTTAGGAGTTCAGCTGAATGTAAAATTGTTTTCCTTGGACTAACTATATTTAGATAAGGGCATATGAATGTAATTCTAAGCTGTACCCTTTCTGTGAGAAGATCATAGTGGCCAGCTTCTGGCCCCAACTTCCTGCTTTCTCTCCTGACAGGTATCAAAGTCTCCCTGGAAGAAGGGTTGATAGAGGAAACCCTGGAAATATCTATTAATACCTCCTTGGGAGGCACATCTAGCAGATTTATAACCTACATAGGCAAAAATGCAGCACACACACACTCCTTATACAATAATGTTGTGAAAGGAACTGTCACTTGTGTCCTTTTTATGGAGTATTACATCCAATCTTCTTTTAAGCCAAAACCTTTCCAACTGATTTCCTCCCAGTTTTCCAAGTATGAAGAAGGATCAGAGAAAGACATTTCATATCTAGAACTTCAGAGTTTAAAAAGGAAGAGAAGAGTATCTGGCTCATACTCCACTCACCACTCCTTCTCTGGGTTCCATTGAAACTCACAGACCCTGTGATATATAAGATAGCAACATTGCTGTCCAAAGTTCCCGACAGCAGTTTCATTCTCTTCTGTTGTCTAGATTTCTGTTTTCCTACTTGAATTGCTCCTGGTCCACATGTAGAAGTCAAAGTATAAACTGATGAACAGCCTGAGTCTATTTGCTACTGATCATTGCCCAGTAAATGAAATGGCATCCTTTCATCAAACTGGAATGGCAAACCAGAAATCCTTGTTGGAGCAAAAGGAAGAAGAAAAACATGCACATTTCGACAAAATGGTACACAAAGGCTGAAGAGAAAGGTAATATCTTGCCACTTATCTTTCTGCTCACAAAATTTTACCCATTCCTCAGCATTTTTTGGTGGTTTCATAATTGCCCCAACAGTTTACTTTGGTTGTCCTGTTGCAAAGCTACTCTATTTTCCTGGTAGGAACCCTCAGGTCCACTCTGGCTTCAGAAAGATAAAATGTATTACCACCTTTCTTGCATACATTCTGAACACCTTCTCTGTGTAAGACATTGTGCAGGAGGAATAAAAAAATGAATAAAATATAGTCAGTAGGCTTCTTATGATTAAGAAGAAGCAAGATAGTGAAATGTAATGAAAAGAGAACTTTATGGGAAGTTAAAATACCTGGGTTCTACCATGAAGTCTCTCTGGTAGCTTGAATAAATCACTTTCTATCTCTGGACTTCAATTTTCCCAAGTATAAAATGAAAGATTAGGACTAGATGACCTCTAATATCCATTCTAGTGCTCAAATTCTATGAAATTATAAATTATCAAATTCTAAAAAGAAGAAAGAAGATAGGAAGGAAAGAAGGAAGGAATGACAAAGGAAGGAAGGGAGGATGGACATAATGGAGGACAGAAAAGAAAGGGAGAGAAGAGGAATGAGGGGAAATAGGAAAAAGGGAAGAAAGGAACAAACTAGATGAATGAAAAAAGAAAGAAGACAAGAAGGTAAGGAGAAAAAGAGGATGTCGATTAACTACCCAAAGAAGAAAGAATAGAATAGATAGAATAGAATGGCATAGAATAGAATGGAATGGAATGGAATAGAATAGAATAAATAGACTAGACTAGACTAGAATAGAACAGGCATAGAATAGGGACAGGATAGGACGGGACAGGATAGGGTAGGCTGGGATAGGCTAGGGTAGGGTAGAATGGTAGAATTTAAAGGGCCCTTAGGGACAAACTAGCTTAATTTCCTTATTTTGCAAATGAGGAAACTGAGGCCTTTCAAGGAGGAGTGACTTGCTCAAGGTCACCCAGTAAATTAAGGACAGAGTTGAGACTAGAAACAAAGTTCTATGACTCCATGAACAGGAGACTGGACAGAACTCGGCAACTTTGCCACTTAAAACAAAATGGTCACCTTCCAAAATTAAAGCAAAGGTTAAAAAAAGAAAATGAGAGGGAAAAGGGGAGCAGACAGAGATACTCTGTCTGTAAAAATTTAGCATGAATGTGGGATACTGGACCCTTCTTGTCTGGTATGAGTGGTGCATAGAAAAGGAGAGGAGGTGCTTCTAAACTGGTTAAAGCAGGAAACCAGGGAGTCTGATCAGGAGCTAATGGGTCTGCTTCCTGACCAAAGAGTCTAGGTTATGGGTCCCAGGCACTTTAAGGGAACTTAGTTTCTCTTTCCTCTGCAGAGTCGGTATTTGTGGTTCCTTCTCGTTTCATTAAGTGCTCCTGCCACTGCCCAGCAATGCCCCTCAAATTACCTCTCACTTAAGCACTGTAATTACTAATAGGGGTTTCTACTTCCCTAAAATTTATCACTGCCTCCAACTTACACACAAACATTCACAGGCATACATCTACCTCTGCATTCTCTTATAGTGGAACGGGCTCTTCCTCCATCCTTTACCTTCTCCTCCCACTATTCTGATTTCCTTCCTCTCTTGTTTTTGCCTCCCATCTGCCTCTTTCTCTCTCCTCCCAGCACCTCCCTCTTCCCTTCCTCCTGCACTTCTCACCACAATTTGTCAACTCTCCACTTGACATCTCCTTCCCTGCACCACTCCCTTCCTCTCCCTGGCTTCTTTGTTTCTTTCTTTCCCACTCTACTCCCCCCTCTTTTCCCCCATCGCTATGCCAACCTCTCATCCACCTCTTCTACTCTCCCATATTCCTCACTCTGTTCACTCCAAACTAACCACTCTTTCCCTCATCTCTACACTGCCACTTTTTCTTCTCTTTCAGTATCCACCCCACAGCCCACTTTCCTCATCCCCATTTTGTCTGTCTCCCATCTCTCTTTCATAAGATTCACTACTTCTTTTACCTTTCAGTAATGTTCCTATTGCTTCTCTCCAGTTCTGAAAGCTGATCTCTATCCCTGAGACTGCCCTGCCTTATCTTGCCCGATTCAAGTTTCCACACATTTTCTGGCCATCTCTATGTTGCAGTGCTCCTACCCCACCCCCACCCTCCTCTCTAGTTCTTCTTTGCATATTTATATTCCACCTTTAGAATGTAAGTTCCTTGAGGACAGGAAATGTCTTGTTTGTATATTTCAGCAAATGCCTGACAGATTGTATGTGCTTAACATATTCTATAGACTGACTATTTAGATAGCTATCATTTATCTTTTCATTTACCTCCTTATATCAGTCTCCCTTCCACCTCCCCTTTCTCCTATGCTCTTTCCTTTCCTCCCCTCCCTATATTTGCCCTCTTTTGCCTCTCCATATAACTTCTGTATTTGTCCTCCATCTATTTCCTTTTCTCTCCTTCCCTATCCTTTGCCTATGTAGTTTCTTCTTTCATTTCTTTTGCTTCTATACTATCAATCAATTACCTTCCTCTCCCTGTGCCTCCTTCCTCTCTCATAATCCTCAGAGCAGCTGCGTGCTTAATTTACAGATTAGGAATTAGTAGCCCTCTCTCATTCTGTCCAAGGCTGTTAACTTTGCTAGTTTATTAACCAGATGAGTTTGATGTCCAATTCCCTTCTCTGGAGAGATGTAAAGTTCTCAAAAACTGACAAGGAGTCACTTTAACTTTTCAGTGCTTTGGTTTCCTCATTTATAATCAACCATACAAACGTCCTCCTTCCTTTTTCTCTTTACCTTCCTCTCTCCTTTCTCCATTGTTTCTTCCTTTCTCTTTTTTCTCCCTTTTCTACTTCCTCCTTTCCTTCCTCCCTCCCCTCCTTCTCTCTTTCTTTGCTTCATTCTTTTCTTTCTTCCCTCCTTGTTTCCTTCCTTCTCTCCTTTCTGATTGTTTCTGTTTTGACCAGAAACTCTGAGAGTCTTCCTCTTCCAGAGTGATTCTTTGATAAAGGTAAATTTCGCTATCCTATGCCACAATTTTTGCCTTGCCTGTCTTTATATGAAAATTGTCTGGGCATTATTACCTCAGGCAAACTGAGACCCGGTAAAGATCTTAGTTTAATCTCTGAGGTATCACCTCACACCTCTCAGATTGGCTAATATGACCAGGAAGGATAATGATCATTGTTGGAAGGGTTGTGGGAAATCTGGGACACTACTACACTGTTGGTGGAGCTGTGAACTCATCCAACCCTTCTGGAGAGCTATTTGGAACTATTCCCAAAGGGCAACAAAAATGTGCATACCCTTTGAACCAGCAATACCACTACTGGGTCTATACCCTGAAGAGATGATGAAAAAGGGTAAAAACATTACTTGTACAAAAATATTTATAGCAGCCCTGTTTGTGGTGGCAAAGAATTCGAAATCAAGTAAATGTCCTTCAATTGGGGAATGGCTTAGCAAACTGTGGTATATGTATGTCATGGAACACTATTGTTCTATTAGAAACCCAAGGGATGGGACTTCAGGGAAGCCTGGAGGGATTTGCATGAACTGATGCTGAGTGAGATGAGCAGAACCAGAAAAACACTGTACACTGTAACAGCAACATGGGAGTGATGTTCAACCTTGAAGGACTTGCTCATTCCATCAGTGCAACAATCGGGAACAATATTGGGCTTTCTTCAAAGGAGAGCGCCATCTGTATCCAGATAAGGAGCTGTGGAGTTTGAACAAAGTACAAGGACTATTCCCTTTAATTTAGAAAAAAACAGATATCTTATTGTCTGATCTTGTTACCTCTTAGACTTCTCTTCTTTAAGGATATGATTTCTCTCTCATCACACCCAATTTGGATCAAGGTACAACATGGAAACAAAGTAAAGACTGACAGAGTGCTTTCTGTGGGGGGGGAGGGGGGAGGGAAGCAAGATTGGGGGGAAAATTGTAAAACTCAAATAATATCTTTAATAAAAATAAATTTTAAAAAAAGATCTTAGCTTAAAAAGGTCAATGTCTCCCACTGCATCCAGGGCTATTGCTAGTCATTTTGACCTATGTCTTGCCACTGGACCCTGATGACTGGAGAAGAGAGTGAGGTTGATTACTTTGCACAATGCTGCTTCACCTAAATCCAATTCATGTAAATCAAGACAGTACTTCCCTAATGTTTTTGGTTTTCTTTGAGAATAACAACAACCCTTCCTCCCCTCCTTCCTTTCTCTGTGCCTTTCCTTCTTCCTTTGCTTATTCTTTCCTCCTTCCTCGCTTCCTTCGGTCCCTTATTCCTTTCTTCTTTCTCTCCTTTCTTTCTTCCTTCCAATGGAAAACAAAGTAAAATAAAATAAAGAAATCCATAGATGGAGGGATGTAGGAGGGAGAAAAAATAAATCTTTGATAATTGAAAGAAATAAAAATATATTCTATAAGAAAATAATTAGATTAAATGATCCTTTGCAGGTTCTAGGATTAGTACAGACAGTCTCCCTAAATATTTTGTTAGTGTTCAGTCATGTCTGATTCTTTATAACCTCATTTCAATTTTTTTTTTTTGTGGCAAAGATACTGGAGTGGTTTGCGATTTTTTTTTTCTTCAGTTCATTTTACAGTTGATGACCTGAGAAAAACCAGGTATATGGATGGTCACATATCTAGGAAGTGTCTGAGGCCATTCTTGAATTCAGGAAAGTGGCCCTTCTAGACTTTAGGCACAGCACTTTACCCACTGCACCACCTAGCTGCCCCAAAGCCTCGATATTAGGATCATAGATGTAGAGTAAGAATCAAAAATTATCCGCCAGGTTCAGTGTGGTAAGCACTGAAGATACAAAGAAAGATAACAAAAAAAAAACAACCTCTGCCCTTACAGATGAAGAAATTGAGACCTAAGAAGGCTAAGAGATTTGTTCAAGATTATACAGGGCCAGGATTTTAACTAAAGTCTCCTACTTTTTCTTTTCTACTTATCTCTTAAATTCTATAATTTTCTGAATAGTTCTTTGTACCACATTATGCCAATAGCTTTTCTCGTGCAGATGGGAAAACCCAAAGGTTAAACAAACAAAAAAAAAAAAACTGTCATTGTTTTAAGAGTATTTTTCAGTTTGGTACTATTTATAAGGTGAATAGTGATTTGGCTCTCATTTGTACAGCCTGGTGCTGTTCACTACTAGGTCCTGAAACAATTTGGCAAAGTCACCTTCCTGATTTCAAAGCCAAATGCTATTTTATAAGCCTGTCATTGTTTGCAAAGCCTGGTGTCTGTGGCACCCTCACCAGTCCTGCTTTTTAGATGTTATGGTAAGATTTTCTTCACATATTTAAAGATTCTTCCTCTTCATATGGTTATCATATCTGTTTTCCTTAGATATCTTCACCACACACTGACATATCTCCTGTCCTCAGCTATAAGCCATTGTCTAACAATGAGCTTCTCTGTGACAGTGATTCTTTTTTCCCCCTCTTACCCTCCTTTCCTGTGTCTTATTCATTATTCTCTTCTCTCATTGCTGTTGGATGCTTCTAGGAATACTCACTTATAACAGTTACAAAATGCCCAGTAATATTTTCCAGATCAGAGAAAATCTGTGATAAGAGCATGGTCTATGATGCGAACTTACTCTGTGACCCACAGTATTGTTTCTTCTTTTTGAGTTGAATCAGAAGCATTTTTAATAGTTCAGGTCTCCCCAGGTATGAATAGCATATATCATTGATCAAAAAAATGAGACATGAATATTAGAGAAATGTTTAATATTTCTCTTTTAAAAATTCATTTATTTATTTTCATCAATATGCACATGCATATTTTTAAGTTACAAAATTTCGTTCTGCTGTCCCTTCCCACCCCACCCCCTCCTCTCAGTGTGAACAGTCAGGTTAGAAATGTACATTACAGGAAAGAGATATATGACATAATTTTTATAAAGTGTTCATCAGATTCAGAAGGGTTGGGGTTTCTTGTGTGTTTTGTTTTGTTTTATTTTTCTTCCTGGATGGGGATAAAATAGTCCATAGCCAGTCTAATACAGTTGTCCCGACTCTCTGGACTGCTGAGAGGCACAGTATTGTTTCTAAGGAAGGATTCATTGAGGTTTCTCTTGGCCACCATTTGCTTTCTATGTGAACTGTCCTCAGTGAATGAGACGGTGATTCTCCATGCAATGACTGTCTGCTGATGGTTCCAAGGTTAGTTAGTTGACTCCTTCATAGCACTTCCTCTTTTTCTTCTTTTAATAAGTGTGAACTCAATTTTCAGTGTACAAGCTTGAACTCCACTATTAAGTTTACCTTAAGAGTAAAATAAATCAAGGCTTACCCTGTGTGACCCAGTTACATTTGAGGAGATCTAGACAAATAGTCCATCTGGCATGTTACTCAATAGTATTCTAAACTGGATTACTTGCCTTTGTGCTCTCATTCTCCCATAAGACTGGAGCATGTGTGAGGTCAGGAAGCATGTCTCCTTTTTGTTATCTTCTACCACTTATTTCCCCTTTCACTACTTATGACTTCCCTGATAACAATTCCTTTCCTTGTTCATAATTATAGGCAATCTTCTATCTCCTCATTAGAATGCAAGCTCCATGAGGGCAGGAACTGAATCATGTCAGTATTTATATCCTCATTACCTAGCCTACTGCTTGGGACTTAAATGTTTTTTTCCATCCATCAATTTATTCAATTAATCTCCAGGTGCTTAGATGTGCTTATACAAGGCCAATGATTATGTGGAAGAAGAAGTTTTATTGAAGCATCCAGGAGTTCTGGCTTGATTTCTGAAAATAGATTTATTGAAAACTGCTTTCCTACTGTCAATGGTCATTCCATTTTTGGTCTTTTCCTCTTCAGACCATAAGTCTTTCCTTCTTTTTGCCCTTGGTCTACCCCTTTCCTTGCTCTGACTATCCTCTATTCAGTTCTACAGACTTGACAAGATATTTTTTTTCAATCTCAGCCCTATAAGTCCCCCCAAGTCACCCTTTCCTACTATTTCTTCTCTTTACTCCCCTTTGCTTCAGACCTACTCCCTCAGACCAAGAATTTCCATCTCTGCCCTCCTCAGCTTGGGTATGGAGCCCCAACTTGGGAAATACTGACAAAGCAGTGCCTAAGACTAATTTTCCCTTCACATTTTGGAAGTGGTAACTAGAACTGGCTATTGTAATCACAAGCTAAACAATGCACTAATACCAAGATCAATCTTGGTGTGAAATAACTCATTACTCAGGCTCCAATTGCAGGGGATGGAATTAAGACAAGAACAGTCAAACAAGAATGATCTGAGGAAACAGGAAACTCTCCAAGTTTCTGGTGAGCTGATACTTTTCTTCAAGAGATACTCAATAGGGCAGGAGGGGAGCAGGGTCTAGGCATCTCCAGGGGGCCAGGAGTCTGGGTAGCAGTTTCCATAAAGGTATAGGGAACAATGACTGATCCTTAGAAGTCAAATGAAATTATCATGATCCTAGAAGGGGATGCTTTCAGGATGATAATCCCAGATCCTCTGTGAATCACAGGAGCCAGGGATGGATTTAGGCTTTTATAAAATCAATAAATGGGAAAGAACCTACCAAATGATTTCATCTAGTGTGGTCCTGTCCTCAGAGTTTCTGTATGTATATAGTGGAACAAGCAAAGAAAGGCAGGACAGAATGTTCCAGGATAATAGGGATCCATGGAGACAAGGATTGAATAGGTGATTTCTTACAAAGAGCCTTGGGATTTGAATGTACAAATGTCATCCTACCCCCCACCCTTATCCCAGTGACAATGGATGTGTAGGCATATGCTGGGAAAAGAACAGCTTCTCCTCCAAGCCAGAAGGTACATAGGTACAATGATTAAACAGCCAGAGTCTGTGGACCCAAGGGAAAATAGGAATAATGTCAGCACTTATCTCCCAGGGTTGTTGTAAGGATCAAATGAAATAAAAACTTTTATAAAACACTTAGTACAATGCCAAGCACATGAAGTACTTAATAAATACTTGAGGCAGTTAGGTGGCACAGTGAATAAAGGCAGTTGGGTGTATCAGGAAGTCTCATCTTCATGAGTTCAAATCTTCCTCAGACACTTATTTCCTGCCTGATGCTGGATTTGCTTAATCTGGTGTTCTTCAATTTCCTCATCTGTAAAATGAACTGGACAAGAAAATGGCAAAACCCTGAAATATTTTTCCAAGAAAATACCAAAGGGGGCCTCATGACTCAAAATGTTTGACCAAGAACAACATTGTAGGGGCAGCTAGGTGACACAGTGGATAGAGCACTGGTCCTGGAATCAGGAGTACGTGAATTAAAATCCAGCCTCAGACACTTAATAATTACCTAGCTGTATGACCTTGGACAAGCCACTTAACCCCATTGCCTTGGAAAAAACCCTAAAAAAACAACAACATTGTATCATTTCATCTCCATGAACCACCTTACCTCTCCTCCTGATCCTAATCTACAAAAGAGTTTAGTGGAGGAGAATATTTCCTCCTCTCATGTTTTTTATTTGAAGGCAAGCACATGCTTTATAATTTCACAACATACATCTTCCACTGTTTATGGCTGTTCTTTCCAGTGATGTTGTAGTCATTTTACCTGGTAACTTTAAGACAGCATCACCTTCTAGGAGTATGCTAATTTGATTTGACTTCTGGGGATCAGTTATGGCCCCCTTTATCTTTAAGGGAAACATTAGAGAGCTCTAATAATTTGAGGGATCAGAAAACTCTTCTAGTTCTTGGAAAGCTGATTCTTCTTTTCAAAAAATAGGGCAAGATGGGAGCAAGATCTGGACTTCGAGGGGGCTTGAAAACAGATGAAGTTCCCATAAACAATTGAAGAAATGTATTTTGAAATTACATAGAACATACATGACTCCAAATAATAAATATGAGAGGAAATATCTCTCTCCCCCTAACTCTTTTGTAGAGTGAGTGGTTCCACAAATAAGGAATGATGCAAATAATATCAGGTATTTATCAACACATTAATTGGTGATTTTTTTCCCCTTCTTTTTGCTTTTTTCTTTTCTATCTAGTTCTTTGTTATAAAAGATGACTCACTGGGAGGGAGGGAGAAATGCAGAAGAAATCTATTAGATTTTTAAAAACCCAAAATATATCAAAGAAAAACTATTAAAATTATATTTTCTAGAAGGCAGAAAGTCAGAAAATTACAGGTAGATAGTATAGTTATAGGGTCTACTTTGGTGTGGGTAAAAAGGTATTTGAATTTTATTCTCATCTCTACTCTGTTTTTCCTTCTCTTGGTTATACTAGGTCACCGAAGTTTCTGAGGTTCAAGAGGACATAAGACCCCTTCTGACCTTTGTTCCAGGAAATTCAAACCACTTCTCCTCCTGTCATGGCCTCATTTTCTACTCACAATACTCCAACTTGCTTATTCTATCCTTCCAATTCTCATACCTTAGAATATATCCAATTAACTTTCTTCTCTAAATATCTGGTCAGGGTCAGTTTAAGTGAATTGCTCTCTCAGGGTCTTACCATTAATTTTTTTCTTGCATTTTATTTTATTTTGTTTTTCTCCAGGTAAATATAAAAATAAGTTTTAACATTAATTTTTAAACCTTTGAATTACAATGTATGTCTCTTCTTCCTACCCCTGTACCCCTCACTGAGAAAGCAAGTTATTTGATAGAGGTTAAAGTAAATGAAAGGAATATATTAATTTATATTCAGACACCATCATCTTTCTTTGAGGATGGTATCATTTAACATAAGTCCTTCAGAGTTGTCTCAGCATTGCTGAGAAAAGGTATGTCAATATTTCTGTTACTTTGTATATAGTACATTTCCTATGGAATCTGCTCGTGAAAGACTTTCCAGGTTTTACTGAGAGCTTTCTGTTCATCATTTCTTATAAAAGAATAGCATCACATCATAATCATATAACATAATTTGTTCAGTCATTCTTACCTGATGGGCATCCCCACAATTTCCAATTCCTTATCCCCAGAAAAAAGGTGCTATAAATATTCTTATAAATAAAGATCATTTTTCTTTTTATTTTTCATCTCTTATGGAATATAGTTTCAATAGTGCCATTGCTAGGTCAAAGAGTTGGCATGATTTTAAAGCTCTTTGGATACAATTCCACATGACTCTACAGAATGTTTGAATCATTTCACTGCTCTTCCAAGAGTGCATTAATATCTCATTTTCTGTACATTCCTTCCAACATTTGTCATTTTCTCTTTCTGCCCTACTGGTCAATTCAATAGGAGTAATATAGTTTCTCAAACATGATCTAATTTGCTTTTCTCCAATCAATAGTGATTTAAGATTTGTTTTAGAAATATTGGTTTATTTTATATTTGTACAATAATCGTGTTATGAGAGTAAACATAAAGCCCCTTCCCTCCAAATTAGATGAGAAACCTCAAGAATAGTGAGAAAGGAAAAAAATGTACTCCAGTCAGTCTGTGTTCAGATTCCAATGGCTCTCTGGGATGAGTTGCCTTCTTTATCATAAATCACCAAAGAAATTGCTTCATTATTTTCCTACAGTTGCTATTACTAGCTGTATTTCTGACACTCTATTCCTTCCCACTCTCATTTAGTCTACTCTCTCTCTCTCTCTCTCTCTCTCTCTCTCTCTCTCTCTCTCTCTCTCTCTCTCTCTCTCTCTCTCTCTTATTTTACCCTGCCCCTGGTCAAAAGTGTGTTGTATCTGAGTACCCTTTCCCACGATTTTCCCTCTCTTCTATCACCTATCCCCCCTTCCCTTCCCCCTTCCCCCCTTATCTCATCCCTTTCTTCTCATTTTTCTCTAGGGTAAGATAGATTTCTATACTTTAATAAGTGTGTATGTTATTTCCTTTCTGAGCCATTTCTGATGAGAATGAAGGCTTACTCATTCCCCCTCACCTTCCCCTTCCGCTCCATTGCAAAAGCTTTTTTCTTGATTCTTATGTGAAATATCTTAGCCCCTTTTTCCTCTCCTTTTTCTTCCTCTCAGTACTTTCCTTTATCACCCATTTTTTACTATACTATACCATTATATAAAGCGCCTTCCTTTACCTTGTCTATATATGCTCCTTCTAACTGCTCTTATAAATGAGAAAGTTCATATGAGTTATCCGTATCTTCTTTCCATATAGGAATACAAACATTTCAACATCATTAAGTTCCTCCTTCTCATCTACCCCCTCTATGATTCACCTGAGTCCTGTACTTGAATATCAAACTTTCTATTCAGCTCTGGTTGTCTCAATAGGAAAGTCTGAAAGTCCTCTGTTTCATTGAAAGTCCAACTTTTCCTGTGAAAGAGGATGTTCAGTTTTGCTGGGTAGTTGATTCTCAATTGTAAATCAAAATCTTTTGCCTTCTAAAATATCATATTCTATGCCCTACAAACCCTACTAGCTGCCAGATCCTGACTAAAGAGCCACAGTAGTTGAATTGCTTGTTTTGGGCAACTTTTCGGATTTTCTCTTTGACTTCAGAGTTTTGGAATTTGGCTATAATATTCCTGGAAGTTTTTCTTTTGGGATCTCTTTTAGGAGGTGAATGATAAATTCCCTCAATTTCTATTTTACCTTCTGCTTCCAGGATCTTAGGGCAATTTTGCTGTAGTATTTCTTGAAAATGAAGCCTAGGCTCTTTTCCTGGTATGACTTTCAGGTAGCCCAATGCTTTTTAAATTATCTCTTCTAGATCTGTTTTTGAGGTTGCTTGTTTTTCTAATGAGATATTTCATATTTTCTTCTAATTTTTGGCTTTTTGGAATAGTTTTATTTCTTCCTAATTTCTTGCGAAGTCATCAGTTTCCTTTATTTCCATTCTGTATTTGAAAGAGTTATTTCATTCAGAGAGCTTTTTTTAGACTCCTTTTCCAGATGGCCAATTCTGCTTTTTAAGGCATTCTTCTTCTCATTTGCCTTTTGTGCTTCCTTTTCCATTTGACCAAAACTAGTTTTTAACATATCTTTTCTTCATTATTTTTTTGTATTTCTTTCACCAAGCTGATTTGGTTCAATTTCTCCTAATAGTTTTTTCCCTCTACCTCTCTTAATTGCTTTTCAAAGTCTTTTTTGAGCTCATCCATAGCCTGAAATAATTTTCTATTTCTATTGGAGGCTTTGGATACAGAAGCTTTGAGTTTGTCATCTTCTGAGTCTTCCATGAGACCAAAGTAAGTTTCTGTGGTTAGATTCCTCTCAGTACTTTCCTTTATCACCCATTTTTTCTTTTGTTTGCTCATTTCCTCAGCCTATGATGAACTTCCAAGGCTTTTGGGGGAGTTTGGGACACCCCACTGAAACCTTAATCCCTTCAAGATATTATGAGAGGCTCTGACTGCTTTCTTGCCTGTGCTTTTGATATGTAGATGACCACAGGCCCTCCCTTCTGCCCTGGAGCTGTGAGAAGTATCCCTGCTCATCTAGTATGGAAGGCCTGGATCTGAGTGTGGGCAAGCAGCAGAATCCTTCCTTAGAGAGAGCAGAGAGATTTCTGCAGTCTCCACTGACCAACTTAATGTCTGTGGGATACATTCTGGAGGTGCAGGCTGGCTTCCCCAATTCCAGCTGCAGGTTCTCACTGCACAGCTGTTCTGCTCTCTGCATTCATTCCTGTATGGCAAAGTTCTCTCACTACCCCTTCAAGCTGTTCCTGGTGATCCCTGGGCTGGGCTGTGCTGTGGCTGCAGCTTTTTTCCTAACCCTAGGTCCCAGGAAACAGATCTTTTCCACAGAACTTTTTTTTATATATTTGTAAATTTTATTATTTATTTATAATCTCTTTGACATATAGCTTTAAAGTTTATTGTTTATTGATTATATAGTTAGAATAAGGTTTGAAAGTTTTTGACAATAAGTTTATTTTGCTACTGTGTCACCAAGATTCCTCTGCCATCATCAGGTTTTCTCATTTGTAAAATTAAGAATATGATAGCGTTCGTTTTTAATTTTTTTTAAATTTTTTTTATTCTCATTTTGTACAAATGTTTTTTTTACATTAATAAAATATTCTTGTTTAAAAGTAAATGATTTAAAGGATTTGTTCTCCTCAGAGAGTTTTCTTATCTCTTTTTCTATCTGGCAAATTTTGCTTTTTAAAGCATTCTTCTCCTCAATAAATTTTTGAACTGTTTGATCCATTTGACCTAAACTGGTTTTTAGCATTCTATTTTCTTCAGCACTTTTTTGAATTTCCTTGACTAAGCTGCTGAATTAATTTTCATGTTTTTCCTGCATCTCTCTCCTTTCTTTTCCCAGTTTTTCTTCTAACTCCCTCATTTGATTTTCAAAGTCTTTTTTGAGCTCTGTCATAGCCTGAGCCCAATTTCTGTTTTTCTTGGAGTCTTTAGATGCAGGAGCTTGTGCTTCCTCATCTTCAGACTGAGTATTTTGATCCTTCTTGGGCTCATTTGCAAAATATTTCTCAATGGTGTTCCTCTTATTTCTCTGCTTGCTCATTGTCCCAGCTTGGGCCTGGTTTTGGGGTGCTTCCTGAGCTTTTTGGGCACTCCCACAAGGGTCTCAGTGTGTGAGGCTCTGTCCTCCCTCCTGGTCTGTGAATGACCATATGCGCTCCCCTCTGCCATGGGGCTGAGATGGGGGGGCCCTGATGTTCTATTGGGGGGGCTAGACTGCGATTAGGGTCTGAATGTGGTCAGAGCCCCAGAGTCCTGTTCCAGAGGCAGAGGACAGAGCTCTGCAGGCTCTCTCTTCACTCCCCTCCCTCAGCTCAATGAGCTCATGCCCTGGGGGCTCCTGCTTACTGGCTCTGCCTGCTTCTGTTTCCAGATCTGGGCTGCTGAAAAACCATGCTGCCCCTCTGGCGGGCCTCCCCTCTGACTCCAGGGAGCAGAGCCTTTCTGCTCTTTTCCAGGTTACCTTGAGTAGGAGAACTGCCTTGCTGGGTCCCTTTGTGGGTTCTGTCTCTCAAAAGTTTAGTTAGAGTCCTTAGTTTAGAAGTTTTATCAGAGAATGCCTAAGACTTGATCCTTTCTTGTTTCCATCTTGGCTCTGCCCCCCTCCACAGAACTTCTAAGTTGTCTTGGACTGATAAATTGTATCCCTCAGTCTTTATATGGGTTCTGCCCCTCTAAATTTTGGCTAGAGTCATAATTTGATGACTTGGAATTTTGGGGGGAATGACTTTCCAGGAATTCCTGCCTTCATGCTGTCATCTTGGCTCTGCCCCCCAAGTCCATAGAAAGCATTGATTACCTTATCTGAAAACTGTTCATATATTTCTCATTTATCAAATGGAGAATGGTTTCTATTTTTAATAAAGTTGATGCAGTTCTCTATATTTCAGAAATGAGGTATTTATCAGAGAAATTTGTTTCAATGTTTTCCCACAATTATTATTGCTAACTGTATTTCCCTCCATCTTATTCCCCTCAGCCCCATTTATTCTATTCTCTCTATCATTTCACTGTCTCTCTGCAAAAGTGCTTTGCATATGGTTACCCTCTCCCTTCTATCACCTCCCTCTTGCCTTTTGCCTATCCTCTTCACTTCCAACTTTCCTCTAGGGTAAGATAGATTTCTATGCCTAATTAAGTATAAATGTTAATCTCTTTCTCAGCCAGTTTCAAAGACAATAAGACTCACTCATGCCCCCTCAACTCCCCCCTTTCCTCACTCTACTACAAAAACTTTTTCTTATATCTTTTATGTGTCTGTCTCTCCCTTTCCATTTCTCCTAATATATTCCTCTCACTCCTTAAATCCATCTTTTTAATATATTATTCTTTAATATTCACTTCCCCATGTGCCTTATCTATCTATCTATCATCTATCTGTCTGTCTATCTATTTTTTCTAATTGCTGATTGAAAGTCTCCTATTTCATTGAATATCATCTTTTCCCCTAAAAGAGAATGCTCAGTTTTGCTGGGTAGTTGAATCTTGATTGTAATCCAAATTCTTTTGCCTTCCAGAATATCATATTCCAAACTTTTTGATCCCTTAATGTAGAGGCTGCTAAATATTGTGTTATTCTGTTTGCAATTTCTGTCTGCCTGCTTATAATACTTTCTCCTTGACCTGAGTACTCTAAAATTTGACTATAATATTCCTGGCAGTTTTCATTTTGGGATCTCTTTCCAGAGGCAAACAGTGTATTCTTTCTACTTTCTACTTCTAGAACTTTAGAGTAGATGATGTCTATGATCTTTTGTTGATCATAGCATTCAGATAGTCCAATAATTTTTAAATTATCTCTTCTGGATCTATTTCTCAAGTTCATTGTTTTTCCAATGAAAATTTTTACATTTTCTTCTAGTTTTTTCATTTTTTTGTTTCATTTTATTGTTTCTTGATTTTTCAGCAAGTCATCACCTTCCCTTTATTCAATTCTATATGTTAAGGAATTATTTTCTTCAGTGAGCTTTTGTATCTCCTTATCCATTTTGTCAATTCTACTTTTTGAGTTATTCTTCTCCTCTTTGGTTTTGTGATGCTTCTTTCCTATTTTGGGCCAGTGTGGCTTTTAAGATGCTATTTCCTTCAGTAATTTTTTTTGTCTCCTTTACTAAGCTGATGACTCAGTTTTCATAATTTTACAGCATTACTCTCTTTACTCAAATTTTCCTCTATCTTCTTTATTTAATTTTGAAAATTTGTTGAGCTCTTCCATAGCCTGAGACCAATTTCCATTTTTCTTAGAGACTTCAGATATAGAAACTTTGACTTCGTAATCTTCTTCTAAGCATATATTTTTATCTTCCCTATCACCATAGAAACTGTCTATGGTTCAATTTTTACCTTCTGTTATTTGCTCATTTCCCAAGACTATGAATTAAGTTTAACTCTTTGTTATGGTAGGGTTCTTCTTCCAGGGTAGAAGACACACAGTCCCAAGCTTTTGGATTTTTTTGGCATCTGTTTTCAAAGATACTTCCATGGACCTGCAAGTTTTCAGTTCTTCTAAAGTGATGTTCAAAGAAAAAGTTTCTCCTGGCCTATGCTCTGGTGTGTGGGTAACCACAAGCACTCCTTTCTGCTCTGGAACTGTGAGAATGACCCCTACATCTCTGGGTAGCAAGGACTATTGTGCTCTTGCTCCTTCTCTTCGTGGGACTGTGACCCAGGACTGAGATCCAGATCAGAATATGGGCAAAGCAACAGGGTCTTGCATCAGTGATAACAAAGAGATACCTGTAAGATTCTTCTGCCCCCCCCCTTAGCATTAGTGGACCAAAAGCTCTGATGCAGCTTCCCCTGCTGATTCAGTGACTCTCAAAGACTGATCCTGGTCTGCTGTGGTCAGGTCTGCAGTGCTAAGACCTGCACTGGACTGTACTCCATTCTCACCCCAGTGTGGCAGACTTTTTCTGCTGATCTTCCAAGTTGTCTTTGTCAGTCTCTGGACTGATAGGTCTGGCAACAACCACTGCTGTCACTGACCCAGTCACTTAGCTTCCTATTCCTAGATTGCTTGGGCCAGTTCACTCCAGTTTGACCTGCACTGCTCTGTGCTTCTCTCTTATCCTGGTGCAAGAGACCCTTCCTGCCAATCTTCCAAGTTGTTTTGGGCTGGAAAAGTATTTCACTCAGTCTTTTTGTGAGTTCTGTTAATATAGAATTTTGTTTAGAGTTATTATTTAAAGTGTTTGAGGGAAAGCTCAGGTAAGTCCTTACCTTTACTCCACCATTTTGACTGCCTCCTCCAAATCCCACATCATTCATTTTTCTCCCAGTACTTTACTCCTTCACTTTTCATTTGTTCCTATGGTCACACTTTTCCCATGTCTTCATTTCCCTCTTTTTTCATGCTCCCTATCCTCTTATTCAATTTGTCTGCTGTCATCTTGCTCTGTGTCCTCTCAATTTCTAGCTTACATCAACATTTCATAGATTCTAATGCGACACTCTTTCTTTGCCTATAGGGAAATGATAACTATCTTTCAATATCTGTAGGATTGTCATCTGGAAAAGAGATTAGACTTGTTCTAGATAGCTTCAAAGAGTAAAATTCAAATCATGGGGTGGAAACTAAAAGGGCAGAAATTTGGGCTCCATTTAAGAGACAACTTCCTAACATTTAGAGTTGCTTAAAAGTGAAATGCCACACCTTGAAGTGCAAGGAACTCCTTATAACCAGAAATATTCATATTGAACTTGATAACCATCAGTCCTCCATTGATAGAAGTCCTCCATGAGGAGACTGTAGTTTTTGTTTTGGCTTGAAGAGAGACTAAGGAGGATGGAAAGGTTACCAATGTACAGAATAGATAACCTATACATTTTGTTCATTTGATCCCCCATAGCAGGGATTAAATAAATAAAGCAGAGGGAGATATATCATGGAGACTGAATTCAAGGAATGCCTATTCTGATGGTGTGTGCATATTCCCAGTCTTCAAGGAATCAGTGCTCAATCTGATTGCAGAGACACCATGGCTTATTTTCCTTAGCCTCAGAGGGCAATACTTGGAATAACACTGGGAAGGTATAGAGAAATAAGCCTCAATGCAAAGAAAAACTCAAAAAAAAATCTAAGGCCATTGAAGTATGAAATGAACTACTTTAGAAAATAACAGAATCCTTCCCAGAGATCGTCAATTAAGACTGAATGATCATTTAGTGGTATTACTGTAGAGCAGATTCCTGTTTAGAGACAAGCTGAAGCATATGGTCTTTGAAGTTCCTTCCAACTTCCAGATTCTGTGATCTCTAAGAAGTGGTCATTTGGCTTTCACTTAAAAAAAAATTCCTAGTGATAGAAGTCTTTGCATGTGGTTTACATGAGTCCTCATGGATTGTATTAACTCTTAAATTAAGATGATTTATATTTGTTCTGAACAGATTAGCTTTTCAGCATTCCCTTATTGCTTATCAAAGTCAGAAGTATAGATTTGAAATTAAAGTTTTGAATCCTGGATTTGCTATGAGATAGATGTCCTTTTTCTCTCTATACCTATGGTTTTTTTCTCTAGAAAATTAGATAATTTGACAACACAATCTTTAAAGATGCTTGTGATGAAGATTTATATTAAATCTTGGTGTCCTGAGGATTGGTGTCTTTCTAGCCCAAATTGTCTATGCATGATATATACCTCCTCCGCTCTCTGAATCAATCCACAAGCTCTTTGCCCTGATTTCCTTTTCACAAAATTTTGTTTATATCCCACATTCAAAGTTCTGCTCAATTCATCTTTTTCAAAGAAGTTTCCTAAGAGCAATCTTAGACATCCTGTTCTACTGTTAGGGAGCTCAAATCATTAGGAAATTGTATTTTGTTTTTCTTTACATTGAAATTTAAGTTAGACTTTTTACACCTTACACTCTTTGTTCTCTCTCTCTGGAGCTAAGCAAAATAAGTTTAATCCCACTTTCATATGATTCTTCACATAGATGAAAGAGATCATATCCTCTGAGTTTTCTCTTTTACCACAACTTATCCTTATATGGTATCATTTCAAGATTCTTCACCATTGCAATCAGCCTTTTCTGGATGCTTGTCAAACATAATAACTTACCAATATTCTCCCTAATGTGTGACACACAGAACTGAATATAATACTAGATATATGATCAGGGAATAACATAATGAAATTATCTCATCCTTAATCCTGAAAACTATAAATCTCATAATAGAGTCAGAGAATTTATTAGATTTCTTGACTGCTGTGTCTTTCTCATTATACTTTATTGAGTTTATAATTCACTAAAATGCACAATATTTTTCAAACTGCTCCCCAACCATGCCAGACTATCTTATACTTGGGAAGTTGATTTTTAAACCAAAGTGTAAGACTTTGCATTTAATCCTATTAAATTTGTTCTGATTAGATTTGGCTTAATGTCTTAATGTTATACTATTGCTATTAAATTTGTGCTATCTGAAAATCTGTGATTGGGCTTCATAGATAGTCCTTATTTTATATGTGAATAAACCAATACTTAGAAAAAGGAAATTTGCACAAAGTCATTCAGATGCTTACTGGAAGAGATAAGAGTACAACCCAGGCCTCTTGACCCTCAGGCTGATATTGTTTCAACTATATGTCATATTGTCACTTAGATTGGAGATCTGAGATGAGGAAGCTGGGAGTGGATGAATGGAAAAGACTAGCAAGATTTGTTCCATAGGAAGAGAAAAGAAATAAGACTAGGGTACCCTTTCCAGCATCGAAAATTTCCTTCATTCCTCATATGATACATAACTCACCCCATTTTACCTTTGGGAAAAGTTAAATTTGATGTTTTGCAAATGAAGATACCATAAAAGAAAAATAATAAGGGCCATAACTTTCAATAATTCAACTGACAAACAAGAATTTATGAAATGCTTAATGTACTAGGTATTGTAGTAGTTTTATAGAAACAGGAGCTCTCGAGCTTATTTTTGATAGGGAAAGAGAATATGCCCATATATAATCATATAACAATAAATTCAAGGTACTTTTGGGGTGAGGTGGATTGGGAAATGCTTTAGATAGAGAATAGTTCTTGAACTGAGTCTAGAATAAAGTAAGGGATTATACAAGCCAAAAGTAAGAATGGAATACATTCTAGGTATATGGAGCAGCCTGGGCTAAGTCATTGAGTTTTGTTCACTCCTACTCAGATTCCTATAGCCAGGGCAAGTCCTCAACAAAATTGTGACACTATGTTAATGGATCTTTGGTAATTTTTAATCCTCCCAATCACCCATCCCACCTTTTACCATTACTGAAGGAACGCCCTATAGTTACTCCCTAATTCTATCCTTCTATCACCTAGTCAAGAAATATTATTGACATTTGACTCTAGAACTGCTGTCAAAATTCCATTCTTTCATGGTCTCCCTTGACTCTTTCTTAAGCAGCAAAGATATTAGAGTCCAGACCAGAAACAAAAAGTTTCTCCATCTCTCAAGTTCAAAATGCACCTGATGCTATGTTTCTCTCTTGGTCTCTATTTCATTTTATCAGACAATGTTCATAAACCTTCCCTATGTCTTCCTTCATCCATTTCTTCATTTTTGTTTTCAAATGGCCTCCCCAACATAGTGTCCCCTTAATCTAACTGACTTCTAAATGCTACTGAAATCACCTGTACTTTATCTGAAGCACAAGGAAAGAAAGGAGTTTATGCTCCTTAAAACCAGGGCCTATTACATTTTTACTTTTGTACTCTAGCTTCTTGTATGATATCTAAAACATTGTGCTTAAGAAATGCTTGTTGATTTTTTAATTATTTGTCCTTCACTCTAAGCTTGTCCTGACTATACAAATGATATTTTCTCCACCTGGACCAAACTCTATTCTTAAACCAGGTCCCCTTTGACTCTTGATTCTGGTCTGTCCCTATAGATATTTTTATGCCTTTTGTTACTGCTTGAAGTCTGATAAGAATTATAAATTTTCAAAATATTCCAATAAGGTCATCTTTAAGGTTTATAAAGCAATTTTCTTATAACCTGCTTATGGGTAAAGAAATACATGCTCTGAGAGGCAAATGAGAATAGTTAGAGAATCTGAATTCAAATCCAACCTGGCTGTTTTCTCATAATTGGATCTTAAGTCCTTGGTCCTAAATTTTTTTTCACCTGCAAAATGGAATGGAAAATACAATATGTCTCTTTCAATTTTAAGTCCTATGGTCCTATTAATTGCTCAAAGTCACATTGCTAGGAAACATAGAAAGAGAGAATGGAATCCGGGTCTTATTATTGTAAATCTAATGTTCTTTTTCTTGTGGCCCACCATTGTAGAGTTTTGATGCAGCCTGAGAAAGCACATTCTAATGCAGGCTGTCTCACAGACTTTATTGGACACTGCAATGGTACTATGGGTCCTAAAGCTAGGAGATGATCCAGCAAAGAGAGGTCTTAAATATATTCTTTAAAAGAAAGACAAAAATTGTTCTTAATAGATGATTAAATATGTCAAGTACTCTGGATACTGGAAATGGTCCTGGAGACAGATGTCACCTTCAAGGGAAAGATAGAAAGGGCAATACTTGTAATTAAGTTAAAAATGTGTATGTTGAGGTGGACTTTGGATGTCAAAGGGAACCCCAGGCAGGCTAAGCTTTGATAAAGTGGCAGGCAGAACAACTAATTGGCAGACTAGGGGGAGGGGCTCAAGTAAAAGGAGTAAAAGTAAAGAGCAAAGATAGCTTTTAAACAGGTCAGGTCTTCAATGGACCTGGGCAAATGGCACTGATAAGGGTAATCAGAAGTCAAAGGGACCTTGGGCAGGGGCAGAGGTAGCAGAGCCTGAAATTAAGTTCTAACTAGAATTCCAGGTTTTAGCAAGGAGACTCAAGACAGATCAAAATGTTGGTAGCCTCATCACCATGACATGCTGCCCTCTGCCTCTAACTCAGGAAATCTAACTGTATCCCATTCCCAATCGTTTTTATTTCAAATGAGAAAATATCCCACATAATAATCCCTTCAAAGACTTTAACTGAGAATTAATAACAGCTAATATTTACACAGAATTTTAAGGTTTGCAAAGCAGTTTAGAGATATTTGCTCCTCACAATAACCCTGGGGAACAGGTGTTATTATCGGAAGTAGCTAAGTGGTTCAATTGAGTAGAGCACTGGATCTGAACAGGAAGACCTGTGTTCAAACTAGAATCAAGAAGACCTGAGTTCAAATTCTAACTTAGGCACTTACTAACTGGATAAACCTGAGCAAGTCACTTAACTTTTATTTTTCTTGATTCACTGGAGAAGGAAATAGCAAATCACTCCAGTATCTTGGGATTTTCTTAGCAAAAATACAGGGGTTGTTTATCATTTCCTCTCCAACTTGTTTTATGAGAAAACTGAGGCAAATAGGGTCAAGTAACTTCACCAGGATCACACAGCTACTAAGAGTCTGGGACCAGATTTGAACTCAGGATGATGAGTTTTCATTGCTCCAGTTTTGACCCTCTGCACTCTGGTGCTACCTAGCTGTTTGTAGTCTTACCTAATGACTAAGTATTTCTCAATGAACCTTTCTACACTTAGCTAGGCTGGTCCTTAGAGAGCAAATATGATCCATCATGGAATTAGGCCCTGGAAGGGTTTTGTTCTTCAATGACATTACTTCTAAGTACCAAAATTCTCCTCTATGACATGAAGATACAATAGAGGAGGGTCATAGCAGAGGACTCTCATCTCATAAAACAAAGATCATAATATTGGTACTTTCTTCTTCATTCAATAATGAATAGTCATCTGTTGAATGACTACTGTATACTGGGGTCTTGCTAAGACAAAAAAGAAACCAATCTCTCATCTTAAAGAACTTATAGTCTATGATGGAGGGGAAGGAGGAATATAGTGCATTCATGCAACAAGTAAATGAAAATATATTGAAACCAAATATAAAGTAGGAGTTCATGGGTTGTCTAGTGGATAAAGCACTGATCTTTGAACCAGGAGGATTCAACTTCATGAGTTCTCAGACACTTACTAGCTGTATAAACCTGGTCAAGTCACTTTTAACTCTGTCTCAGTTTCCTTATCTATAAAATGAGCTGGAGAAGAAAATGCAAATTATGCTTGTATCTTTACCAAGAAAACATTTATTAGGGTCATGAAGTGTTAAAAAAGGCTAAAGAGACTGAACAACAACAACCAAACAGCAACAATATTTTATATAACGACAGATATAAAATGGTTTCCAGGGACAAACATTAGCATATAGGAGGATCAAAGTAGACCTCTCATTTGAGGTCTTAGAAGAGATAATGGAATTCTATAAGAAAATGTCTTATATGAGGGAGACCAAGATAAACAAAGCAGAAACTGGAAATGCTAAGAGATATTACCAAATGATAGGGTTTTGTGATCTTTGAAATCGAAACTTAGTCCCAGCATGACCTCCAGGACCCAGGGATTGAGGGGGATGGAGAGAATACAGAGAAGACAGGGCAAGCCCCAGTTTCCGACAGCCTCCTCTCTTGGAACTGACTCAACTGCAGACATGCATGAATTACCAGGCAGAGGAGGTCACTCCCCTGGAGGGGGAGGATGAGAGGCCAGTAAGCAGCCAAGCAACAAATCTACTCCCTCCATGCCACCTTCCTCCCCCAACCAAAGCCATGGAAATGGCATTCTAAACAAGGAGAATAACACTGCAGAGGGAAAACAAAGCTGTTCCTTCCACAGAATAAATGTTCTGCATTAAAACAGCCAGGATAGCAATGAATTAAACATCAGGTCTGAATGAAGGGAAAGTGCAGTGATTTATAATTGCATCAGGCAGGAGCCAGCCTGGGAAAGAGGAAGCAGCAGGAACAGGGACTGACTGGGCCTTTCCAAAGAGCTATAGAAACTAAAGGGCATTGGGACCACCTATAGCCTGTGTATTTGTGGGTGAAGGGGCCTGAAGGGTATTGGTAGAAAGCAGAATTGAGAGTTGCTGCTTTAAGCAATATTTCATCATGGTATATTGGAAAAAGAACTGGGTTAGAAATCAGGGGTCTGAATTCTAGTTTCATCTCTCACAAAACCATTCAGTTGATTTTAAGCACTCTACCTGGGCTTCATTTTATAAATAAGATAATTCTTGCTCACCTCATCAAGCTGATTAGATATGAAGATGAAAATGAAACCTACACACACACACACACACACACACACACACACAGATACACAACCATAACTACATACTCATGTGTATATATATATATACATATACATATATACATATACATGTGTATGTAATATATACATATATACATATGTTTATATAATAATTTTTATTTATTTTATTATTTGTATTAAGAGACAACATGGGATTAAAATAGTCCTCCACAATCAGGAAAACCTGAATTCAAGTCCTGTCTCTGATACAAAGTGGTTGTATGGTCCCAGATAAGTCATTTAATTGTCCAGACAATTGAAGACTATTAGTTATAGAGGAGTTATTTACTAGAAGTGATAAAGGAGGTTTCTTCACAGAAAATTCCTCTCCCTGTCCTTCCTCCTTAGAGGGTGTTATTACTATCCAAGGTGCTGAAAACAAAAAGCAGAGGACTCAGGGAATGATGGTGGTAAATAATGATCAGCCTCCTGTGTGATACATGCCCTGGTGAAGGGGGAGGAAGGAACCATGTCTCTCTGGTATCACCTTCATCCCCCATCCACACTACTCCAAGAATCCTTGCAATGCTCTTAGCTTTCTAAGATGCTCAGGAGGGTCTTTGACTCCCTGACAGAATTAACCCATGATTCACAAAAGCTTGGAGTCTTCTTCTCAAGACTAAATAAGTATCCCCAAAACTTTTAACTCATCTTCTTATGATATGATTTTAACATTCCCTCAAAATCTCAGAGTTGCAAAAGGACAATGGAGTTCATTTATTTATTGGGCAAACATTTATTAAATTACTTCTATATGCTAAGTACCAGGTATATGAAGAAGTTCTTTTATTACTGTAGGATGTGGTTCATCTAGATCTGGTGACTAATTCAGTGATGCAACAAGGTGCTGCTTCTCATCTCACTTGTCTTCAATTTTAGCTCTGGTTCTATAATGATTCCTTTTGCCCTATTCTGGATAGTCCTTATGTTTGTCAGTATCCCTTTTAAAATTATTTCTTTGTGAAATGACCCAATCATTCTGGAAAGTAATTTTGATTTATGCTAAGAAAATGACTATATGGGTGGCTAGGTGACACAGTGGATAGAGCACTGGCCCTGGAGTCAGGAGTACCTGAGTTCAAATCCGGCCTCAGACACTTAATAATTACCTAGCTGTGTGGCCTTGGGCAAGCCATTTAATCTCATTGCCTGGCAAAAACTTAAAAAGAAAAAAAGAAAATGACTATAATACTTCTACTCATTGATTGATATACCCCATTATTACACATATACCTCATGGAGGTCAAAGAGAAAACATAAGGTCCAATATAAATGTCAATAGCATCAGTTTTTGTATTAGCAAAGAAGAGAATGGGATATGACTAAATAAATTGTGGTACATGAATATCATAGGATATTTCTATACTATAAACTGATATAGTACAGAGTGAAAGTAAAATAAACCTGGAAAACAATATAGTCAATGATGACAATAATGCAGATAAAATGAAAAGCAACAGAAAAATTATACTAACTACTTAGTAATTGTAATTATATTATGTGGCTCAAAGACTCTACTCATTGAGCAATCAGATTGCTCAGTCCTCCATGTCTGCATGAGGGTCAGAGTTAGTGAGAGTTTGAAGGAGAAGAGAGATCTTGGTTTTCTAATTTCCCTTTGAGAGATAAGGCAAACAATACTCTCTGGTACACTCATTCCACCTCTAGGTCTAAATTTCAAAAATAACACAAAAAAGGGAAAAAGAACATACCTGTACAAAAATATTTATAGCAGCTCTTTTTGTGATGACAAAGAATTGGAAATAACAGGGATCATCATTTGGGGAATGGTTCAACATGCTGTGGTATATGAATATAATTTAATCTTGATGCTCTGTAAAAAACTGAGTTGGAGGATTTCAGAATAACCTGGAAAGACTTACAGGAACTGATACTGAATGAAGTGAGTAGAACCAGGAAAACAGTGTACACACTAATAGCAACATTGTGTGAAGATCAGCTATGATATACGTTACTCTTCTCAGCAACATAGTACACAATTTAAAAGACTTATGATGGAAAATGCCATTCACACTGCCAAAAAAGAACTATGGAGGCTAAATATAGATCAAAGAATGTGATTTTCACTTTTTCTTTTTTTTAATTTTTTTCTCATGGTTTTTCCCTTTTGTTCCTATCCTACTTTTACAACATGACTAGCATGGAAATAATTTTAACATGTGTAATTTATATCAGATTGCTTACAGTCTTTGGGGGGGGAAGGGTGGCAGGGAGAAAATTTTACAAAAAATGAATATTTAAAACTATCTTTACATATAATTGGAAAAAATAAAAATATTATTAAGATAAACAAAAGAAGGCACATGGCTCCAATTTCTTTTTCTCTTTTTTTGGTAAGGCAAGCCACTTAACCCCATTTGCCTTGCAAAAACCTAAAAAAAAAGGGAGTACATGTAGGAGACTAGATATCTATGCATGCTACTCACTTTTAGATAGACCTACATGGACAAACATAATTTGCACAGGCAAAATACAGCACACACCACTCCTCACATAATGATCAAATTTGTCTTTGGAAAAAAAAGATGAAGAAATACATATTGCCCTCTTCTTTGCAATTGTAGGGGATATGGTTTAAGAACAAAGCAAATTCTGTCAGACTCAATTGATGTATTGGTTTTAACAAATTGCTCCATCCCTCTTTCCCTCCCTCTACATTTTCAATCTGATTGTTTTTTTGTTACAGGGAAAAGGATATATATTCATATGAAAGCAATGTAAAAAGAAAATTGATCAAGTACTGTTTTTAATATGGTTCTCCCTGGAGCATAGTCCTGGATTTAGAGGTAATGGGGCATAGCTGGTCATACCTCTTCTTCTGAATACAACACTTTCCAAAATGTGACTTAAGACCACAATATTTTGGTGGTTTTCTTTTGTTTTGTTTGTTTTGTCGACTACCTCACAATGGTTATGTTGAACTTAAAGCCTATTGGTTAGTTGGCTCAGTGGAAAAGAGCCTTGGACTGGAGTCAGTATCACCTAAATTCAATAGCACCTTAGACACATTCTACCTGTAGGACCCTTGTAAAGTCACTTAAACCTATTTCTGTTTTCTCCTATGCAAAATGGGGAAAATAAAAATAGCTCCTGCCTCACAAATGTATTAGATTAAATGAGATAACATATGTGCAGTGCTCTTCAGACCTTAAAGTTTATCATCATTAACACCATCAAAATTCTCAGATATTTTTTCATAAGAATAGTTGTTAAAGCACACTTTCCCATCCCATAATTTTACAATTAATTTCAAAACAAGCTATTTACTTCTCAAATTTTATCTTATTAAATTCACTCAATTCTCCTAGTCTGCAGATGTTTCTAGATAGAGATTCCATCATCTAACATATAATATATCCTTTTGAAGAGGGCAGCTAGATGGCTCATTGGATAGAGCACTGTTCTTGGAGTCAGGAGGACAGGAGTTTGAAAACAACCTCAGACACTAGACACTTGACACTTACTAGTTGTGTGACCTTGCTCAAGTCACTTAACCCTGATTGCCTCATATACAGGGCCATCTCCACTTATCCTGATTCTTATCTGGCCACTGGATCAGATGACTCTGGAGGAGAGTGTGAGACTGGTCACTTAGCACGGCTCCCTCTTTATGACATCACCTCCCTAATGTTGTAGTCTTCTTCAAAAATGAAGGACAAACATTATTATTATTATTATTATTATTATATATCCTTCCTAGTCTTGCATGACTTGAAATTCTGATGTTTTTATCCTAGTCAGTGATAAAAATGTTGAGTAAAACATTTCCAAGGACAATTCCTTGGGCTCATTCCCCTAGAATCATCCTTCAAATCAAGATTGTTATAAATCAATTGATCATATCTCTCTTTAACATAGTCTCCCAATAACCTACAAATCTGCCTAATAATTCTATCATTCAATCTATATTTTTCTATCATTTCTACCAATACATAATGAAAAACTTTATCAAGTAAAACTTTATCAGATCAAATTTATAGTTTGTCAGTTCCCTAATCTACTAGTTTAGTCACCCTGTCAAAAAAGATAATGAGTTTATTTTTACAAAATTTTTTATTAAACCCCTGATGACTTCTGGTGTTTCCTGCTCCTCATTCAAAACTCTTATAAGCTCTCTCTTTAATAATGTCTCCTATATTTTGGGGGGATTAACACATCTATGGCTCCCAGAATTTACTGCTTTATTCTTTTGGAAATTCAGAACATTTGACCACCATGAGTTTTTGACCCCTCTCTTATTCTCCAGGATTCCTCCCCTCTGCAAGTTTTTGCAATATCCCAAGATTATAATTTGATTCAAACCCTAGATTAAAGGAGATTTAGAGAAATACTATAATGTAATGGAAAGATTAGGATTTAGAGACAGGAGACAAGGGATAAATCCTATTTTCTATACTTACTAGCTATAGTTATTATACTAAGTAGTGACTTCCTATACTTTCTAATGACCCTTTCCTTCTTTAAGAATCAGTTTCCTCATCTGTAAAATGGAGATAATAATCATACTTTTCTAACATGGCTGTTGTGAGGATCTAATGAAACATTATATATAAAAAAGCCTTGAGAATCTTGAAAGGCTATATAAATGTCATCTATTTAAAGCATCTACAGTGTTTTCCTACCATCTCCTTTCCTATCTTAGGCTTTAAATCCCTTATAATCATGTGTGTTTTACATTTTCTAGTATGAAAATAAATCTTCTCTTTGATAGAAAAGATGAAAGTAAAATGAAAGTTGAGTAGTTCTCCTTTCTCTCTATTGTTTATTAACACTAAACCAACTACACCAAGCTATGCTGAATTGATCGATTAACATTTTTTTTTAGGTTTTTGCAAGGCAATGGGGTTAAGTGGTTTGCTGAAGGCCACACAGCTAGGTAATTATTAAGTGTCTGAGGTTGAATTTGAACTCAAGTCCTCCTGACTCCAGGGCTGGTGCTGTATTCACTGTACCACCTAGTTGCCCCTCAATTAATATTTATTAAGCATCTACTGTGTGCCAAGCACTGTGCTAAGTAAATAGTTCTGTCTTTGAACATAACTTAAAAGCTCCAAACACTTTTTAAGAGTTTTAGAATTTTCACAAATCTCTCCCACCAAATTTGATTTCCTATTCACCCATAAATAATTAACAAGGCAGACTAGTTGAATTATGAAGGGAAGAAATACTTATATATCAACTCCTAGGAACCTTGTGCTGTACTAAAGCATTTTACAAACATTACTTTGTTGATTCTTCTCAATGACTCTGGAAGCACAGGGATATTATGACCCCCATTTTACAATTCAAGAAACAGAGGCAAACAGAAGTTAAATGACTTGCCCAGGGTCACACAGATAGTGTCTTAAGGCAAGTTTTGAATTTGTCTTCCTGATTTCAAATATAACATTTATCTACTGTATTAATTACCCAAGTAAACTAGAAAAGGGAAGTCAGAAAAGGCCTTATTATCAAGAGCCTTAAAGAGCCCTTTTATTCAAAGATTTTTGGTAGGCAGTAGATTAAACACTCAGATGTCTAGAACTTTGGGCCTTGACCTTAGCACTATTTGTTTAAACAAATCAGAGGAAGAGCAATAAAACCATATGGAACTGATTGGAGACAAAGCAATGATGTTTGGGGAAATTTTGTATTATTCTTTGGTGACTTTCCCTAAATGTCTATATTTGGGGAAATTCTTTATGCCAAGCTGTAATATAAGCTACTCAGCTATTGGGTATGGAAGAAATAAAGGTTTTGAGTAATAATCACTGTGTCACAAAGTCAATAACATCTTTTGAGGTGTTGTGTTTTTTCCTTTTCTCCTGGGAATACCTGTATCAAAAGATATGGGAGTCTGGCAGTCAGATAGCTTTGGACTTATATCCCTTTCCCATCAACATGCAGGGATATAACTCTTTGACATATAGGGTTCCTATGCTTGCCATGTTATCCTTTCTGAGAGTTTTCTACTAAATCTGTTTGTTCTGAATAGAGCATATCCTTTCATTTATTTCAGTTGTGAGTCTAAAAGGGCTAAATGCATTTGCTCAACATAAAGTTTTCAATGAACCTCATATTACCTTGGATGTCACATTAATCTTTACTTTATGCCATTTTTCAATGAATCTTATCCAATATGTATCCCACAATACTGAATATTGTAGTACAATACTGTAGTTATTGTACAATACTGCATTTATATCTTATTACTAATCTTATAGTATCAAAACCTTGCATTTCCCTTAGAACAGTTACCCTATACACTGTAAGTGCTTTAAAAGTTTACTGAATAATTGAGTGAATTGAAATTATTATATTTTTAGCTATAGAAATTTTAGAATCTACTGCACATGTGTAACAGATTTCCTGCCTTCCCATTGAGGGGAAAGAGGAGTAAGGAAAGGAGAGAATGTAAGACTCACATTTTTAAAGATGTTAAAATTGTTTTTATATTTAATTACATTTAATTAGAAAAAAGTAAAATATTTGAAAATTACAGAAAGAAAATTACAAAAAGGTCATCAATAATAAAGATTCTGCTTGCATAAAATAGCATATCTCCTATGCTCTTATCTTCCCCTGCCCCATCTATTTTTCACAAATGATAGATAATTCAATCTCATGAACAGTTTAGGAAGTAGTATGTGTTGAGGATTAGTGGTGATGGTGAAAAGGGAGAACAAGATCACAGAGGGAAAAAATGAATTGCTAACACAGCTAAATTATCTCCATCAAGTTTTGATTAATGACTAGAAATATCCCAACATTGAATGGGTTGCACTGAGAAGTAGTGGGTTCCCTCTCAATGGATATCTTCAAGCAAAGTCACTGGTCAGGTATGTTATAGAGCGTATTCCTTTGATTGGACATAAGTGAGACTAGGTGAACATTGAGTTCCTTTAGAATTGGAATGAATCTTAGATATTGGATTACTAAAAGCTAAAGGGTTGGAATAAGACCATATAGTTATTGACATGAGTCAAGAGAAGTAGATAGCAGTTAGTAGGACTGATAAACTTTTGCATATTCTCAGTCATATATCTATATCTATGTCTCTATCCACATATGATCAATATTACCATATATGATCATTTATGATATAGATGACCAATTGCTGGGACCAATTTAATAGAAACAATAAATTGATCCTGTTATTACTTTTGCTTCCTCCTTATAGGCCCATGAAATGAGAGATGATAATTTTTTTCAAAAAAAGTGTCTAGATTTATTCTCCATGGGAAGCAAAACATCTACTTGTATTGATTTGGACAGTTTGCTTCTTTTTCTATCTCCTCCCCATTCCCAAAACAAGTGTGTTAAGGTCATTTTTGCCTTTGCGACTGTGGTCTTCCTGTTTCTATTTCCTAGAGTGACTACAGAGAGAGACTTATCCAAATCATTCTTCAAATGCTATCTCCCATGAAATCTTTCCTGATTGCCCTGGACATTTGTTTTCTGAAGATTTTTGGACTTTGCAACAAAGTTTTCTTCTTTCAAATTGTCCCCCACCTTTTAATGTATATCTCTCCCCAAATTGAGTAAAACTTCATAAGGACAAGGACTTTTTTTTTCAAGGTTTCTATATCTTTTAGTATTACCTTATAATAATCATTTAATTGCACATTAACTATCAAAGTAAAGTTCTACTTCTTAGGATAAGAAAGTATTAGAAAATGAATCAACAAATATTTTTTCTGAATCTACTATAGTTTATTCATTATAGTTGATTGGATATTGTCTTTTGCTTTCAAAGAGGATCAAAATGATATCACTATGGCAAGGTCAAGTGTGTCAGCTTGTGGTTGATCAGACCCATATGAACTTGGAAGGCTCTTTATGGGTCAGGGACAAATAGGCCATATGTATATTTGGAGTGAATCTGTTTCTAAATTGCATGTGTTACATTCTTTTGACCTTTTGTAATTCTGCTTTGCTCATAGAGCACATAGCACCTTCTTTCATGTAGGCACTTCATGCTGAGTGGTCCTGTGGCAAAGTCTCCTATGTCTTGTAATCAATTCAAAAATTCATCAGAGAGACCTTGAGAGTGTAATACTTCTTCTGACCTCTGACAGGCAAATGTATGTTTGACATTTAAACAAGGCCAGACAATTAGAGTTGCATTTTCTGTAATAGAGTTTGAATACTATATACTAGGTGGGAAAAACATAATGGTAAAAAAAAGATGAAACTTGGAGGGAGATGATTTCCAACTGGCTAGTTTATTTGATCACAGAAAGTAAGAGATAGACATTACAAAGTAAGGAGGTATTGATATCTTGAATAAAGTACAAAAGCATATCCATATCCTATTAATACTTTAAAAATGGTGAAGAAATTTCCTTGATGGAACTGGAAAATATGACTCGCCTTTGTCTGGTTAAAGAATGATCATGCCTCTGGAAGCTTTAAAAAACTAAGCCTGCCAGTCCTGGAGGTAGTTGGGAAACAGTTTAAGATGGAATCAACTTTATGGAGTAAACCCATTGTAGTTCAGTAGTTCAGGAGAAATAATTTGGTCCATTCCTCTGCTTTCTGGTGAGATGACAGCAAAAATAGCTTTTTGAGATGTTAATTCCATCTATTCACTCTAGACTTCCCAGATTAAAATCTTCAGTTACCCTTTTATCCTCTTAATTTTCCCTACTTAAGAAACTTGCTTCAATTGAGTTGATTCTAATTCTTTGTGACTCTTTTTGCAATGGTTTCTTGTTTCCTTCTCCAACTCATTTTACAGATAAGGAAACTGAGGCAAATAGGCTTATGTAACTTGCCCTGGGTCACATAGCTATTAAGTGCCAGAGACCAGATCTGAACTTAGAAAGATCAATCTTCCTGATCCCAGACTCAGGTAAGTGCTTTATCTACTGCCACCTAGTTACCCCTGATTAATTGCAAAGAGTAAAAGAATTGTCATTACAGATAAGATTAAGAGAATAAAGAATACTTCATACATCTGGAATAGAGAGGGTCAGTCCTGCCTTGGGGGTAGGACCCTCTAAACCTACAGCATTTCCTCTAAATGAAGACTGGACCTTATATTAATTTTTGTTCCAACAGAGCTTATTAGGGCTTATTTTGTGGAGATATCTTAATTTTTTTCATGTACAGCAATCTACATTTTTCATGAACAAAAATCTACATTTATTCAAATGTATTCTTGTCACCTTCTTTTAGAACATTGTTATAACTCACTAAACCCCAAATTCCGCCTGAATTTATTTTGATTCCATTTTCTGTAGAATCATTGACCCCAATCTCTCATGTTCAACAATATCTCCTTAAATGAGCACTTTTGTCCATGTAGCTTGCTTGTAGTGTATTAGCAACATAGCTATCAATGATTTTATCCCATGAATTTTTCACTCAAGTCACAACCTCTTGCAGACTAGGCTTCACAAAATTTCCATACTGATTTCTCTCCATCGTATTTTCAATGTAGTCATTGATTTCCATACACAAATAGTCCTAGAATGACTTATTTATTGCAATATCAAGAGTCTGGAGATAGACAGTCATTGCTATGGAAATCATTGTCTGATCTATTCTTCTCTCAGACTAGCAGACCTCTTTGGTCACCTCACAAAACAAGTGACAGGATTAAATTGACCCAATGCCTTATAATTGCACTAGGCTTTTTTGATTTCAAGTACAAATATGTGTGAAACCTGTTGAGTTTTATCTATCTTTCCCTTAGTAATGATTAGAGGTGTGACTTCCTTTCCATCCAGATGTTATGAAGTATGCACATTATTCATGTGTTGTGTTTGTACTTTGGTCATTCAGTGATAAGTTTTGACTTCATCTGTTTACATATTTGATCTCTTCTCCCAAAGGCGTTAATTGGGTATTTTCAATACTTAATTTATATTAATATAAATATTAATTTATAATATAATTTATTTCTAGTCATTAATTTTGTTTAGTCATATTAATGTCAATAATATTAATTTATATTTAATTATATATTAATCTTATTATTTTATAATTCAATGTATTCATTGAGTATTGCAATGGATGTGCTAATTGTGTCCATCTGGATGATGATCTTAATGGGGGCTTAATTTTGGAGTAGGGTTTGTATTACAAGCATCCTAAAAACATCATGCTAGGTCTTATTTTCAGAGAAATATCAAACAGAGGGAAGTGGTGTGAAAATTGTGTTTCCGCAGTTAACAGGGCTGAATGGTTTATGTTTTTGAAAGCTACTCACTAATCAGTATCATCATCTGCCTTGCTCCTCCCTCTCTAGTCCTCCAGTGATGATTCTGCTTCCACGTAAGCTCACTTGGTGTCTCACAGTTTTTCTCCCAGTTTTTCCCATGCACAGAACTTCTTTTAATCCTGCCCTTATTTTGATGGTTCTATGCCTGCCCACCTGCTCTCTGACATCTGCTTTTTTTATGAGTCTTTCTTAGGACCCAGCTGGGGAAAAGACGCTTAAGGTTATTGTGAAAAGAGAGAAATGTAGGGAAATAAGGGAAAAGCTAAAGAAGTTAGATTTGAAAAATAAATAACATTGTATTTGTATGCATGTGACAATGCAAGGTCCTTGTCAGTATTTGTTATTATTAATATATTTCTCTGTTGATGTATTATTGTGTCAGTGATTCTATAGGATCGCTATGAGTAAAGTGCTTCATAAATTTTAGTATTATACAAATGCATAATTGATATGTGGTACCTACATATGTGTATCATTGAATGTCTTTCCACATATGTTCAAGGGGGTGGGAAGGTAGGGAAGGGAGATCTGCTTTTCTTCTCCCTATCTTCCAATTCCAAGTTCTAGGTGACCCTATGGAGTGCTATCTGAAATATATTACTCTACTCCAGTGATATGTCTCACCCAGAAGTCTCCCTAGAATGAAAGACAAACTTCTTGGGCACTAAAACCTCCTTGGTGATCTTGGGGGCCAGAGCGGAGCATAAACTGAATATATATTGATAGAAGTCCCCCTACCTAGTGTCCTGTTTATCAGCAGTCCATCTTCCCCCCCCCCACCAAGGAGTCCTGCCCCTCTTCCCCATTTCCCATTTTTAAAAGTTCCTTCTAGCCTGAGGGTATAGGATAAGAGGATCTTTAGACCTTGTTGCTCAATAATTTCAGTCAAAACTGACTATGTTACTCTGTTGGGTTTTCTTGGTAGAGATACTGGAGTGCTTTGCCATTTCCATCTCCAGTTTATTCTACAGATGAGGAAACTGAGTTAAATAGGGTTAAGTGACTTAGCCAGGTTTACATAACTAGTAGGCACTGCCACACCACCTAATTGCCCTGTATTTAGACCTAAAGGGAGTTAAAGACTAAAGTTACAATGCTCTGAACTCCTCTACCTTTTCTTCCTGCGTCTCTAACTCTCTTATCTATGCTCCATCCTCCTTTCTTGATCTCCCAGGCTTCTCTCTAGGAGTTACCAGGTGGGATTCACAAGGTTCACACCAGTTTGGCAGAACCAATACCTAATTTTAGGTTGAATTTGGAGAACCACTTGTTAAAATGGCACTTGTAGTCAGGTTTCTCTCTAAGGGCAGTTGCCCAATGTGGAAATCACAAATTTATGTTCCTTACTCTTTTCTTTAACGTTCATCTGTGCAACAGTGTTTTCTAAACTCCTGTATGTTCATTCCATCCATTGGAAAAAATTGACAGAACTATGCGTGTAATATTTATTTATTCATTTCTTAACACTCATTTTTGATGAAATACTACATTTTAATTCCCTTATTTTTGTTACCTCAGGAAACAAACATAAAACATAAAGAGAAAAAGTGTCAAACAACCAGGAAAAGACAAGTTGTCATTTATTTCTGTTTTGTGTTATGCCCCAAATTATCCCAAGATACTATGAATGTGCTGGTGTTCCCTGAACGGTGAAACCAATAGGAAGCTGGGACACAATTAACCAATAAAAATATAGATTTCAAGGGTTGACTTTTCACCCATTTTGGAAGCCATGGAAGTAGGAAAATAAAGAGAATAGGTAGGATGAATTTTGGTTCTGTATAAATTCCAGCATTGACTGCTGTGGTCACATGGCTACTCTTGCTCCATAAGGATACATTTGTTTATTGTGAGTAATAAAAGATAATCCAGTTTTGTGTAACTCTTTTATTGTTCTTATTTGAGTATCAAATGAATGAAATATTGAACTACCTTTTGGTGTATTTTTTTTGTAAACTTAAAACAGTCATTAGGGCAGAGAAATGGTTGTTAAATTATTTGAATCCCATCACTGGGAGTTATCATGATAGTAGACAGAATACTAGGCAAGAAGGCAAGAGTGCTGTATTCTATACCCAAACTTCACATATCTAGAATGAAAGGCAAACTCTTTGGGCACTGAAACTTTCTTGGTGATCCTGGGGACCATAGTGGAACACCTGCTGAATGGATAGTAACAGACAGGAAATTTTTCAGTTTTCCTTCTTCCTCAAGCTTTGTTGTGCTCTAGCTGTGTGACCCTGGTAGTCATATCACTTAGACCTGTTTGCCTCCATTTTCTCATCTGAATAATGAGTTGAAAAAAGAGATGTCAAACCACTTTCTAAATGGGGCCAGAAGAGTTAACATGCTTGAAAACAATCAAACAATAACAGCACTCTATATAAAATGAGAAGGTAGACATATGGGTTGGTAATGGCCATTAACAAACATCCTTTCAGAGTTTCTCCTTTTGTTGAGTTCTTAAAATGTCTTTAGAATCATTGCCTTCAACTTGAAACTCCTCTATATGCACTGGGGTAGGTCCAGCCATTCTTCCTATCCCAATTTCTATCTTCTTTTTGGGGGGGGGAGGGTTGTGAGGCAATGGGGTTAAGTGACTTGACTAACGTCACATAGATAAGTAATTTTTAAGTGTCAAGGGTCAAATTTGAACTCAGGTCCTCCTGACTCCAGGGCTGGTGTTCTATACACTGCACCATCTAGCTGTCTCTCTTTTTTTTGGGGGGGGGAATTAGACATGAAATTTTATTCTCTGGGATTTACTATTACTGTTATGTGTAGGCCACTCTAGTAATGACCACACCAATTTCTATCATCTTAAAGATGAATTATATCAAAGAGGTTGTAAAAAACTATGATCAAGGACATGTATAATTAGAAATGGAAATACATTAGTTATATCACATGTTGTACTAATATCTATGAAATGTTAAAAGGCCCAGATATGTTATATGTCTCTAGCATGCAGGATGGATTTTCTGTGAAAGAAATAAGGGCCCTGGTTGACTCCCTTGTAAGAATGTAAACTCATTGCAATTAGCTATTGTTTCATATTTTGTATTTGTAACCACAATATATTACTTGGAGTAGGTGCTTAATCAATTTTTGCTAATTAATTGAAAAGTACATATCAAGAAAAATTCAAGGTGATGTTCTCTCACCTTTCTCCACCAACTTGTTCCCTCTCTAAAACCTATGACTTTGATGGATCTACGTCCTCCTTAACATGGGATTTTAACCAGTTGTATATTCTTGTGAATTAACCAACAAGAATTTATTAAACACCTACTATATGACAGTCACTGTGTACATAAATATAAAAGATGAAATAGTCCCTACTTCTAAAGAGATTGCATACTAACAAGGGCCTATATAGAGATTCTATATAGAATATTCAACTTATATGATTGATAGGGACTTAAAGGTTATCTTTCACAAACTTCTCATCTTATAGTTGAGAAAAGTGATGAATGCTGCCTCATATTTCCCAGGTAAAAATGGGTTGTCCTAAAACAAGGATCCTTAATTAGTTATTCATTAATTTGTTAGTTTATTTTTTTAATATGACAAGCTGTGTCTAACTATAATTGATTTCCTCTGTAATCTTATTATTTTGTCGTTGTTATTGTTATTTTTGTCATTCAGTCATTCAAGTGTATCTGAAACTTCATGACCCCATGAACCACATTACTCCATGTGCTCTTCTACCTCCCTAAATTCCTGAAGTCTGTCCAAGATCATGATCATTATTTCCATGATACTATCTATCCATTTCATCCTCTGCTGTATCTTTTATCTTTTGTCTTTTTTCTTTCACAGCAGCAAGTTCTCTTCCAGTGAGTCCTCTCCTCTCATTATATGGACAAAGTATTTCAGTTTCAGTTTCAGTATTTGACCTTCCTGTGAATAGCCTGAATTTATTTCTTTCGGTATTGACTGATTTAATCTCTTTGCTGTCCAAAGGACTCTCAAAAGTCTTCTCTAGCACCACAAATCACAAGTATTGTTTCTTTGATGTTTAGGTTTCCTCATAGTTCACCTCTCATAGCCATATATTGCAACTGGAAACACAATAGCTTTGACTATGTGACCCTTAGTTAGCAGAGATGTCTCTGCTATGCAGATTTGCCATAACCTTCCTTCCAAGGAGTAAATGCCTTTTAATTTCATGGCTCTGGTTATACTCCCGTGTGATCTTTGAGTCAAAGAATATAAAAATCTAATACTTCTTCCATATTTTCTCCTTCTATTTGCCAGGAAATGATGGAAACAATTGCCAAGATCTTAGTTTTTTGATTTAACACTCAAAAACCATTCAAACCATCTTTTACACTTTCCTGTTTCAACCTTCTCAAGAGACTTCCTAGTTCTTCACTTTCTGCCATCTGAATGGTATCATCTGCATACTTGAGATTGTTGATATTTCTCCTGGCAATGTTAATAGCAGCTTTTGGTTTATCCAACCTGGCATTTTTTCACAATATACTCTACATATAATTTAGATAAATAAGATAACAATATCTAACCTTGTCAAAACTCCTTGTCCAATTTTAAATCAATCAGTTGTTCCATATTTGGTCTTAACTTTGCTTCTTGGCCCACATACAGGTTCATCAGGAAAAAAGGAAGATGATTCCATTCTCCTATCTCTTATTGTTGTGATCCACACAGGCAAAGGCTTTAGTATAGTCAATGAAACAGAATTTGATATATTTCTGGAACTCCCTTGCTTTCTCCATAATCCAGCAAATGTTGACAATTTGGTCTCTAGTTCCTCTGCCTCTTTGAAAACCAGTCTGCTTTACTGTAATTTTCAGCTTGCATATTGCTGAAGGCTAGGTTCCAAAGAAAAAGAAGAACAAGGAAGCAAAATGACTATCTGATGACATTTTACTTAGGGTATAAGGAAAGCAAAAGGTAAAGGAGAAAGGTGAAAATATACCCAACTGAATTCTATTATAAATATTTAAAAACATTATTCTGTAACAGGATCCATAAACTTCAACATACCATGTTGCAAAACCTTAAGACACAGAGCTCCTGGACTATATGATATCCAAATCTTTATCCTTTTCTTATGTCTTAGGATTCCTTGGAATCCCTTATTCTTACCTTTACATTATTTTCTTCTCAAGATTTTCCTGGAGCCATGGAGAACAAGGCTCATGGTCCTAAGAAAAGGAGTCATTTCCTCAGCATGGGAATCACCTGGGAAATAAAAGAAGCACTCTAAAAGTCTCACTCTTCATAGACTTATAAAAGAATTCCAGAGACAATAGAGAGCCCAGAGTTCATCAAGTCATTCTTTCCCAAATCAATATAATAACTTCATTCTTAGAGTCTAACTTAATACTCTCTTGCTGCCATCTAAATTCACTAATTTAGTCTTCTATCTCAAGAGATGAAGGACAGCTAAGCAAACCTCCTACTCCTTCCCTATCCCCACATAACACATCTTAATTTACTTTTATTTCCAACTTCCATAACCTTTCCACATAAGTTCTATTTTTCAACCTTTCATCGTTTCTGCTGCTTGGCTCTGGCTCCTCTCCAGTTTCTCCAAATCCTTCATAAATGTGACAGTTAAAATTAGACATGATAGCCTAGTGAAGGCCAAAATGTAGAACTCACATTTCTTGAGTTCTATGCTTTGTAATATACCTCACTTCATCCCTCAACTTAATGGTGTATATTCTGACTGCTGATATTGTTTCACTTGTGGGCCACTATGACCTTCCTGCCCAGGTTCCCCCAGCATAACTAGTTTCTCCTCATTCTATATCCAAGGGGTTTTATATTTGGATCCTAAATGCTTTAGCTTGTATTTTGCCCCACTTTTTATGAAACTTTTTGAAAATCCCACCAAATTATATCATATACTTGGCATTCATTTTCCTTTCCCTTTCCACAAATATGTAATATTTCTATTTTTGCTAAACCTGTTTCAGGTCCTTCAGAATTCTCTTTAAGATAAAAACATAATATTAGTACATATTTCTGTTTCACTTTGAGGTTCAGGAAACCTTTCCTTCACAAAAATACTGCTAATGAATATTGCTAGCATTCATGATCCTGATCTTTTAGAGGAGGAAACTGGGGTATGGAAAGATCAGAATGACTTTTCCAACATCATACATTTAATAAACATCAAAGCTAAAAATCAATTTATTCAACAGATATTTGTTGAGTACTAAAAGGGATAAAAATATTGCAAAGTATGTGTATATAGGTATAGGCATATTGTATACACACATTCAAATATGCATGCATATGCATATATATTTATACATATATTTTATATATCTATATAGTTGTGTGTATACAACTGAGAAAAAGAGGAAAGGAAAAGGGAAAGGAGAAAGGGAAAATTTTATTCAACTGAATTCTATTATAAATATTTAAAAACATTATTATGTGAAAGAATTCATAAATTTCATCACACCATGACAGAAAAATTTAAGAACCCTTAAACTAGATGATCTCCAAGTCTAAATCCTTTTCTAATGTCTTGGGATTCCTTGGGCAGCTAGGTGGCATAGTAGGTAGAATGCCTGTCTGAAGTCAGGAAGACTCATTTTCATGAATTCATTTTCCTGAATTCATATCTAACCTCAGACACTTATTAACAATGTGACCCTGGGAAAATCACTTTACCCTTTTTGTCCCAGTTTTCTCATCGTTGAAATGAGCTGTAGAAGGAAATGGCAAATTGTTCTAGTATCTTTGCCAAGAAAACCTTAAATGGAGTCACAAAGATCTGGTCATGACTGAAAAACAACTCAACACCAACAATATGCATACTGTGTATGTACACATATGTACACCTATACCTATATCTATGCATAAAAATTCTTCTGTTTTAGTTGGGGTTTTTTATCTAGACCTAGGGAAGTTCATGATAGAGAAATTGCCTCCACCAATAAAGGTAGACAACTCATCTATAACTTTCATTCTAAGAATGTTATTTAGGGCCTATAGCTAGTACTTTCAGGATTTATTTGAACCATGGTTTTCTTGACCCTTAGACTGAAATCTATTCATGATCAAACCTGCTTTCAGTTTGTTTACAAAGAATATATAACCCCAAGGAAGTTACTTTACCATTGAACAGTTCACTTTCTTTTCTATAAAATGGGGACATTAAATCTCACACACTTACCATATGAAAGGATTATTGTGAGAAGAATGTTCTATTGACTTTGAAATAAAATACAGATAATTATTTTCATACAAATTCAATAAGAAACATGTAAGATACAAAATCTGTAGGATATGATGGCAAAGTTTGATTTTGAAAAGGTACCAAATAACAATTATGGGCATACCTTAGATATATTGGAGGTTTAGTTCCATACAGCCACAATAAAACAAATATTGCATTAAAACAAGACACATGATTTTTTGACTACCCAGTACACTAACTATATGGTAATCTATTAAGGGTGCAATAGTATTTTGTCAAAAAATGCACATATTTTAATTAAAATATCTTATGGCTAAAAGATACTAATCATCATTTGAAATGTTGGCAAATCATAATCTTTTTGCTGTAGAAGGTCTTGACTGTTGATAGTGTGACGGTTAGTGGTTGATCAGTGTGACAATTGCTAAAGGTTAGGGTGTCTATGGTAATTTTAAAAAATTATGAAGTTTGCTGCATCAGTTTATGCTTCCTTTTACTAGAATACTTAGAGGTCATTATGGGGTTATTAATTTGCTTAATTTTAAAACTGTTGTGTCTCAGAGAATAGGAACACCTGAGGAGAAAGAGAGAGCTGGGGAAATTACATAGTTTGGTGGAGTAGTCAGAATATGTTCCAACATTTCTCTCTGTCTCTCTCTGTCTCTGCCTTACTTATAGAGCACAGCACCCTCTCTAATGAGGGCACACCATGCTGGTCAGTCTTGTGCCAGTGTCTCCCATACAGTACAATTACTCCACCAAGGTAAATGAACTTGTCCACAGTATTCAAAACTTCTCCGTTTTCTATAATTGATGGTTTCTCATATAGATGGTGTAGCGCTGACTGATGGAGCACCAATTTTCTTGATGTTAATTGTTAGACAAAAATTAAACTAAGTAGCAGAGAATCAATCCATACTTTGTTGCATTTCTGCTTTAGAGTCTGCATTTAGTGCATCACCAATTCTTCTACTTGAGGTATTGGTCTGTAGCCTTTTAAAATTGAAGAATCTACTATCAGTGTGGTAGCTGACCTTGTTATCATGTTCATCCTCACTGCAGGCATTTGATAACATGGTTGAAAAGAACATATTAAAAAGCATAGGAACAAGGACACAGCCTTGTTTCATTCCACTGATGACTGGGAAATCATGAGAGCATCGTCCACTATGCAGAACCTGGGCAAGCATGCTATCATGACACTGACATACAATACTGATGAACTTTTCTGGACAACCAAATTTTGACATAAGTTTCCATAAGTCCTCATGACTGAGCAAATCAAAAGCTTTGGTCATATCTACAAATGGTTTTTTTTAGGTTTTTGCAAGGCAAATAGGGTTTAGTGGCTTGCCCAAGGCCACACAGCTAGGTAATTATTAAGTGTCTGAGACCGGATTTGAACCCAGGTACTCCTGACTCCAAGGCCAGTGCTTTATTCACTACACCACCTAGCCACCCTCTACAAATGTTGAATACATACTTCTAATCTGCTCCTGGAATTTTTCTTGGAGTTATTGGGCAGTAAACATATTGACTTTTCCTCGACCCTTTCTGAAGCCACACTGACTCTCAGGTAGGTGGCTATTTTCCAAGTAAAAGATCAGTTTATTGAGGACTCTGGCAAGATTTTTGGCAGCAATGACTGAGAGAGAAACACCCCTGCGATAACCATGGGACAGTCTATTCCTTTTATCTTTATAGAGATAGACAATGGAGACATCCTTAAATTCTGGGGGGATAAACCTCCTCATGACATATAATCTGGAAAACTTCAATCAGCTTTTATATGAGCAATGGATTCCCCACCTTGTAAATCTCTGCTGGGATAGAGTGCATTCAACTGGGAAAGGTATTTTACCCTATGAAAGCAGCCTAATGTCATTCAAAACTTCTTCAGTTAGAACTTCAGCTAGGGATGGATTGACATCAACTTGAGGTAAAGAGTCTTCTGCATTGATTGATGATAATCTACTAAGAGCACTATGAAAAGATTCAGCCCATCTCTCTAGGATCATGTCCTTATCTCTGATCAATGTGGATCCATCAGCACTGAATAATTGAATTGCTCCATATGACTTTGTTCCATAAATAGCCTTAAAGGCATCATAAAAGCACTTCAGATTGTTACTATCCACAAAAAAACTGAATTTCATCTGCTTTCTTACTGAGCCCCAAATCCTGCATTTCACTAAACTTCAATTTTACTTACTTTTGATAGAAGTAAATGCTGCCTTCTCAGAAATGGATGAACTATCCTGCTGGGAAAGCCTGTAGAGTTCTCCTTTTTCATATTTCAGCTGTTGTATTTCCCCATCATTTTCATCAACCCAGTCTTGGTGTTTGTGAGCGTCCTGACTCAGATAAGGAAATGCAAGACTGTACACCAAATCTCTGAAAACTGCCCATTCCTTTTCTACTCCACTATTGCCAACTCTATGCTGACTCAACTTTCCCTCCAAGAAAGCAACAAACTGTTCCCACTCATAGAAGCATTCTAATCTCTTAACATTAATTCTGGTAGTCATTTGCCTTGGGATCATGACTTCAGTTGAATAGGAATATTTAACTTGAAGAGGATGAATCTGTGATCAGTCCAGCTCTCTGTGCTACACTTTGCCTTTAACGCTTTCATATTCTCTTTTCTTATCTCTTTTCCTAACAATTTCATAGTATATTAAATATAGTATATTTATAGACTATATATAGTATAATATATATATGCATATGGTATATTAAATACCAACAACATAGATGATTTCTATGAGGGTGCATACAGGGAGCATTTAAATAAACAGAAGACAGTGTTTATGATAAGAAGGTCATGTGATACACAAGTCTTCAGTAGGAAGTGACCATTGCTATTGCTGTTTCCAACACCATTTCTCTCAAAGATTCCCTATCATACCTAGTAGCCTACTCTAGCATTAAAGTCACCCAGATTTATAAACTTGTCCTCTTTTGGAATATTGATAATAAGAGTCTACAGATTTTCATAAAATTTTTCTTTGATTCTTCATCAGAGTTCATCATTGTGGGAACATAGGCATTGATGATGGTGGCATGGAATTTTGCTGCATATGGCAATTGTATTGTCATGAGCATGTCATTCACTCCTTTTGGTAGGTATAGAAGCTTGTTGACTAGATTAGTTTTGATTCCAAAACCTAACCTAGCTTCATTGTTCCCCTTCCCTGTGGCCACTCCAGAAAAACATTCATCCATTTCTGACTTCAGTAAGCTGGCCTTCATTTGCCAATATTGTCGTACTTAGGGCTGCTATTTGGATATGATACCTGCTGAGTTTTCTTTCAACAAGAGCTGTTCATCTTTCAGATCTTTTGGATCTTGTGTTATCTATGAGTGTATGCACATTCCATATACCAAAGGTGAGTGGAATCTTCTTTGAAGAGTTTCTGTACATTTTTATGTACCACATGTACCTATGATTTTGTGCAACTTTTCTTCACTTAAATATAATTTTTACCCATATCATATTACCATTCCTATCTCGAAGTCCTGTGGTAACAGGCAAGTGATGAACCAGCAGGTACAGATACACAACCCTCCACACACGTGGCCCATGCTATAAGGTCATTTCTTCATTAGAAGTAGCACACAGTTTGGAAGCCCCATCTGCTCTGGCAATCAGGTTAGGATTGTTAAAACACACAATTTTTAGGGCAACTTTTCTAATTCCTTCCTTATACCAGGAGGTGAGCAGTGCAATCCTTAAAAGGAAAATCTTATAATTAAAAGCTATCTTCCCTCCCTCCCTCCTCCCCACACACAGACACACTCCTCAGGTCCCCAGAGACTTTGAGATTTGTCACCTGTCTGTTAAAGGTTGGTGACAAATGATTACCACTGGTTAAACATGTTTGATCCCAGCAGCTAGACAAAACTGAAACATAGATAAAATTACTCTTCCTTCTTCCTTCCCACTGTCTTTTCCATGTAGTTTTGTGGGAGCCTTCTGGAGTGAAGGTTATACATTTGCTGTCTCTCTCTCATTACTGAGATGATGATGATGGGTATTTAAGGCCCGTTGAAATTGTAACTGTTGGTGGGGGAGATTTCAAGGAGATAGTAGGGTCTTATAGTATGGATTATAACATCCAATGCAGGTAGCAATGCCCACAAATAAAGTTTGCCCAGGCATCCATCAATACCCAGCATAAGACAAACAGAATATCCTAGTGGCTGGTGGCCCATACAATACATATGAGGGAGGAAATTTTGGAAGAGGGGAAATAAAATTAGAAACTAAACAGCAACCCTGTCAAGCTGGGGTGGAGGGGAAGGGGGAAATTGTGAAGAGGATGTCTCTCAAGAGTTCAGTTCTGCTTCCATGAAAATTATTAGAATTATAATGAAATCAACTGTCTACATTTGAGGCTGAAAGGACTCAGAGTGGAAATTACAGGTACCCTAGAATGCATTGGAATTGGAACTGGGAGGGACCCTAGGGATCATCTTGTCTAACTCTCTAATTTTATATGGAAATAAATTGACTTGACCAAAGTCACATAGCAAATTAGTTACAATCCTAGGGGCTAGAACATAAATCCTTTGACTCCCATTCTACTAGATTATTGGGATCACATCAGACACACAAATACCCTCCTTCCTTCAAATCCTCCTCTGCTCAAGGCTGTTCTTTCCAAAAGACTCTCCTATGCTTTTTACATCTGTCTTTACAAACCATACCCTGTACTCTTGAAATTTCTAGTTCCATTTCTTCTCTGCCAAAGTCAACCTCAAAACCTTTTCTCTGCTAGGTGACTTGTAGCTAATCTCATAAATTCATATGTTTTAATGGCTGATGTGTTAATGGGTGTTAATGGTGCATCCTATTATTAGTTTCTGGGTAAAATACTGTGAAATTAATGAGAGTCCTCTGCTTCCATTTCCTTTATCCCTCTATCTACTCCTAAGAGTTTTGTCTCACCTCTTAGAGATTCCAGTATCTGCCTATAGCATCCCCCAGGGTCCTACTCAAGACTGCTGTCTCCATCTCCCCTACGTAAGTACCCTGGGCCCCAAAATAGAATCATAGAATTTTAGAACTAAATGACATCTTGGAGTTTACTTAGCCAAATCCCTCATCCAAAGCAGGAATCCCTTCTATAACTTTCTGAGCATCTGCTTAATGACCTCCAGTGATTAAGCACTCTCTATCCTGAGGCAGCCCACTGTTGGATGATTGTGATTGTTAGGAAGTTTTTCCTTACATGGAATTGAAATCTCTGCAACCCCCCACCGTTTCCTGCTTTTTATCAAGCTTCATCTCTATGTCCATCAGCTTGATTAAATTTTGCATTTGCCACAACTTTTCTCAAGACTCTAGAATGTTGGTAAAAAATCAAGAAATTCCTCTGTGTCTCCTGTGTCTTGCTACCTGATATCCTTGTTCCATATATACAGGTAAATACACCATGTCTCCTGGAGGGAAATCCAGAGGTCATAGACTATTGCTCCCTCCATCAAAACTCTCTGATAATCTGGCAAAAAGTCAGTCAATGGTCATTTATTAAGTACCAGTTTTGTGTCAGACATTTGTGTTAATCACTGAATGCTGTAGTTCATACTATAATGTGAATGATGGATGCCAATTAATGTGTGTGTGTGTGTGTGTGTGTGTGTGTGTGTGAGAGAGAGAGAGAGAGAGAGAGAGAGAGAGAGAGAGAGAGAGAGAGAGAGAGATAGAGAGAGTGAGAGGAGGGGGGAGATGGTGGGTTGCATGTGATACTGGATGCATATTGCATGGAACACGAGATATTACAATAATATAATTAACCCCAGATTAGCCCACATTCTATCTACATTAAATTCACATTCAGAATGATAATGATTGTCTCTATTAGTCATTCAATAAAGGAGATCTATAGTATCCTAGTCCAACTCTGGTTCCAGTAACCAGACTGAGAGGGCTTTTGTTGCCATCAAAACCCAGTGTCACCTTGTCCAGATGGCAGATGAGACTCTCCTGTCTCATATTGCTTTGTTACTCTCTATGTCCCCAAATAAATCATTAGAAATCTCACTCAAGGGCAAAGCAAAAGGAAATGGTAAGCCTCAGACCTAGGCACTTGGTAATTCACAAATTGATTTCTTTTGATGGAAAATTCCAAAGGCCTCCTTGGTTTTTGCAGAGGTGGGATAGCACTACAAACACCAGTTATAGGCAGGTAGGTGACACAAGGAAGATCATTGTGGTGCTAGACTCACAAATTCAAATCCAACCCCTGACATTTACTAGGTATTCAACCTGGAAGGGCAACTAGATGGTGTAGCGCTGCCTGGAGTCAGGAGAATGGGAGTTTGAATCCAAGCTCAGACAATTGACACTAACTGTGTGACCTTGGACAAGTCATTTAACTCTAACTGCTTTTTATCCAGGGCCATCTGCAGTCATTCTGATTCATATCTGGTCCCTGCACCCAGATAGCACCAGAGGAGAAAGAGAGGCTGGTGACTTAGCACAGCAGCCCCTCCCTCAAATCCAATTCATGTGCTTGTCATGGTATCACCTCCCTGATGTTATGGTCTTCTACAAGAATGAAGGACAAGGGGGTAGAGACAAGATTTTGGCATTAAGGCAGGAATTCTCAGAAGCTTTTCCAACAGACCACTCCAAAAGGCATAACTCTAACCAAATTCTAGAGTGACAGAACCTGTAAAAAGACTGAGTGAAAAAAACTTTATGGCCCAAGACAACTTGGAAGATTTGTTTCACAGTGGTTGGAAAGGGTTGAAGCACAGCTAAGGCCACAGTCATGCAGTGCCAGAATGAATGAGCTCCAGCCAACCAGGAACAGCCTGCAAGATGCCAGGGTTCCTGGAGACAGCTGAGTCCATGACAGTGAGAGCTGTTTCCAGACCTCGCAGCCCAGGGCTCACTAAGGACAAATTGTCAGCAGGAAGGTTGGGGGGGGGGGAACTCTGTCACAGCAGAGTGAGCATGAAACCCAGGTCAGTCAGGCATCAATATAGACCTGACACTAGGAACTGGAAGCAGGCCTGCAGAATCACCCAGCAGGGAACCATCTGGCAGCTATTTACAGAGTGTTCAGCCCACAAACACTCTGGAGACTATCCCTGGAGTAGGATTCTGTTGATTTGACATATTCAGATCTGTAGCAGAGCAGGGACACTCCTCACAGCTCCAGAACAGAGGAGAGTGCCTGTGACTCTCCACAGACCAGAGAATAGGCCAGGAGAGCAGTCAGAGGCACTCATAAGACATGGAATTAATTAAGGTCCCTGGGGATGGTTCCCAAAAACACTCTAAAGCTTGGGAAGTGGTTTAAAACCAGGGTATAGGCTGATGAAATGAGTACATAACAGAATAAAAGGAATCTGACTAGAGATAATTATTTGGGGCCCATGAAGAATCAAAACACATACTCAGAAGATGGCAAAGTCAAGGTTCCTGTATCCAAAGCCTCCAAGAAAAATAGGAATTGGCCCCAGGTTATGGAAGAGCTCAAAAAAGATTTTGAAAAAAAAGTAAGGGAGGGGGAGGAAAAATTGGAAAGAGAAATGAGAGCAATGCAGGAAAATCATGAAAACCAATTCAGCAGCTTGAAGGAGATACAAAGAACCCAAAGAAAATAGCATGCTAAAGTTTAGAACAAATGAAAAAAACAGTCCAAAAGGTCAATCAGGAGAATGCCTGAAAAAGCAGAACTGGCCAGCTGAAAAAGGAGATAAGAAATCACTCTTTGAAGAAAATGACTATTTCAAATATAGAATGGAGCTAAAGGAAATCAAGAAAGAATAAAACAAAGCCCAAAGAATGAAAAACTAGAAGAAAATGTGAAATATCTCATTGGAAAAACAACTGACCTAGAAAAGTGATCCAGGAGAGATAATGAAAAACTTATTGGGTTACCTGAAAGTCATGACCAAGAAAAGCATAGACTACATTTTTCAAGAAATAATCCAGCAAAATTGTCTTGATATCCTAGAAGCAGAGGACAAAATAGAAATTGAGGGAATTCATGTACTAATCACCTCCTGAAAGAGATCCCCTCCCAAAAAAATACCTCCCAGGAATATTATAGCCAAATTCCAGAACTCCCAAGTCAAAGAGAAAGTATTGCAAGCACCTAAAAAGGAAACAATTCAAATATTGAGGTGCTACAGTCAGAATAACCCAGGATTTATCAGTATCTACATTAAGGGCTCATAAGACTTGGAATATAATATTCTGGAAGGCAAAAGAGCTTGGATTACAACTGAGAATCAACTACTGAGCAAAACTGAACCTTCAAAGAAAGCAGGGACTTTCAAACATTCCTGTTGAAACAACCAGAATTGAAGAGAAAATTTGATCTCCAAGTACAGGATTCAGGTGAAGCATAGAGAGGGTGGATAGGAAGGACAAATTGGGAAGGATTTAATGATGTTGAACTGCTTGTATTCCTGCATGGAAAAATTTTACTGGTAACTCATATGAACTTTCTTATTTATTAGAGCAGTTAGAAGGAGCTAATATTGACAAGGCATACTAGAGAGCTTAATATGAAGGTATAATATATTATAAAGATGGAGTCAATGTGCCAAAAAAGAATGAACTTGGAGAAAGGGAAAGGAGAGGTAGAATGGCCTAAGATATTTCAAGTAAAAGGGTCAAGAAAAAGCTTTTGCAATGGAGTGGAAGGGTGGGGTAGAAGATAAGGGGGAATGGGTGAGGTTTCATTCTCATTAAAAATGACTTGGAGAGGAAACAACATACACACTCAATAGGATATAGAAATCTATCTTACCCTAGAGGAAAAAGAAGAGGAAAGGGATGGGAGAAATGGAACAGGGAAGGTATAGGTGATAGGAGAGAGAGAGAGAGAGAGAGAGAGAGAGAGAGAGAGAGAGAGAGAGAGAGAGAGAATATTGTTGGTAAGATAGTTAGATACAACACTTATTTTTGTTTTGTTTTGTTTTGTTTATTTGCAGGGTAGTGGTGTTGGGGAACTCACCTGGAGTTGAATGACTAGGTAGTTGTTGAGTGTCTGGGGCCACATTTGGGCATGGGTCCTCCTGACTCCAGGGCTGGTGCTCTGTCTGCTGAGCCACCTGGCTGCCCACAACACACTTTTGACAAGGGTCAAAGTGAAAGAAGAGAGGGAATAGAAAAAAATGGGAGTATGGAGTAATAGAAAGGAGGCAAATACAGTTAGCATTTGCAATTGTGGGTGAAAATATTGTAGAAACTTCTATGATGGACTTATGATAAAGAATGTGATCATCCTAGACTCAAACTGAAGTAGATTTCTTTCCCCTTTTCCCCACATTTTTTCTTGATGTTTCTCTTTCTTTGTGGGGGAAGGGGGGATTATGTTTATTTTTACAATAAGAATATTAAAGTAATGGGGAAAATATATAAAATTAAATAAAAAAAGAGAATGAAGGACAAACATCATCATCATCATCTATCATCATATGAACCTGGAGAAGTCACTTAATTTCTATCTGCTTCAACTTCCTCATCTGTAAAATGAAGATAATAATAGCATCTACTTCTCAGCATTGTTGTGTGAGGATCAAATGAGATAATATGTGTAAAACACTTTGCAAGTGCTCTATAAAAGCTCTATAAAAATGCCAGACATTATTACCCTTTATATTGTTTAAAAAGTGAGAAAACATACATAATCCAGAAGAATGACCCCTGAATGGTAGAATTTCAAAACTAGGGGAAATAATTTTTATGGAAAGCAACACCTTCATTGAATCCCTCTCCTACTCTGGGCTCTGTGATACTGTGGCAAAGAGAGAATCATTCAACATTTATTAAGTAACTACTACCCTATGCTAAGTGTTGATATGGATACATTACTGGACATATGCTTTTTGATTTCATGAAAATGTTTGTTCTGAGAGGATTTCAGAAAATATCATATCTGAGAAGCCAGTGTCCCAAATCTATGATGCTTTTATTACAGATAATATTAACATATACTTAGAGCTTTTGCTACTGGAATAGAAGAGTCCTCTGTGATTCAAGATGGTTCTAGCTAATTGAGCTGGTTTACATTCTCTGCTTCCTTCTTGAAGTGTCTGGTACCAGGTTTGGGTTCTTCCAAGGAAAGCTTCCATCACCAAGTAAATGGTGAAGACACCCAGGGTTGGTTATCAATAGCAAAGGGCCATTTTGCATTTTCTGCTCTGTCTGAGTCAACTCCAAGAACAAGTTGTTCCTCTCATTTTAAAATCATCCTTTCTAATCTCAACACCATGCTTTGATTGACATTACCTTCCTCAGTATCCTCTCCCCTTTGATTGGAGGACTGAAGGGTGGAACATCAAACTTTCTGATGTCTTCCTTTACATAGAGGGTAGAACTTGAACTCTCGCCTCATCCCACTTACCCTACCCCCTTTCCTGTCTTCTTTTGTATGTTATCTCCCTACAATAGATTGCAAATTCCTTGAGAGCAAGGACTTTTTTTTTAAAACCAGCTTCATCTCTAGGCTTAGCACAGTGACTGGTATATAGTAGGTGATTAATGGTTGGTTCACACTATGTGTGATATCTTTTGTTGTGTGTGTGTTAATTGGATTTCTGTGAGGTAGCACTGCACAAAATCCTCCTCCTCACTCTCTCTTCCAAAGTCATTATGATTCAGATAGTAAGACAGAGTCAAGACAACTAGTGATGTAATGAATGACCTTGGTGTCTTCGATGTCTAACCAAATTCTAAGTGCTCCACAGCACCTGCTTCAGCTGGCTTCATGACCGTCGGAACTAATTGTTCTCATACACATTCCACCACTAGAAGAGTTCACATGCTTGGGGTAGACACCCCCCACTACTCACCAATGAACTTAAGACTCCCTCAGTTACCTTCCCTAACCTGATTTAGTTCAGCTGCCAAAATGGTTTACCTGGGTTTGTTTGATGTGCATGCTACAGTTTCTTGGAGCCACAGGTGAGAGTTAGGTGACTTAGGTGGACATCAAAGGTGGAAAGCAGCCCCAAAAAGGGCTCAGCAACCCTCACATCAAGATACTAGTCTTCCTTGAACACACCCTACACCCCAGGTGCTTAGTAAATTTTTTTTTTGGATTTGAAGAACCATTCTGACTCTTGTTGACTGATCAAATATAGGTTCCAGCTGAAGCCTAACTTGGTCATTGTTTCAGTTCTACTGGCTCAGAATGAATGTAAATTGTTTCCATTTTGGTCAAAAACCTGAGGGTCTTCTCCTCATAGACTGACTTTTTTTTTGACTAGATAAAAAGGGTCATTCTTTGTCTCATTTCTTACCTGCATTAATCACTTAATTACTGTTGCCTTAGACAAACTGAAACCTGGGAAAGACCTTAATTTAAAAAAATCAAGGTCTTCCATTGCATCCAGGACCATATCCATGTCATCCTGATCCATATTTGGCAATTAGATCCTGCTGGTTCATGAGGAGAAAATGAGGTTGGTGACTTTGCATAGCCTTCCCTCGCTTAAATCCAATTTGTTGCACAACATAAATTCACCCCCTCGATGTCATGGTCCACTTCAAGAAAGGCAGACATAAAACAACAATCAATTGAAGTTCACACTACAATTGAATGATTGATAATATTTTGTGTGTGTATTAACAGACATGTGTAGGTGCATGTGACATTTTTTGAATATCCCCACATGACACTTGGATTGCTACAGTTGTATAGCAGCTGGTCACCCATTTTGAATAGGTGTCCAGTACTGTGTCTAGGTCAATACAGAAATAGTTTGCTCATTGGCACCCTTACACACATACCGTCCCATACACACATACATGTATTACCCCCTTCCCCTCCACCCCAATCTGAACACATAAAATCCTTCAGGGTCACCAAGAATATACATGCAGATTTCTACCATTAAGATGAAAGTGTAAGAAGCCACTTTGACTTTCAATAATTTTGCAAACAAATGAGCTTGACTTTAACTCTATTACAAGGGCTAATCTCTCCTGAATTCCTCCTGATTTGCACAGGAAATAGGTCCATTAATTATGAATAGTGTGTGCACTTCTCTCTGGTCCTCCAGAGGAACTGGTTAGGCAATTTGTAATGACACTTTCTCTAAGCTGAGAAAATGCACCCCCCACACTTCCCCAACTTCCACCCTATTTAGCTAAGTGGAGAGAAACAACTTCAGACCTCTTTCCCTCTGGCTCTCCCAGGAAAAAAAAGGTCAGTATTGCAGAGAGAAAACAATTCCTTCCTTTACTATCTCCCATTACCATCTCCACCTTCACAGAATAGCTATTTTCATTTCATTTATTCTGACCCTGCTCTGGGAGGACTCTAAGTGACCGTTAAAATCTGTAACACACATTTTGCCACAGACCTACAATCTTTTGACTTCTTCATCTTCATAGAATCACTAGTTCTTGAAAAACTGAATCAGGAAATGAATACCTACTATGTGCCAAATTGTGTTAGAAGGTAGAAGTGAAAACACAAAAATGAAATGGCCACCCTTAGCTGAAAGTTTGCCAGTAAGGGAAAATTTGGTATTTAATTGATGCAGTTCACTTTTGGATAACCCTAATTATTAGAAAATCTTTCTAAATATCAAATCAAAAGTATACTCTTTCTGACTTCTATCAATGTTGCTCCTAGATCTGCCCTTCTAGGTCCAAAGAAAACAAGTGTGATCCATATTCTATTAAGTAACTTTAAAGGGACTGAAAAAAAGCTATTATATCTCCTCAGAGTCACCTCTTTTTGGTATGAAACATTCCCAGTTCTTTCTAATGAACTTCATATAATAAGCCATAGACTCAAAGCTCTGTACCTTTGTGGTTGCCTTCCTCCAGACATTCTACATCTTATTAATATCCTTCCCAAATAGTGATGCTCAGAACTGAACACAGTACTACAGATGTGTTCTGACCAGGCCAGGATGCAGTGAGATCATCATCTCCTTATTCCTGGAAAGAATCTTTCTCTTATTACAAACCAGGATCACATTTGGCATGCCATATACCACCACTGACTAATACTGAGCTTTCAGTTCATTAAACCCCCCCCCCAACTTTTTCTCAAATTCAATTCCACAAGTATTTAAGTGCCAACTATGTCTCAGACATTGTTCAGATCACTGAGAAAAAAGAATCTAAAATAAAGAGCTCATAACTTCAAGGAATCTTATGTTCTATTGGCGGTGAGAGTGGAGGTGGAATGAGTAACATGTACACAAACTACAAAGGACAAACATGTCTTTATGTATAACCGGACCTGATTTTACTGGCTTATGAAATTCCTTTTTCCAATGCATTCCATCACCATTTCTGCAACTCTTTGAGAATTGCACAAGTGCAAAGAGATAATTGAGATAATTTATCTTGCAGAGGGTTACATAGCTAACATGTGTCAGAAGTCAAATTTGAATCCATGTCTTTAGGGTTCTCAAGTAACTAATGATGCTTCTCAAATTATGAGTACATAGGAAGGCAATATAAGTAATATGGGGGCAAGAACTAACAAGGGGGAAATATCAGGAAAAGTCTCAATTAAAATGTAATACTCAAGCTTGGGATTACAAAAGTCAGAGAAGAGAGAAAACACTGAAGGTACAGATACCATACAGCATAACACAAAGATGGGAAATTAAATGTTCAAGACATAACAAATAGGATATTTTAGCTAGAAAATAGAACATAGAATGTTGTGAAAAGTCCAGATGGTAAAATGAATTTTTAAATGCAAATCAGAGGAATCTGTATTTTATCCCAGAAGTAATAGATAGTCACAGAACCTTCTTGAGTAGAGGAGTGACATACATAGTCAGTCATCTACTTTAGGAATATTGCTTTGGCAATTAGGTAAAAGATGGATTAGAGAGCAAAGAAGTGTTGTTTGTCCTTTGATATCCAAGGATCATCAGGGATGTGATACCATGACATGCAAGTGAATTAGATTTAAGTGAATGAGGATTATGCAAAGTCACCAGCTTCACTTTTTCCTCTGTAGTCATCTGGGTCTAATGTCCAGAAATAAGTAAGTATAACTGAAGATGACCCTTCAGAAGAGAGACTAGAAGCAGTAAGAGTGATTGTGATTATTGCAATAATCTAAGAGGAAGGTCATGAGCTCCTAAACCAGGGGAGTGGCCCTGTGATTTAAGAGAAAGATATATATATATATATATATATATATATATATATATATACATACATATGAAAGATATTGTAGAATTAGAATTAGAATCAATACAACTTGAAAAGTAATTGGATTTGGGGGAGGAGAGCCAGTAGAGGAAAATAAAGGATTCTTTCAATGATTAGGGGTTGATGATACTCATAAGAGAAATAGAAGAAATAAAGAAGATGGGACAGTTTGGGAGCAAGGATGACAATCATAGAATCATAGATTTAGGGTAGAAAATTATCTATTCCAAATCCCTCATTTTATAGGTGAAGAAACCGAGATTCAGAGAAATTAAGCAACTTTCCCAAGGTCTTCCAGCTTATAAATGACAGAGGAGGTGCTGAGTCCCTATTCCAGACTCTTATGTTGAATCCCACTTCTGGACTCCCTCAATCTGCCTCAGGAAAATGTTGGAGGGGCAGGAGACAAGGATGACAAGGGAGACAAGTACTCCATCAAGATCTCCAAATGCTCTGTTTATTCACCTGAATACAAGTGCTTAAATATCTTTCCCAGACTCTAATCCACTCCCACTCTCAAGGCACTTAGTAAAACAAGGTTCTGCTGCTCAGACAGCAGACAATGATAATTTATAGCATTCCCATACACAACAGTCCCTATCATATCCCCTTCTTGTTTTTGAAACAAAATTATTACATAATGAATGTTGCATAAGTTGTAAACAAAACTTCAAAAATAGTATACGCAAATGTCAATTTAAAAAAAAAATTATTCCCAAATTCCTTGAAATAAATTTTAGCCCCAACTTACAAACAGACAAGGATTACTAAGCTTTTTCTTCTTTTGCCAACAAAAACCTTTCAAAGCAATCAGATTCAAAATTCAAACTAAAAGGAGTAACATTTAACTTTACCTAACTATTTCAAACTTTAGACACTAACACAAACACAGAAAACAACTCTTTTGTATTTCAAACTTATTAAAGTGAGATTGCTGGACACCTGACTGGCACCAAAATCTCAAAATGTAGAAACATTTTCCCACCTCTCCAGGCCAGTGGAGAGATATAAAAACATCCTATTGATGATTAAATATACATATACACGTGACACATCAATTAAGACCCATCAACAGAAATACAAGCCATAGGCACAGGTTTCAAAATCTAAATTTACCAATCCCAGAAAAGTCTTCTTCCCCTTTTCTCTTAACTATTTGAACCAAGAAGCTTCCCATTCAATAATCTATTGAAATACATAGTCATTGCCCAGCCCCCCCCCTCCCCAAACCAGGTAGAAGGCATGGGAGTCCCTTGATTTCTAAAATGTTTTTGTAGACATAGGTTTGAGTTTTGAAGTTTCAACATGGAAGATTTCCCTTCTCCTTCCCCCCTCCCCCTGAAGAAGATGGGAATGGCAGAGAATGAGAGGGAGAATTTGAGATCACCTAAGAGGTTAATACCAGTACAGCCTGGAGTAGCGGTGGTACCTTGGGAACAGTAGCCATCACCAGAACAAACTGTCCAACAGCATGTGACACTTTTTTCTCTCTCAACATAGGAAGCAAACAATTTACATCCCTCTGCTGCCAGAGCCCTGACTGTGGGCTGAAAAGTGAAACTAGCTGTATTGTCTTCAGCATCAGGATCTGCGTCAAAATCTGCATCTAGGTCTGTGCTGGGGTCTGAGTCGGGGTCTGCATCAGCATGGAGAGATCTCTTCAGCTGGTTGCAGGTCGTGCCCAGAGTGCACAGCATGGTCAGGCAAGCAGCCACAGCCAAAAAAAAAACAGCAAGCAGGTTCTCCATATTCTGTTCACCACCTGGCCTTTAGCCCCAGACTGCTGCTTGAAAAAGAAGCTTCATCCCCTGGGGCATTGCCTTGGCCACTCCACTTCCCACTGGCTCCTCATTCTGAATAGTATTTGTCTTTTCACTTTCACTTTACACAGGACTATTGCTGAGATAGAAACTGTCCCCTGCAGCACTGCCTCCAAGACTCCACTTCCCACTTCCCACTGACTCCTCAATGTTAAATACTTGTTTTCTCACTTTCGCTGGTTCCTCTTTGTTTAAAATGAGCCCCTAGTAACAAATCAACCTGTTACTTTCTCCAGAGTCCTGTGCCCTGGGATGTCACCTGATTCTCTTGTTTGTATCTGCTATGTCCTTATTCCAAACTTTACTCAGATACCCCCCTCCCCCTTTATATCCCTTTACTGGTGCCATATGTTTAGTCCCAGTTCAGATGCCAATTTATTGAGCCCCACTTATGGAGTCCCTCCATCTTCCCTAGGTGAGTATTGGAGGGGCAGGAAACAAAGAAGACAAGTCTCTCTCTCAGAATCTCCAAGTGCTCTGTTTATTTACCAGAATACAAATGCTTAAATATCCTTCCCAGACCCTAATCCATTCCCACTCCCATGGCACTTAGTAAAAGTGTTCAAAGCCACAAGATAATGATAATTTACAGTATTCCCACACACAACAGTCCCTAACAAGGAGAGACTTGGACTTAACTCCTGTCATTGGATTTGATATGCTTTATGGGACATGTAGGTGGAAATGTCTAACATACACTTAGTAATGAAGGAGTGGAGTTTAGGAAACAGATAAAGCCTGAGATATAGATATAGATATAGATTCTGTAGTGTTCTGCATGGAGATTATAATTGAATCCATGGGAGCTGATGATATCACTGAAAGTATAGGGAGAAAGAGGAGTATATAGGACAGAGCCCTGGAGTACATCCACACATGAGGGTAAGACAAGTAGAAAATAGACCAGTAAAGAAATATTACAAAAACCTGGGAAGAGAAAATATCCAGAAAGAAAAGGTACTCAGCATTGTAAAAATGTGTAGAGAGACTAATGTATTTAATAAATAATTGATCATTAGTATATAAAAAAATGAAATGTTGGAATTAGAAAAGACCTTAAAGGTTATCTAATTAGAGCCTCTCATTTTGCAAATGGGGAATCTGAGACTAAGAAAGATTAGAAACCTTGATCAATGTTAAATAACAAGTTAGTATCAGAGCTAGAACCCAGGTCTCCTAATTTCCAGGCAATTGAGGTCTCTACAATGTCAGAGAAATTATATATCTAAAACTATTACAGATGGACTGCCTCTCTGATTTCTGATACCCTCTCTTATCTCATTAATCTCATTATTTTGTATAGTTTTGGACCATATAATTAAACTTCTTTAATTCAGATCCTGACTTTAAATTAGAATCATTGGGATGAGGATTACCTATATACTGTGGGATTACCTATAGACTAGATATTCAGGAGGACCAGCACCTTTGGTGTAAAGACTTACCGAGGCTTTTTGCCAGAATGCTTTCTACCTTTGGTGCTCACCTGATTCTCATAACTTTCACCTGTGGCTCCAAGAAGCTGTGGCATTCACAGTAGCCACACCCCAGTAAACCATCTTGGCAGATGAGTTAAACTAGGTTGATGGCAACCAATGGGCCTCAAATCATTGATGAGTTAGGGGGTGATGTCAACCCAATTACATAAAGCATTTCCCTGTCAGGAATGGGCAGTTGAGAATAATTCATTCCAAGGGCAATGAAGGTGAAAGTATCAGGTCTTGTGGAGTGCTTAGAGCTTGATTTGATATCAAAGATGCCAAGATCATCCACTACATCCCAGATCATTGTCAGTCATCGTAACTTTTGTCTTACCACTGGACTTTTATAACTCTGGAAGGAAGAATGAGGTTGACAATTTTGTGCAACTCTTTTGCAATCCAATTGATTCAGGATTCAAGATATCACGAGTCAGTCAGTCTTCTTTAAAAAATGAGGGGCAAACACTTAAAGACCATTCGTAAAAAAGAAAGGCTTTATGGCCAACAAATTAGTAGTATGAACAAAATTAAAATGAAACATTTTAAAACTTCTTAAAAGAATGTACTATTTCTGATTACGTTATCAGTACCATTTGTTTATTATTGCTTATTTTATTGATCATAGATGTCTCATCTGTTCAGTTAAGGAATTTTCCATTTGACTTCAATTTTAGGAAATGTAGCATTAAAACCTAAAAATTCACAAAACTGTAACTCATTGGTCAGTATAAGGAAGATATTATCAGCAATTAGCTATCCAACAACAAAATGACTCATGTTGATAGGTAAAAAGTTCCTTACCACATCACATCTTCAAAGATAACTACTTCCCCAGGATATTGTAAGCAAGATGCCTTTCAAGGAGAAGATGAACTAAATAACTTCAAGGACCCTTTACAAATCCAGTAGTTCTATGGATTCAATTTGAGGGTAGATCAATTTTATTAAAAATAAATAGAATGAAGATGGTGAGAATTCCAAGGATAGAAAAGTAGAGATCTGGGGCCAGGGTAGCCAGTGAGATCAGAGAAGAATATGTGGTGGATTTCTAGGCATCACATTTGTATTTCTATTCTTCCCTAGAAGGTAGAGCTTTCCTTACAAACAACTCCCAGCCCTTAACCTTGCTCTCTGCCTTTTCTTGGTGTTTAAAAAATTAATAATTATTATTACTATTACTACTAGTAATATGTTACATCCATTGTTTATTTTCAGTTTTGTAACATCCTATGAGGTAGGTACTCCATGGAGTATTATTCCTATTTTACAGATGAGGAATCTGGTAGAGGGAGAATTTAAACCTTCATTTTTCTGGGCTCTAAATCATCTAAAATATTCATCATACCAAACTTCTTTTCTCTCTGAGAGTTTTTCATATGCACCTGAGTGTGTCTTAATAGCAAAAATTTGTCTTAATGGGCGGTACAAATGACTCAATGTTGAGCCTGGAGTCAAAAAGAGCTGAATTTAAACTCTGCCTCAGACACTTCAAAGCTGTGTGATCCTAGACAATTCCTTACTCTTTCTCAGCCTCAGTTTCCTCATCTCTACTTTTCTCTCCTTTACTTAAGAACAGCTACCACCCCTTAGCTTTGCTCTGCCTTTTCTTGGTTTTTAAATATATATTTCTTATTATTAATTCTTCTTATTATTGTGTAATAATTATAGTCTTATTTTACAAAATAGGGATAAGAATGGTACCTACCCTTCAGGATTGCTATGAAATAATATATGTAAAGTACTGTATAAAATGTTGATCATTATTATTTATAATTTAAGTGCTCTACAAATATAAGCTATTGTTTCACTCTCCCTTATATGATTATTCTCTTCTGCCTTACTCTTGGCCTTGACCATTTGATTGCAAATTTAACAGATTTTCTTTCCTTTAGTTGGAATCTCATTGTCCAGTAGAGTGCCCTGTATACAGTAATCACATAATAATTGTTTGTTAAATTGAACTGAGTTAAATTACCATATAGGTAGACCCAACTTGGAAAGGAAGATCAAAATTCAATTTTCCTACAATTTGACATCCATGATCCTAAAAATCACCATCATGCAAATACCACAATAAAAGCTACAGGGCTTTGGGGGAAAACAAAGTCAAGGACATAACCCTGTGGGGTGAGAAGTATCTGCTGCATGCCAGATACTATGCTAAGACTTTTTACAAACATTATAATATTTAATCCTAATAACAGTTGGAGAAAATAAGACAAATAGAGGCTAACCGAGATGCCCAAAGTCACAAAAGCTAGTCAGTGTTTGAAGTTAGAAGTCACTTTTGAACTCAGATCCTCCTGATTCCAGGCACCAGTATTCTACACACTGGACCACCTAGAAGCTTTCAGCCATGGTTTGTCTTTTATTTCATCGTTTTTCTTTGATGGCTGCAATGTGAAACCTTCATATGCCTTTAACTCAAGAGAGATATCGTGCGTTTCATTTTTCTTTGAGGTTTCTTTCCAATGCTTAAAACTTTCTTTTTGTTTGCATTACTTGGAATTTTTGAACTGGAATGCTGAATGTAAGTGTATGCATGTGGATGTGCATGGTTATACATGTACATATATGTATATCTGCATATATGTATATGTTCATATGTGTATATTGCAAGTGCTTGTATGTGTTTATGTGCATATCTATTATGTATATACAAATATATATTTGGGTGTATATGTGAATATGTGAGTCTATTCAGAAATAGCAAAACACCACACAAGTGACAAACATACAGAAAACTGTGGTAGTTAGCTGTTTGAGGTATGTGTGTGTGTGTGTCTGTATATATATATATATATATACATATATATATGTATATATATATATATATACATATATTCGTGCATTTTGTGTATTTCTATGCAACTCAGTTCATCTGAATAGCTTTCAGTGTTCTCTTAGGGTTTCTCACAGACAAAATAATACATAAGTAAACATGGAATACACTTTATGCTCAAATTGTTCCTGACTACAGCAGTAGCACTGGAACAAATTTGCATTTTCAAAACAAGAGTTATAGCAGAACTGATTGTACTCAATGTTGAAATGGAACGACAATCTTACCAATAGGGATGTTCCCTCCACCGACGCACATAATCCCTACCAGGCCATTCTAGATGAGTCTTGTTTATGTCCTACAAAAGTTTCCTACAAGGGTTCATCCAACAGGCTATATGCCTTCCTCTCTTTCTCCTGACAAGACTTTCCATTTGTCATTCCTTACTCATGTTTTGTAAACCATCAATATTCTTTTCCTATCATGCATTTCTCTGCTGACATCCTTTGCCTTACTTGGAATTTTCATTGTATGGAAATATGTTCTGCATGACTTCATAAGCATAATGAGTATTGTGTTTCTTGCCTTCTCAATGACTGGGGGAGGGGCAGGAAGGAGGAAGAAAATTCTGAACTAAAAATAAAATTTAATAAAATAAAAGAGAAAGGAACTGGAATTTCTCATTGGTTATAATCTGCTCATGTCCATTAGCCTTTCCATTACCTTCTGTGTAATGCACAGAATGCATTATGTATGTGTAATGCATTTTTAGTTCTTTGGAATCTCTTGTTTCTGTGTCTTCCAGCCTTACACAGCAACATACAAATTTCTTTACAATGAGAAGTAATGAAGAATAATGATTAGGGATAAAGATTCAACTTACAACAGGGAACTTCCAGGTGAGGAAACTACTTTCAGCAACCCAGAATCTTAGAGAAGCATCTCACAGACTTGAAAGTTAAATGACATGTCCAAGTCACACATCCTGTTTGTGTCAGATGTAGGATTTGAACTTGGGTCTTCTGGGCTGTATATAAGGCCAGCTCTCTATCAACTCTGCCATGACATACTACTCCATGTGACATAATGGATAGCATATCAATCAGAATTGGAGTCAGGAGATGATGAGTTCAAGTCCCACTCATGGTGCTTTCCAGTTGGTCAGACCATCAGAAAATCACTTATTCTTTGGTTCCTGACCTGTAAAAATGAGTTGATAATAGTAAGAAGCCCTGCAGTGCTACCTCTGAAGTTTTTGTGTATTTCTAATGAGAAAATTATACAAATTCCCTTGAAAACTTTAAGGTACCAAATACATGTCAACCATTATTATTTAGAGGCCTTAATGCCTGCCCCCCTCCCCCATAGCTATAGCCATCCTGGCTTCCCCACAGAATGTCTTTTTCTTTCCTTGGTTGTATTTCCCCCTAAATCTGAAGGAGAAACCCTGAAGGAGAAAAATATCACAAAGACCCATAAATTATTTTCCAGGGGGAGTGGTGGTCTCTTCCTCTCATCTCACTATCCAGATGGTTCTTTGAAAATAGAAACATCTAATTTTATGACTAGATAAGAGCCTCAAGCTGGGAAGGAGAGGGAATTGGAGGAAAGGCGGATAGGGGGTGCTAGTTCTTGTTCCAAGAACCTTAATGTACATGTAGTCCTTAAAAATGGCCCCCTTTTCTTTTCCTGATATGGGAGACTCAGTCAAATCACACCTTATGAATAGACATCTAATCTACACAGTACAATTGGAGAAGCAACCCCCACAAAAAATTCTCCACTGCTGTCATGATGCCTTAAATTCTACCTTAGCGATTGTCTAGATGATTTTTGCCTTTTCAGAAATAGTCCTCAATTTAAGCCTTTATCAGCAATTAACAACCATATAAACCTATTGCTTACAAGTAATACCAAAGCAAATGGAAAGAGATGTGGGTATATAAAAACTCACCTGTCAGTGACTTTGTCAGGAGAAATACAATCATCAGCCATAGCTATAACCAGTTAAAGAGGTAAACTGGTCATTAAGCAAGACTGAAAGATAATAGAGGGTTAGCCTCCAAGGTTGCATTGGTTTTCAATAAATTAAGAATCACTTATTATATACCAAGGAATGAAAGCAGCAGAATTATCTTTGGAGTCAGAAAGTCCTGAGTTCAAGTCACTCCTGATATATGCTGTCTGGCTAGGTACTTAGCTTTTCAAAGTTCTAGGCAACTCTCCAAAATTATAATTGTAAAGCCATGCTGATCTGATCTGTCTTGATAGAGGGGACTTTTCTTCACTTAGGAGATCCCTGTACCATGGAAATCATATTTCCTGGACCCCCCTCTCCCTCTCCCTCTCAACAACAACAACAACAACAACAACAACAACAACAATTAGTTCCAGGTGTATTAAAAGATCTGGAGGAAAGACTCCTGTGTACCAAATATTATTTATTGTCTGTCCTTCATTTTCAAAGAAAACCTTAAAATCATGGTGTTGCTATGATTTGCAAGTGAATTGAATTTAAATGAAAAAGGATTATGCAAAGTCACAAGCCTCATTTTCTCCTCCAGAGTCATCTGGGTACAGCAGGAAGATAAAGATCAGGATGACTTGAGATGACAGTGTATGAAATATCAGAATTCATGGACAAATGAATATGTACTGATGAGTGTGGAGAAACAGACGAAAGTGAGGTTCCACCAAACACTCAAAGTAAGAAATATATATCATTAGAGCTAGAAGAAATCCTAGAACTCATCCTTTGAGAGGAAATGGAAGTCCAGTAGTGGAAAGTGATTTGTTCAAAGTCACAGTGTAGGAAGTAATAGAGACAGGACCAAACACAACCTCAAGGACTGGAAACACAGAAAAAGTTCTTTTCTGGGGTCAGGATTATGGTTTGTGACAAGGACATAAGTTAAAGTGAATACGTTCAAAAGTAAATGGAACTCATAATTTTTTTTATTAAAAAATTTAAAAAAACAGTAAATAAGACTCATGGTCATAGCACTAACTATATAATCCACAAGGTATAGGGATATTCTTTCTGAACAGTTAGCTATGTTCACTTATTTCCAAATATGAATCAAGGTGGATGACTTAAAAATGTCTGAATTCTTGGAAGGAAATATTGCTAAATAGTAATTCTCTCTGACTCTGGATATATAGCTAGTGGCTCAATGGATGGAGTATTGGGCCTAGAGTCAGCACAGTCTAAGTTAAAATACTCCCTCAGACACATAATCGCTATGAGATCCTGAGCAGGTCAACTGAAAAAAAAAAATCTCTGCTTGTCTCAGTTTGCTCAAATGTAAAATGGGGATAAAAACAGTATCTCTGTGTAGGGTTGTTATAAGGACCAAGTGAGATTATATTTTTTTTCATTTTTTAAATTATTTTAGGCAATAGGTTTAAGTGACTTGACCAAGGTTACATAGCTAGGCAATTATTAAGTGTCTGAGGCTGGATTTGAACTCAGGTCCTCCTTACCCTAGGGTTGGTGCTCTATCCACTTCCCTACTTAGCTGCCCCCAGATTATAAATTTTTAAAAAGTCTATCCCCAAATAGGGGTTCTATATATTCTTTCCTCCATCCCTCTAAAGGAGGGACCTCAGTGAAACTGCAATGAAAAAATCTCAGTGAGAAGATTGAAAAATGGACATAACTTCCTTTTAGAGATTTGATATCTGATTTGGGGAATTATGGTTTGTTTGTTTTTTCTGAAGGAAAAAGAAGAGGAGGAGGAAGGAGGGAAGGTGATAGTTATAGAGCTTTTGTGTCAGAAATCCTGGATTCATATTCTTCCTCTGACACCCACTATATATGTGAGCTCAGGCAATTCATTAACCTCTATGGGGTTCAGTCACCTTATCTATAAAATGCCAGTGGTAGATGAACCAGATAATTTCTGTGGTCTCTTCTAGCCCTAGATCCATGACCAGAAGGAAAGAAAGGAAAGACAAATACTTGTTGGTGAGGATTTGGACTTTCAATGAATCAGTGTTTATTCCCAGTTTTGCCAAAGAGATAGCCTCTAGAGACATTTTTTTATTTGTAGTTTCGCTCTTTTTTTTGTTCTTTAGCTTCTTCCTTTTTTCATGTTGCCTTTCACTCTGGCAACATTTATAGCCCACCTTGCTCTTTGTCATAACTTCATAAGGAGTTTTATTTCTTTGGTGACAGCGAAAGATCAAGGGCCCATAGGTATTTACCCAGGGCTAAAGGCTCCATCTGGTAGGCTCTGTAAAAGGATACAGAAGAAATAGAAGCCCAGATCCTGCCCTTGAGACTTTCAACACCCCTGCAGTATTTCTCATAATTGCTTTGTGATTTATGTTTCTCTGCTTTGCTTTGTATAGACAAATGAGAGATTTGATGGATACTTTGTAAGTCATCTATTTAAGATGTGCAAAGTTAATACAGAAAAGTATCATAATCAAGTGTTTAAGAAATTAAATTTTATTCACTCAACATTTTTGGCAATGAAGCTTGTGGGTTCAAGTGATGGTCAGGCCAAAGGCAGGGGGAGGGACTGGATGACCTTCCAAAAATACTACCTGATCATCTCCCTCTCCCCTTGCCATCCCAGGGAAGTTCAGAAATATACAGTGTTTCATTCATCAAATATTTATTAAGCATCTACTATGGGATAGGCATAGTGCCAGATTGTGGGAAGACAAAAACAAAAAAAGTCAAACAATCTCTGACCTTATGAAGCTTATTTTCTATCAAGGGAAACTCTGTGGATACAAATAAGCAAATTTCAATTTAAAACATAACAAATACAAATTAAGTTCAGGGGAGGGCATAAACAGATCAAAGAAGACCCCTCATAAAAAAATAATACTCAACTTGGGTTTTGAAAAAGATTAGGAATTTTAAGGGGAGGAGGTAAAAGAGTACACACACACACACACACACAATAACCTGTGCAAAAAACAGGAAGATTTAGAATATCTAGAGCATTTTTTCATGACTATTAATTGTTTTGATTTCTTTATCTAGACCATTTATCAATTGGGGAATGATATGTTCTTATAGATTTTGCAAAGTTCTTTATATATTTGATTTATCTCAGAAAGGAAAAATGAATTTTTAGCACCTACTGTGTGACAGGCTCTGTGTTTAGCACTTTATACACATTATCTCATTCCATCCTCACAACTATTGAGACATAGATGCTATTATTGTGAAACTATGGCAAACAGAAATTGTGATTTTCCTAGAGTCATGCAGCTAACAATTACCTGAGACCAGATCTGAACTCAATTCTTGCTAACTGTAGGGTTAGCCTAGCTCTATCCAATGTGATACCTAGTCAACAATAAAATGAGTAACATAAAGACATTGGAGATGAAATGACTGTACCAGAAACAAGAAGGAGAGCACACTGACCAGAACCTGGAGTGTATGAAGGGAATTTTTGTGTAATGATATTGAAAAGGTAGGCAGGAGTCAGGTCAGGAAGGGTTTTAAATTACAAAAAGAGAAATTTGTATTTTATCCTCAAGACAATAGAAGACCTCTGGGGTTTTTTGAACAAGAGAGTAACACAGTTAGATCTATGGTTTAGGAATATTGATTTGTCTGCTATGTACAGGATGGATTGAAGCAGCTATTGAAATAGTTCAGGTGCCTGCTGTTTTAAGGAGAGGGAAGAAAAAGAGGAAGGGAGAAAAATGTTAAAAAAATTAATGTTGAAAACTATCTTTACATATTATTCAAAAATACTATTAAAAGGAAAAATAAGGAAGAAATAGTTCAGGCAGGCAAGAAGTGATGAGAACCTGAGTCAGAATAATGTGGCATAAGTGGAGAGAAGAAAACAGATGTGAGAGTTGGAAGTTGAAATGACAAGATTTGCCAAATGATTGGATTAAAGGAGAGTCAAAAGTGGTTAGTGAAGCCTGAAGAAGGGCTAGGGTTGGCTTGGAGGTTATAAATGGGAACAACTAGAAAGATGATGATACCCTTGACAGAAATAGAGAAGTCAGAAAGAGGAATGGATTATGAAGAGGGAAGATAATGAGCTATATTTTGAATGTGATGAGTTTGAGGCATCTATAATGTCCAGATTGGAAATGACCAATAGCTAGTAGGTAGATGATGCATGCAGGGCCTCCATAATATTCCTAGGAAGGAACTTCCCAGTTATTTCACAGATGAAACACCAGAAGACCCAAGAACACTGTCAAATTAGCTTTTATAAAACTGTAGCATTTGCTATGTCACACTGTTGCTCAAGAATCTACACTAGATCCCCAACCACCAGGTTCAATTTAAAACTTTCCATTTGACATTCAAGACTCCTACAACCTAGTCCTAAGTCATGCCAGGAAACTGAAGCGTCTCCATTTGAGTAGTCTTAGGGAGATTCTGAAGATTACTTGGACATTGAAGTTCTTTCTTGAGCTAAACTGTCAAGTATTCAAACTCTACTACAGAAAGTGAAATTCTGATATAAAGGTCAAGTTATTCTAATTCCAAACCTAGACTTGCCTAAAAGGCTGTTTTAATGAGAACTTATACCAAGCACAAAAACTCAGAAATCAGAAGAAGCATCTCAAGGTCTTGCTGAAGAAGTTCAAATTCTATTGTATGACATAGGAGACACAAAGGACCTCCTATGCTCTAGGAATGAAGAGAATTACAATAGCACAAATATGAAGTGTGCAAATTCAGAGATATCTCCACTGCAAATGTTCAAATGGACTATTTGTGTGGTAGAGTCTTCAGAGCTAATATAGATCACAATTGAACAGTACCTTGACCTTATCATAGTGATGCCATTTTGAACTTTCTCAAGAATAAAGGACAACAACCACCAGATGCTATGAAAGATGAACACTGAATATGTAGACCTGGTAGTTAATCTGCATGGAGATAATAATTGAATCTATGAGAACTGATAATATTTCTAGAATAAAAAAAAGGGGTGGAAAAAGAAAAGGGCCCAATCTTGAATGACACCCTCACATAGTGGGTGGGATATAGATACAATCTAGCAAAGATAGCAAATAAATAAATAAATAAAACTGTACATACCCTTTGATCCAGCAATATCAATATTAGTTCTATATCCCAAAGAAATAAAAAATTGGAAAAGTATCACTTTATATAGAATCTCTTTGTAAAGAATTGGAAATTGAGGGAAAGCCATCCATCAATCAAGGAATGGTTGAACAAGCATATAAACATTATGTAGGACTGCTGTTCTATAAGAAATCATGAGCACTTGGACTTTAGAGAAGAATGAAGAGTCTTGCATGAATTGATGCTGAGTGAAGTGTGCAGAACCAAGAGATCATTGAACACATTAACAACAACATTGTGAGATGATCAATTATGATAGATACAACTCAGAGATCAAGGACAATCCTGAGAAATGCAGGGACATTGCCATTTACATCCAGATAGCTAGAAGGAAAACCAAGAGATAAGACTCTCATGAAAACCAGAAAAGGATAGAGTATTTTAGAATGTCAAATGCTTTGATGAGGTCAAGAAGGATGTGGATTGATATCAGATTTGTCAAGTAAGAGGTCATTGTGTTGCCAGAGAGAGGAACAATTGTTTGAGTGAAGAATTCACTAATCTCTGATTCAGGGAGGTAAGAAAGTCTTAGACTTTAATTTACAGATTACACAAATGGTTTATGCTACCACAAAAATATACACATACTACTACAAAAAATTCACAAGTTAGGTCCTTTGGAGAAGCAGCAAGATGATAAGTTTCTTAAAACACAGGAAGATTAGCAGAAGTTGAGGGAAAGAGAACCACTTATTCAAGTGGTTCCTAAGGAGGGAGCATAGTCACATGGGAATCAAATTTAGGTATTCAATGAAGTAAGAGATGGTTAGGCAGAACAACAAAGAATATAGTTAAGCTAAAAAAGGATGATATTCTAAGAGGATAATAAAGTAAAGCAAAAAGAGAGAATTACAATCTGGGAAAGGAGATACGTTTCTAAGGAGATGTTATTTAAAGAAATAGTTACAAGTTGGGAAAGGAAGTAAATTTCTTTTTCATTTAATAGAAATTTTATTTTATTTTTCCAGTTACATGCATGGTAGTTTTTCAGCATTCATCCATTTGAAAATTTATGAGTTTCACATTGCTCTATCACCCTCCTATCCCTGCTAAAAGTTACACATGTGCAATCTTGCTCAACATATTTCCATATTAGTCATGCTGTGAATGAGGAATCAGAACTAAGGGGAAAGAAAAAAAATCATAAGAAAGAAAAAAACATAAAAGAAGCTTTTAAAAAGTGAATATAATATGCTTTGCTCTGCATTCAGACTCTATAATTCTCTCTCTGGATGTAAATGGCAATGTCCCTGCATTTCTCGGGATTGTCCTTGATCTCTGAGTTGTATCTATCATAATTGATCATCTCACAATGTTGTTGTTAATGTGTTCAATGATCTCTTGGTTCTTCACACTTCACTCAGCATCAATTCATGCAAGACTCTTCATGTTTCTCTAAAGTCCAACTGCTCATGATTTCTTATAGAACAGCAGTTCTACATAATGTTTATATGTTTGTTCAACCATTCCTTGTTTGATGGCTTTCCCTCAATTTCCAATTCTTTACAAAGAGATTCTATATAAAGTGAGACTTTTCCAATTTTTTATTTCTTTGGGATATAGAACTAATATTGATATTGCTGGATCAAAGGGTATGTACAGTTTTATTTCTCTTTGGGTATAGTTCCAGATTGCTCTCCAGAATGGTAGGATCACTTCACAATGCCATCAACAGTGCATTTAATACCTAATTTTCCCACATCCTCTCCAATATTGATCATTTTCCTTTTTAGTCATTTTAGCTAATCTGATAAGTATGCATGGTCCCTCAGAGTTGTTTTAATTTTCATTTCTCTAATCTATAGTGATTGGGAGCATTTTTGCCATAAGGCTATAGATAGCTTTAATTTTTTCATCTGAAAATTTCTTCATCTGTTCATATCATTTGGCAATATCATTTTTCATATCCTGTTCATATCCTTTGACCATTTGTCATTTGGGGAATGACTTATCTTATGAATTTGATTCAGTTCTCTATATATTTCAGAAATAAGTCCTTTATCAGAAACACTGGCTGTGAAAATTGTTTCCCAGTTTTTTGCATTCCTTCTTATCTTGGCTGCATTGTGTTTATTTGTGTAAAAACTTTTAAATTAATATAATAAAAAATCATCCCTTTTACAGTTTATAATATTATCTATTTTCATTTTGGTCATAAATGCCTCTCCTTTCTACAGATTCAACAGATAATTTCCTGTTCTCTTAAGTGGTCTACAGTATCACCCTTTATGTATAAATCCTGTGCCATTTTGAACTTATTTTGGTAGAGGATATGAAGTATGGGTCTATGGCTAGTTTTTGCCATACTATTTTTGAGTTTTCCCAGAAGATTTTATTGAATATTGAGATCTAATTTCAGAAGCTTAGAGTCTTTGAGTTTATCAAAGAGTAGAACTATAATTTCTATTTGTTTCTTTGTACCCACTCTAATCCATTGGTTTATTATTCTTTCTCAACCAATACCAGGCAGTTTTGATGACTGCTGCTTTATAATATAATTTTAGATCTGTTACAGCTAGGCCACCTGCCTTTACATTTTTTTTTAAATCTATTCCCTTGATATTCTTGACCTTTTATTGCTCCAGATGGATTTGTTACTATTTTTCCTAGCTCTGCAAAAAAATTTTGGTGGTTTGATTGATATGGAACTGAATAAATAATTTTATTTCACTAGAAATGTTATTTTTATTATATCATCTTGGCCTAACCACAAGCAAGTGATACTTTTCCAATTATTTATATCTGACTTAGTTTTGTGGAAAGTATTTTGTAATGGTATTCCTATAGGGATAGGTAGCTTCCCAAGTAGTTTAATGTTGTCTACAATTACTTTAAATGGAAGTTCTCTGTCTCTTGCTCTTATACTTTATTGTTGTCATATAGAAATTTTGATAATTTATTTGGGCTTATTTTATATCCTCCTACTTTGCTGAAGTTGTTAATTATTTCAAGTATTTTCTGTAAGGAAGTGAGTTTCTAAAGAGCTGAAGCACATGGATTCAACTTAGAGAAAGAAGGGAAAAGAAACAGGAGCAGCAGCAGACTGGCTGCGTTAGTAGGAACAAGCCAGGGGCAGACCTTTCTTTAATAGATTTCTTTTTTTAGAAAGATTTTATTTATTTATTTTGAGTTTTACAATTTTCCCCCAATCTTCCTTCCCTCCCCCAACCCCCACAGAAGGCAGTCTGTTACTCTTTACATTGTTTCCATGGTATACATTGAGCTAAGTTGAATGTGATGACAGAAAAATCATATCCTTAAGGAAGAGAAAAAAAAAGGATAAGAGACAGCAAAATTACATAATAAGATAACAGTTGCTTTAAGTTAAAGGTAAGTCTTTGGTCTTTGTTTAAACTCCACAATTCTTTCTCTGGATACAGATGGTATTCTCCATCGCAGATAGCCCAAAATTGTCCCTGATTGTTGCACTGATGGAATGAGCAAGTCCATCAAGGTTCATCATCAATCATGTCGCTGTTCAGTGTACAATATTAGTCTGGTTCTGCTCATCTCACTCAGCCAAATGCTTCCAGGTTTCCATGAATTTCCATCCCTCCTGGTTTCTAATAGAACAGTAGTGTTCCATGACATACCTATACCACAGTTTGTTAAGTCATTCCCCAATTCTTTGTTACCACAAACAGGGATGCTATGAATATTTTTTGTACAAGTGATGTTCTTACCCTTCTTCACAATCTCTTTAGGGTATAGACCCAACAGTAGTATTGCTGGATCAAAAGGCATGCACGTTTTTTTGCCCTTTGGGTGCAATTCCAAACTGCTCTCCAGAAAGGTTGATTGAGTTCACAGCTCCACCACAATGTATTAGTGTCCCAGATTTCCCACATCCCTTCCAACATTGATCATTGTCCTTTCTGGTCACATTTACCAGTCTGAAAGGTGTAAGATGGTACCTCAGAGATGCTTTAATTTGTATTTTTCTAATAAGTAATAATGTAGAGCAATTTTTCTTATGACTATGAATAACTTTGATTTCCTCATCTGTAAATTGACTTTGCATGTCCTTGACCATTTGTCAATTGGGGAATGGCTTGTCTTTTTAAAAATGTCACTCAGTTCTCTGTAAATTTTAGAAATAAGTCCTTTGGGTCAGTTAGGTGGTGCGGTGGATAGAGCACCAGCCCTGGAGTCAAGAGTACCTGAGTTCAAATCTGGCCTCAGACATTTAATAATTGCCTAGCTGTGTGGCCTTGGGCAAGCCACTTTACCCCATTGCCTTGCAAAAACCTAAAACTAAAAAAATAAAAAAAGAAGTGAGTCCTTTGTCAGAGATACTAATTGTAAAAATTGTTTCCCAAATTACTACATTTTTTTTTTTTATCTTGGGACAGTGCTTTGTCTGTGCAAAATCTTTTTAATTTAATGCAATCAAAATTATCTAGTTTGTTTTTAATGATGTTCTCTATCTCTTACTTGATCATAAACTGCTTCCCTTTCCATAGATCTGACAGGTAAACTTGCTCCTTGTTCTCCTACTTTGCTTATAATGTTGTTTTTTATGTCTAACTCCTGTATCCGTTTTGATCTTATCTTGGTATAGATGTGCGGTATTGGTCTAATCTAAGTTTCATCCATACTAACTTTCCAATTTTCCCCAAAGTTTTTTATCAAGAGAGAGAGTTTTTATCCCAATAGCTGGACTCTTTGGGTTTATCAAACAGCAGATTACTATAACAATTTCCTGTTATTGCACCTAGTCTATTCTATTGATCTACCACTCTATTTCTTAGCCAATACCAGTTTTGATGACTGATGCTTTAGAATATAATTTTAGATCTGGTAGGGCTAAAGGACCTCCTTTTGCACTTTTTTAACCATTGAATTCCTGGAAATTCTTGATTTTTTATTTCTCCATATGAATTCACTTACAACTTTTTCTGACTCATTAAAATAATTTTTTCAGAATTTCAGTTGGTAGGGCTTTAAACGGTAGTTTAATTTTCATAAATTATCATTTTTATTGTATTAACTCAGCCTATCCATGATCAGTTGATGTTTGCCCAGTTATCTAAATCTGATTTTATTTGTGTGAGAATTGTTTTATAATTATTTTCGAAAAATTTTTGATTCTACCTTGGCAGATAGACTCCCAGGTATTTTATATTGTCTGAGGTTACTTTGAATAGGATTTTTCTTTCTAGCTCTTTCTGCTGCATCTTGCTAGTCATATACAGAAATGTTGAGAATTTATGAGGGTTTATTTTATATTCTGTGACTTTACTAAAGTTGCTAATTATTTATAGTAGTTTTTAGATGATATTTTGGGATTCTCTAGGTATACCATCATTTCATCTGCAAAGAGTGAGAGTTTTATCTCTTCCTTCCCAATTCTAATTCCTTCAATTTCTTTTTCTTCTCTTATTGCTGAAGCTAACGTTTCTAATACAATATTGAATAATGGTGGTGTTAATGGGCATCCTTGTGTCACCCCTGATCTTATTGGGAAAGCCTCTAGCCTGTCCCTATTGAATCTAATGCTTGTTGATGGTTTCAGATAGATACTGCTTATTATTCTAAGGAACACTCCATTTATTCCTACGCTCTCTAGTGTTTTTAGTAGGACTGGGTGCTGTATTTTGTCAAAAGCTTTTTTAGCATCTATTGATATGATCATATGATTTCTGATAGGTTTGTTGTTGATATAATTGAGTATACTAACAGTTTTCCTAATATTGAACCAACCCTGAATTCCTGCAATAAATCCTACTTGGTCATAGTGTATTATCCTAGTGATAACTTGTTGTAATTATTTTGCTAAGATTTTATTTAAGATTTTTGCATCTATACTCATTAGGGAGATAGGCCTATAATTTTCTTTTTCTGTTTTAACATTTCCTGGTTTAGGTATCAGCCCATATTGGTGTTATAGAAAGAGTCAGGCAGAGTTCCATCTTCACCTATTTTTCCAAAGAGTTTATAGAGAATTGGAACCAATTGTTCCTTAAATGTTAGGTAGAATTTACTGGTGAATCCATCAGGCCCTGGAAATTTTTTCTTAGGGAGTTCATTGATGACTTGTTGAATTTTTTTTTGAGATAGGGTTGCTTAGGTATTTAATTTCCTCTTCTTTTACCTGGGCAACTTATATTTTTGTAAATATTTATCCATTTCATTTAGATTGTCAAATTTATTGGGATAGAGTTGGAAAAAATAATTCCAAATTATTCCTTTAATTTCCTCCTCACTGGTGGTGAGGTCACCTTTTTCACTTGTTATACTAGCAATTTGTTTTTCTTCTGTCTCTGTTTAATCAAATTAACTAGAGGTTTATCAATTTTATTGCTTTTTTCATAAAACCAACTCTTGGTCTTATTCATTAGTTCAATTGTTTTCTTGCTTTCAATTTTATTAATTTCTCCTTTAATTTTTAGAATTTCTAATTTGTTATTTAATTAGGGGGGATTTAATTTGTTCTTTCTCTAATTTTTAGTTGCATATTTATTTCATTGATTTCCTCTTTCTCTAGTTTATTCATGTAAGCATTTAAAGATATAATATATCCCCTGATAGCCACCTTGATTGAATCTCATAGGTATTGGTGTGTTGTTTCATCACTGTCAGCATTATCTAGGATGGAAATAATTAATTCTTTCAATAATTTGTTCTTTGATCCACTCATTTTTTAGAATGAGGTTATTTGGTTTCCAATTAGTTTTGGGTCTATATCTCCTTGGCCCAATATTGCATATGATTTCTATTGCATTATGATCTGAGAAAGATGTCTTCACTATTTCTGCCTTTCTTCAATTTATTATTAGGTTTTTATGCCCTAGTACATAGTCAGTTTTTATGTAAGTTCCATGTACTGCAGGAAAAAAGTGTATTCCTTTCTATACACATTCAATTTCCTCCATAGGTCTATCATATCTATGTTATCTAATAATCTATTTACCTCCTTAACTTCCTTCTTGTTTATTTTATGATTATATTTATCTAAATCTGAGATTGGGAAGTTGAGTTTTCCAATGAGTAGAGTTTTGCTGTTTATGTCTTCATGTAGCTCTTTCAACTTCTCCTCTGATAATTGGATGCTATACCATTGGGTGCATAACTATTTAGTATTGAAATTACTTTATTGTCTATGGTACCTTTTAGGAGGATGTAGTTTCCTACCTTATCTCTTTTAACACTATCTATTTTTACATCTGCTTTGTCTAAGATAAAGGTTGCTACATCTACTTTTTTTCACTTCAGCTGAAGCAAAATATATTTTGTTCCAACCTTTTGCTTTGACTCTATATGTATCTCTCTGCTTCAGATGAGTTTCTTGTAAGCAGCATATTGTAGGATTCTGGTTTTTAATCCACTCTGCTATTCACTTGTGTTTAATGTAGAGTTCATTCCATTCATATTGAAAGTTATTATTACTAAATCTTTATTACCCTCCATGCTATCTTCCCTTTGTTTGTATTTTTCCCTTTTTTGTTTCTGTTTGTATTTTGTTTCTGAATACTGCCCCCGTTTGCCCTCCTATATCAAATCCCCTCCCCTTTCTTTCCCCTTTCCTTTTTCTCCTTCTTCCTTCCCTTCCTTCTGTTAGTTCCCCCTTTTCTCCCCCAGCCCATCTCCCCTTCCCCTTCCCCCCTTTTTAATACTTGAAAAATAACATAAGTTTCTTAACTTAAATGAGTGTGTGTGTGTGTGTGTGTGTGTGTGTGTGTGTGTGTAAATTAACTTTAAGCCAGGTCTGATGAGAAGAAGATTCAGGTGCTTCTCACCTGCTCCCTTCTTCTGCTCTATTACAATATATCTTTTGTACCTCTTAAAGTAATGAGATTTACCCTATTCAATCTCCTCCATCCTCCTGTTTTCTGTCTGTCCCCCTTTGAAGGAGGTATTGTTTTTAAATCATTCAATCAGAGTTGCAGAAAAGTCTGGATAAGTATATTCTCTCTAATAGAATGACAATTCTCACAAGTTATTAGAGTCTTTCTCCCAGTTAGGGATATAGCCAGTTTCATCTTATTGGATATCAGTCTCATGGATAAGTCATGAGTGTCCACTTTAATAGATTTCTGCAATGGCAGAAAGTACTGTGTGTAAGAAATGGCCTTATACCTGGTTTAAGTATGGTTTTACACTGTACATGCCTCAGTAACAGTCCCCAAGGAAGGACTAAATACCTGACCTAAGGTAGCACTCACTGAGCATAAGTAGCATTAGTTCAACTCATGCTTCTTCCCCAAAGGGCATGACCAAGGTCAGCCTTACTGTTAAAGTCCAAAGATGTTTAGGAAATGGGGGTTCACAAAGAGCCAATACAGAATGAGAACACCCCCTCACAGTACAGAAAAGTTTCTAATACAAAAAAGATTACATTTCTCTTTGCCCAGAGTTCCACTGTTTCAATTGCAAACTTTGGAGAGAACAGCTTTATATGAATGATAACATTGTAAAGACAGATATCAAAGGAGAGAACAAGGAAAGGCAATGAGTTTAGGGGACTTTTTATAAAAGTTTGACTATGGAATAGAGGAAAGATTTAGGACTACTACTCAAGGTAATAATAAAGTCAAGCAAACAAGTTTTCCCCACTCTACAGCCCCTCCCAGTACTCCCCCCACCCCTAGTCAGACTCATCTGGGTTAATTGACTTAACTAAAGTACACAGTCAATAAGTGTCTGGGAATAGTTGAATTCATGTACTCTTGAGTCCAGGGTCAGTGCTATATCCACTGTTCTATCTAACTGCCCTGTTTTTGCTTGCTTTCAAGGAGGGGGAAACTGACATTTATGTAGACAACAGAAAAAGAGTCACTATATAGTAAGAGATGGAAAATTAGAGATAGTCTACATTTTTGTCAGGGCAGGCTTCCAGGAGAGATAGAAAGAGATATAGTCAAGTAAAGAATTTGGATTACTCAAGGAGAAGGACTACCACTTCATCAAAAAGGAGCAAAAGAGGAGAGAGTGGGGGATAACTTCAAGGCGATGTTAGGTGTAGAGTAGGAAAGGAAATCTATTTTCTCAAAAAAAATATGAGTCAAAGTTCTTGTTAAAAAGTGAGAGGGAAGAGAGGTGGTGTGGGTGGCTTGAGAAAAGAGAATGGTTTAAAACAGTCACTGTTTCAATGTGGTATAGGAAAGAATAAAAGGAGTGCCTTGGGCAATGAGACTCTGGTTGAGATTAAGGAGAAAAAAATTGTTGTAGGCCCAGTTAGTACAGTGGCTGGACTTTATCCAGCCCCATTCAAGAACACTGAGTAGGAGTAAAAGAGAAAAATCTTGGGAATAATCCCAGGTTGGTGTTTGGCAAAGCTTGAATGCCAGTAAGAAGGGGACATTGGATTGTGCTCTGGGATAGATGAGAATGGGAGAATGGAGAGTGCTAATGGAAGAGATTCTGCAACACAGTGATTAGGAGAGGAATAGGTAGGAATTTGCTTGCTATAGGATAGACCTTTTGCTTGGGTTTTCAAGATCAAGAGATCTCTGAATGGCAGAAAATGATACCAATTGTTTTTCACGTCATAGAGAAGTGAAATTGGATTTAGTATCTATTTTAAGAGATGAAGTTTATAACAAGTCTGGGATATGAGTATGAATCTGGGCTGTGTTTTGAACTGAAGGCATAGTTTTAAAAGTCTAGTGTTTTGGAGGTTTAAATCTTGGGTTGGAACATTTAGGTGAAAACTTGAAATGGAGAAAAATGTTCAAGATACTTCTATTATTATTCATGATTAAGTTCAAAGGCAAAACAGAGCAGGAAAGCTTTAAATTTGAATCTTTGTGCAAAGTAGTAGAACATAATAAATGGAGTTTTTAGTAGGTGGATTGATATAAGTGCATTCTAGAGCAAGAATTCTTAATCCTTTTTTTTGTATTCTGGACATCTTTAGAAGTATTATGGGGGTAGTTAGGTGGCACAGTGAATAGAGCACTGGTGTTGGAGTCAGGGGGACCTGAGTTGAAATGTGATGCTAGACACTTAATAATTACTTAGCTATGTGACTATGGGCAAGTCACTTAACCCCATTGCCTTGCCAAAAAAAGAAGTATGGTGAAACTCCTCAGAATAATGTTTTTAAAATGTAAAATAAAATCCATAGGATAAAAGGAGAAAATTGTTTTAAAATGTGCCTATCTATGTATCTGTCTGTCTGTTTATCTATATGTCTATCTAAAGAAATTCATAGATCCCGGGTTAAAAGTTCCTAATCTATGGTATCTTCTTCCAAAAAACTGACAAAAAGAAGTATGAATTATATGTATATGTACATGTACATGTATCAAAATCTGGCCTTCTCTGATACAGGATAGGGAAGGAGGAAGGGAGACAATTCAAAATTCAAAATGTTTTATACAAATATTTTATTTGTTTTCCAATTATATACAATAGTAATTTATACCTATCATTTTTGGTAAGGTTTTGAATTTTACAATTTTTCTCTCACCTTCCCTTCCTTCCCTCTCCCCCTACAGAAGGCAATGTGGTAATTTTTACAATGTTTTCATGCAGTATATTGATCAAAACTGAATGTGTTGAGAGAAAAAATATATCATTGAGGTAGAAATAAAATATTAGATATAGGAAAATTATGTACTACATAAGAAAATTGAGGGTAATGATCTTTGGTCTTTTTTAAAGTCCACAGTTCTTTCTCTGGATACAGATGATATTTTCCAATGCAGATACCCTAAAATTGTCCCTGTTTATTGCACTGGTGGAATGATCAAGTCCATTAAGGTTGATCATCACCCCCATGTTGCTGTTAGGGCGTATAATGATCTTCGGGTTCTGCTCATCTTGCTCAGCATCAGTTCATGCAAGTTGTTTTAGGCTTCTCCGAAATCCCATTCCCCCTGGTTTCTAATAGAACAGTAGTGTTCCATAAAATACATATACCACGATTTGTCCAGCCATTCCTCAATTGAGAAACACCCCCTCGATTTTCAGTTCTTTTCTAGCACAAACAGAGTTGCTATGAATATTTTTGTACAGGTGACATTTTCCTACTTCTTCATGATCTCTTCAGGGTATAGACCCAGTAACGTTATTGCTGGATCATTTTTATTGCCCTTTGGGCAATATTCCAAAATGCTATCCAGAAAGATTGGATGAGTTCACAACTCCACCAACAATGCATTAGTGTCACAGATGTCCCACATCCCTTCCAACATTGATCATTGTCCTTTCTGGTCACATTGGCCAATCTGAGAGGTGTGAGGTGGTACCTGAGAGATGCTTTAATTTACATTTCTCCAATAAGTAGTGATTTAGAGCAAGTTTTTATATGACTATGGATTGCTTTGATTAACTCATCTGAAAATTGCCTTTGAACACCACTCTATTTCTTATCCAGGACCAGTTTTTATGACTGATGCTTTATATTATAATTTTAGACATGGTAAGGCTAGGCCACCTTCTTTTGCACTTTTTTTTCATTAAACCCCTGGATATTCTTGACTTTTTTGTTTCTCTATATGAATTTAGTTACAATTTTTTCTAGCTCATTAAAGTAATTTTTTGGAAGTTTGATTGGTAAGGCACTAAATAAACTAGTTTAATTTAGGTAGAATTATCATTTTCAATTATATTAGCTCAGCTTATCCACGAATAGTTGACATTTGCCCAGTTATTTAAATTTGATTTTGTGTGAGAAGTATTTTGTAGTTGTTTTCATAGATTTTCTGAGTCTGCCTTGGCAGGTAGATTCCCAAGTATTTTATATTGTCTGAAGTTACTTTAAATGGGATTTCTTTTTCTAGCTCTTGCTGCTATATCTTGCTAGTAATATAGTAAAATGCTGAAGATTTATGTAGGTTTATTTTATATCCTGTGACTTTACTAAGTAAGTTTTTTAGATGATTTTCTAGGATTTTCTCAGTATACATCATGCCACATGCAAAGAGTGAGAGTTTCATTTCTTCCTTCCCAATTCTAATTTCTTCAATTTCTTTTTCTTCTCTTATTGCTGAAGCTAACAGTTCCAATACTCTATTGAATAGTAGTGGTGATAATAGGCATCTTTGTTTCATCCCTGATCTTACTAGGAATGCCTCTAGCTTATCCCCACTGCATATAATGCTTGTTGATAGTTTTAGATAGTTACTGCTTGTCATTCTAAGGTACAATTCATTTGTTCTTATGCTCTAGTGTTTTTAGCAGGAATGGGTGCTGTATTTTGTCAAAGCCTTTTTCAGGATCTATTGAGATAGTCATATGATTTCTGTTAGGTTTGTTATCGATATAGTCAAATATACTAACAGGTTTCCTAATTTTAAACCAATAAATTGGTTCAAATGGGATAAATCCTTCTTGGTCATAGTGTCATATCCTAGTGATAACTTGTTGTAGTTGTTTTGCTAAGATTTTTCTTTAATATATTTGCATCCATATTCATTAGGGAAATTGTTCTATAATTTTCTTTCTCTATTTTGACTTTTCTTGATTTAGACTTCAGCATCATAACAATGTCATAGAAAGAGTTAGGCAGAGTTCTGTCTTCACCTATTTCTCCAAAGAGTTTATATAGACTATGAATCAATTCTTCCTTAAATGTTTGATAGAATTCACTTATGAATCCATCGGGCTCTTGAGATTTTTTTTCTCAGTGAGTTAATTGATGGCCTGTTGAATTTCTTTGTCTGAAAAAGGATTATTTAGGTATTTAATTTCCTCGTCATTTAACTTAGGAAACACATTTTTTTGTAAATATTCATTCATTTCACTTAGATTATCTAATTTATTGGCATACAGTTGGTCAAAATAGTTCCCAATCATTACTTTAATTTTCTCCTCAATGGTGGTGAGTTCACCTTTTTCATTTATGTATACTAGTAATTTGGTTTTCTTCTTTCTTTTTTTTTAAATAAAATCAACTAAAGGTTTATTTATTTTATTGTTGTTTTTTCATAAAGCCAACTCTTGGTTTTATCTATCAGTTCTGTAGTTTTCTTGCTTGCAATTTTATTAATTTCTTTAATTTTTAGAATTTTATTTTTAATTGGTATTTAATTTGGGGGTTTAATTTGTTCTTTTTTTAAAAATAATTTTAGTTTCATGCTTACTTCAGTGATTTCCTCTTTCTCTCTTTTATTCATGTAAGCATTTAGAGATACAATATATCCTCTAAACTGCTTTGACTGTATCCCATAAGTTTTAGTATGTTGTCTCATTATTGTCATTGTCTAGGATGAAATCATAACTTCTATCTATAATTTGTTGTTTGAGCCACTCATTCTTTAAAATGAGGTTATTTAGTTTCCAATTAGTTTTAGGTCCATCTTTTCATGGCACATTATTGTACATGATTTTTATTGCATTATGGCCTGAGAAGGAAGTATTCATTATTTCTGCCTTACTGCATTTAATTATGAAATTTTTATGCCCTAGTACATGGTCAATTTTTGTGCTTTATACTTCAGGAAAAAGGTATATTCCTTTCTATCCCCATTCAATTTTCTCCAAAGTTCTATCCTGTCTAGGTGTTCTAACCTTCTATTTACCTCCTTAACTTCCTTCTTGGTTATTTTATGGTTAGATATATCTAATTCTGACAGAGAGAGGTTTCAGTCTCCCACCAGTAAAGTTTTGCTGCCTATGTTTTCCTGTTACTCATTCAGCTTCTACTCTTAAGAATTTGGATGCTATATTGCTTGGTGAATACATATTTAGTGTTGAAATTGCTCCATTGTCTTTGGTAACTTTTAGGAAGATGTAGTTTCCTTCTTTATCTCTTTTTTTTAGTTTTTTTTTGCAAGGCAAATGGGGTTAAGTGGTTTGCCCAAGGCCACACAGCTAGGTCAGTGTCTGAGACCGGATTTGAACCCAGGTACTCCTGACTCCAAGGCCGGTGCTTTATCCACTACACCACCTAGCCGCCCCAAGAGAAATTTGGCTGGACATGAGCTAGGGTGAGATTACATGGGGACAGCCAAAGTTTGTCATGGCTTTTCTTTCTTTTTTTTTTTAAGTTTTTTTGGCAAGGCAAACAGGGTGAAGTGGCTTGCCCAAGGCCACACAGCTAGGTAATTATTAAGTCCCTGAGACTGGATTTGAACCCAGGTACTCCTGACTCCAGGGCTGGTGCTTTATTCACTACGCCACCTAGCCACCCCTCTCTATCTCTTTTAATGAGATCTTTTTTTTTGCACCAGCTTTGTCTGAGATAAGGATTGTTATCCTTGCCTTTTTCACTTCAGCTAAAGTACAATATATTCTGCTCTATCCTTTTACATTTATTCTGTATGTATCTCTCTACTGTAAATGTGTTTCTTTTAAGCAGCTTATTGTAGGATTCTGCTTTTTAATTCACTCCACTATTTGCTTATATTTTATGGGAGAGTTCATCCCATTCACATTCAAGGTTAAAATTACTAACTCTTTATTTCCCTTCATACTATCTTCCCTCTATTTATACTTTTGCTTTTTTGTTACCTTAGCCATATTCTCCAGTATTTTGGTTCTATTTTTCCTCCTTCACTGTGTTTGCACCCTTTTATCCACCCCTTCTCCCCTTCCTTTCCCCTTTCCCTTTGCCACTTCTTTCTTCCCTCACTTCTGTCAGTTCCTCTTTTCCTTTCTTCTTTCCCCTTTTCCCCTCTTAATACTTGAAAAGTAAGATAAGTTTCTAAACTTAACTGCTGTGTCTATGTTAATCCTTCTTGAGTCAAATCTGGTGAGAGTAAGATTTAGGTGCTTCTTGCCTCCTTCCTTCTTCCCCTCTATAGCAATAGGTCCTTTGTACATCTTCATGTGATATAATTTATCCCACTCAATGTCCTCCATCCTCCTGTTTCTTTACTGTCCCCCTTTTTAAGGAGATATTATTTTAAACCATTCTAAACAAGTAATGAGTGTCCACTATTTCTAGTTAAGTATATTCTCTCTAATAGAGTCACAATTCTGCAGAGTCAAGAGACTCTTTCTCCCAGGTGGGTATACAGCCAGTTTTCACCTTGTTTGATAAGAATTTTTCACCTATTTTTCTTTTTTACCTTTTCATGTATCACTTGAGTCTCCTGTTTGAAGTCCAAATTTTCTATTCACTTTTGGTCTTTTTCCTCAGGAAAAGTAGGAAGACTCCTATTTCATTAAAGGTCCATCTTTTCCCCTGGAAGGGAAGGCTCAGTTTTCCTGGATGTTGAATTATTGTCTGCATTCCAAGTTTGTTTACTCTTTGGAATATCAAAGTCCAGACCCTTCAATCCCTTAATATTGATGCAGCCAGGTCCTGTGTAATCCTTACTGTGGCTGCTTGCAGGATTTTCTCTTTTATCTGCTAGTTCTGGAATTTGGCCACAATATTCCTTGGTGTTTTCATTTTGGTATCCCTTTCATAAGGGGATCGATGTATTCTTTCAGTAACTATTTTCTCCTCTGGTTTTATGAAATCACTATATCCTGAAGTATTGATTCTGGGATTTTTTTTTTACTCTTCGATGTTTTCAGGAAGCCCAATTATTCTTTTTCTTTAAATCCAACAACAATCACAAGCAATCCTTTGATAGCAAATTTCTGCCTATGAAATTTCAGTAACAAAAAGGTTAACATTAGCAAGTTATCCTTACATAATATTTAGCATTATAGATATTTTCATATACATTGTATGCTTTTTCCTTTTTTAAAATTAATTTTTATTAAAGATATTATTTGAGTTTTAAAATTTTCCCCCCTATCTTGCTTCCCTCCCCCCATCCCTCCACAGAAAGCACTCTGTCAGTCTTTACTTTGTTTCCATGTTGTACCTTGATCCAAATTGGGTGTGATGAGAGAGAAATCATATCCTTAAAGAAGAGAAGTCTAAGAGGTGACAAGATCAGACAATAAGATCTCTGTTTTTTTCTAAATTAAAGGGAATAGTCGTTGAACTTTGTTCAAACTCCACAGCTCCTTATCTGGTTACAGATGGCACTCTCCTTTGCAGATAGCCCAAAATTGTTCCCAATTGTTGCACTGATGGAATGAGCAAGGCCTTCAAGGTTGAACATCACTCCCATGTTGCTGTTAGGGTGTACTGTGTTTTTCTGGTTCTGCTCATCTCACTCAGCATCAGTTCATGCAAATCTCTCCAGGCTTCCCTGAAATCCCATCCCTCCTGGTTTCTAATAGAACAATAGTGTTCCACAACATACATATACCACAGTTTGCTAAACCAATCCCCAATTGAAGGACATTTACTTGATTTTGAATTCTTTGCCACCACAAACAGGGCTGCTACAAATATTTTTGTACAAGTAATGCTTTTGCCCTTTTTCCTCATCTCTTCAGGGTATAGACCCAGTAGTGCTATTGCTGGGTCAAAGGGTATGCACATTTTTGTTGCCCTTTGGGCAGAGTTCCAAATAGTTCTCCAGAAGGGTTGGAAGAGTTCACAGCTCCACCAACAGTGTAATATTGTTCCAGATTTCCCACAACCCTACCAACAATGATCATTATCCTTTCTGGTCATATTGGCCAATCTGAGAGGTGTGAGGTGGTACCTCAGAGAAGCTTTAATTTGTCTTTAATTTTGGGTGAAAAGCCCAATTATTCTTAAGTTGTCTCTCCTGGATCTATTCTCCAGTTCAGTACTTTGACTGCTGAGGTATTTTACATTTTCTTCTATTTTTTCATTTTTTAACATTCTTATTGTCTCATGAAGCCATTAGTTTCCCCAGATTTCAAATTTTTTTTAGAGAAGAATTTTCTTCATTTACCTTTTGCAGTGCCTTTTCCAATTGGTCAGTTGTATTTTGAAAGAGTTTTCCATTTGCCCAATTGTAGTTTTGAGAAAATTATTTTCTTTTTTCACTTGACCAATTGTATTTTTTTTTATCTTTTAGGAAAATGATAATTTTCTCTTGCAAAGTGTTAATTTCAACATGTATCTTTTTTCCTAATTTTTTCAATTGATTTTTATACTCCTTTCTGATCTCTTCTAAGAAGTCTTTATGAGCTGGAGACCAATTTATATTCTCCTCTGAAATTTTGTTTCTCTCTGAGTTAGGATCCTTGTATTCAAGGTAACTTTCAATGGACCCTGATTTCTGTTGACTTTTCTTCATTCATGGCAGGCTCCCAGACCTTTGGTGTTGAAATCCCTATAGGCTTTGCTCACTAGGCTTAGTGACACCAAGTGGATTGGCCAGTGGGGGATGCTAGACACTTTCTCTGGAGAGTCTGTGACCTTGATTAGTGGCTCACTCCCTTGATCTGAGGATTTAGGGGGTGCACAAGTACCCTGTATATTCTTGAACAATGTGAGCTGGGCCCTTAGGCTATATGGTTAATCTCCTTAATCCTCAATCAGCCCTGGGGGAGATCTGCTGCCCACACCTAAGTTTGGGGGCATGGTGGGGCTGATACTGTGTTTTTTCTGTGAAAAGTCACTTTCTCCCATAGGAAGAAAGGGAGGGAATAACACTGGGACTTCACTGAAAACTTGGGGGCTCCTGGCCCTGGTCTTCCAGGCCAGCCGAACTGATCAGATTGATATCCAGCTGCTGTACTGGAGCTCTCTGGCCCCACACGGCAAACCACGCTGGAGCTCTCCCCATTGCTGTGCACACAGCAAATGCATCTGACATTGTTGTCAGGTTAGGCCCCAGGCCTCACCCCACCATCCCTGCACTGGCTCTCTGCTCTTAGTCCCCAGCTGACCCACTCTACCCTGAGACAGACCTTATTGGTAGATGCTTTCTACTAGGTTCTTCTCTGGGTTCTGTAGATCCAAATTTTGTTAAGAGGCTTGGTTCATGTTAGTTTTCAGGGAAAGCCAGGAGAGCTTAAGACAGGGCCTGACTTCTCTCCACCATCTTGGCTGGAAAGTCTCCAAAATTCACAATGTTAAAAAAATTATATTAAAAAAAGAACCTCTGCTCTAGAAAAATAGGGAAAGGTTTTGAAGATTCTAATAGAGGCAGCTGTCCTTAATTTTGTCTCACAAAGTTAGCATTGCCCATCTTTTGTGGCTCCTTGTGCCAAAGATCTCAGTTTACAACACAACACAGTACATGCTCTTCTTGTTGTTATTGTTGCTTGTCCTTTATTCTCAAAGAGGACCATGAAATCAAAAAGTGAAGTCATGTCTTGCAAAAGGATTTAATTGAATGAGGGTTGGGGCAACTTAGTGCCATAATAGATAAAACACTGGCCCTGGATCAGGAGGACCTGAATTCGAATCTGGTCTCAGACAATAATTACATAACTTGACCTTGGACAAGTCACTTAACCCCATTGCCTTGCAAAAAAGCAAAAAAGTAAATAAAATTTAAAAAAAAAGCAAGTGAGGGTTGTGCAATGTAACCAGGAATGTCCAAACGTGAACACAACAAAGGGAACACATACAAATAATTAAGTTCTCTAGAGCTATACTGTCCTAACACTCACTACATCCAGGACCATCTTCAATTGTCTTGAGTCATATCTGAATATTAGACTCAGATGTCTCTAGAGGAAAAAGTGAGGCTGATGACTGCACAGTTTCCAGCACCTTCTCTTAAATCCAACTCATTTGCAATCCATCACCTTTCTGATGTCATGGTCCTCTTTAAGAACAGGACAAATAACAACAGCCCTAATACTAAGAGGTCTCCCCTGTCTTCCTTGCCATCTTTTTCGGTCAACACACATGATTCTTTCATTGCAGTATAATGAACTAATATTATCCAAGAAATCCATGTGTTCTTTGTGGTATGTATAGGCAGCCTCAGGAGAAATAGAAGATAGAACTCTCATCAGGATTATTTGCAAGAGTTGCTACCTCTCTTTGCAAGAGTTGCTACCTCTCTAGACTGCTAATTGCTAGTGTAGTGATCTAGAATCCACTGCTAGTGTGCAAGAGTTGCACTTCAACAGTCAATACCAATAAACATTTATTAAGTTCCTACTATGTATCAGGTACTGTATAAATCATTAGGGGTGGCAAGGTAGGGCAGTGGATAGAGTTCTAGGCCTCTTTTTCTTCCTGAGTTCAAATTTGGCTTCAGATATTTATTTACTAGCTAGACAATTCTGTCAAGTTATTTAAAACTCTGTGTGTCTACATTTCCTTATTTATTAAAAATCTGGAGAAAGAAATGGCAAGTCACTCTAGTATCTTTGCAAAGAAAACCACAAAAGGGGTTATGACTGAATAATAATACAAAGAGAAAATCAACCCCTGCCCTCAAAGAGTTTATGGGGTAAAACATTATATAAAAAGAAACTAAAAGGAGATGGGGAGAAGAAGGTTCTGAGCATTGCTTTTCCATAATCTTTGACACCATCATATCCCAAGGGAGCAGGACTGTCAAGGACAGTGTTTTTTACTAATTTTGTAGCACAATTCTAGAACAAGTCTCTTCAGTGTTCTTAATGCTATAACACTTCAGACAGCCTGGCAGTATGGCTTGGCATATAAAAGAACTACCCCCTCTTCTTCACCCAAGGGAATATTTGCTAGTTCAGGGTAAACACTCCCACAGAAACACAGGGAGAAAAACCCAGAACAGTCAATCTTGGAGTCTGCTCTGCTGTGATAAGGCCCTGCCTTTCTCCCAACTCTCTCCTCTATGCAGTCAAATATAATTACCTCCAAAAACACCAACATTAAGCAGTGAAAGCTCTAATTCCCCCTGACCATTTGTGATGACTAAAGGGAGCACCAGGTGAGAAAATAATCTTGTCCACTATTGAGGGTTGCTGGCTACAATTGCTGCCTCCCTGCTCTTAAAGCTTAGTTGCATTACTTTCCCTGTTGCATTTATAAGATGAAGAGTGGATACTCCATTATCCCATATATGAAACAACCAAAGCCCCAGATATCAGTTTTAATGCATACTCTAACCTCATGCATTCAATTTATGCAAAAAGAAAATTTGATTTATTGAAAGAATTGCTTAGAAGTCATTTTGGTTCAAAACCTTCAATTTAGAGACAAGGAAGCAAAAAAAGGAGCCAGAGAGATAATATGTCATGGAACTTTGTTATAATTAACGCAATTTTGTTGATAAGTAGGCTTCAAAATTATGGAAAACAATGTGTTCATATACATTAAATATTTTCTGTTAGGATGAGGTAAAATTGAAGTAATCACATTGTGTTTCTTGAGCTTATCTACCTTTTCTGTTTTCTTTTTTTTAAATAAACTTCTAACGGGTAGTACCATCATGTAGCTCTCTTTTACCAAAAAAGAGAATCTAATAAACCTATATATTCTCAGAAAATTAGCAAATTTTGGTCTTATGCTCTCTCAAGGGTCACTTATATGCTACAAGAAGACAAAAGAGAGGGAAATGCCTAACCAAAAGAATTAGTTTTCAGTGGTGGAATATCTAGCTCTAAGACATCTTAGTGAACAAATGAAAAATATTTATTAAGTGTTACTATATGACAGGTACTGGATGTCAGCTTCATTGTTTCATCACACTAGAATTAGAAGCACAGCTAGGCTAGAGCCAGTTCTTACCAACTTACAGGAGCCTACAGGTTTGTTGCTTTTGTTTTTTTTAGATTTTTGCAAGACAGTGGGGGTTAAGTGAGTTGCTCAAGGTCACACAACTAGTGTCTGAGGTCAGATTTGAATTCAGATCTTTCTGACTCCAGGGCCAGTGCTTTATTCACGGCACCACTAACTGCCTGGAGCCTACTGTTAATTTATCAGTGTGAGCATTTTCTGCTTGGAAATAAACTCCACATCAGGGCTTAATTTATTGTTTTGTTGATTACTGTAACTTAAGAAAGTATTACTTCAGAATAAATTAAAGAAGTATATATGTATGCATCCTCCCCTCCTAGCAAGAACATAATTGCTAAACAGTGACTAATTGTTCTATAAATTGTAATTGTTCTATAAACTCAAATACTTGAGCTCAGTTGGAGTACAGTAGAAGGCTCAAACAATAAAATCATCACCAGTTTGGAGGAAGAAAGGCAGATAATAATAACAGTAACAATTGACACACAACAAAATGCTTTACCCTTTAATAGATTAAAGCATTTTGCAAACTAGAAAAAGACTATCTAGTCTAACCCCCCTTTTTACAGCTGAAGAAACTGAGACCCAGTGGTCATTAGATGATTTGTTCAGGGTCATAAAGTAAGTGTTTGAGAACAATTTGAATTCAGGTTTTTCTAACTCTAACTCATCACTCTAGTCACTATACCACCTGGCTTCCTATTGAAACAATCCCTTCCCCTCATGGAGCTTATCTTTTCAGTCTGCAGTCTGTCCTGACATCCAAACCAAGAGTTGTCACACACCTGATCCTCTCCAGGGTTTCCTTGGTTAGAGCTACTTCTTTCATGCCCCCTTCTGGGTGAGAGGAGGCTGCCCCTGAGATCTAGTCACACCTGCTGCTTACATAAGTTATGCCCTTTCTTCCTGGGGCCCAGAGGTTTGTATCCAGAAATGAGCACTCCCTTGCCTATGCAGACCATTCATCCTCAGGAAATTATAGGTTTATTATGGAACATGGGCCTGGAAACCAGTTTAAATAACTGGGAGATAGTGGAGACCATGGATTTTGAATCTCTATTCTAGTCCCCAGGTCTCCAACAAAGCGTGTCTCCTAGGAATCCTGTTCTTGTGGGACCATGAGGTCTTCAGGGGTTTTCTGGAAGACCCACAACCAAGGTAGAATGACTACAGTTTTGATTTAAGGCATCAATATGGCAGGGATGCTGTTTGTGTGTTTCTTACAGCAATAAAAAGTTCCAGGATGATAAAGCATCAGAGGCATGGTTTTGAAGTCCCAAGTAGCATGGAGATTTGTTATTTGTCAATTCATGAAAAGATAGTGAGCTGCTGATCAGTTCATGTCTTTCTTATTGGTATTTGTCCTTCAGTTTAGAAGAGCACCAACCAAGACATAATTAATGTCTTGACTACATCATGGATTGGATTTAAGTGAGATAGAATTACACAAAGTCATCAGTTACATTTTCTCTTTTAGGATCATAGAAGTTCAGTGGCAAGACAAAAGTCAGAATGACTGGCAGTGGTCTAGGACACAGTAGATGGCTTTGACATCTTCTTTGTCTGAGAAAGCTCTAGTCATTACATGGCATTTGCTTCAACCACCTTCATGACCATTGGAACAAATTATTTTCATCTGCTTATTCTGCCAGAGGGGTCTTCATATCATTTATATTCCAAGAGCCAGGGTATATGTATGGGTGTTCAGGAAGGACTAGCACCTCTGCTATGAGAGCCTTTTTTTTTTAGGTTTTTTATTTTTGCAAGGCAAACAGGGTTAAGTGGCTTGCCTAAGGCCACACAGCTAGGTAATTATTAAGTGTCTGAGACCAGATTTGAACCCAGGTACTCCTGACTCCAGGGCCAGGGGTGCTTTATTCACTATGACACCTAGCTGCCCCTGAGTTACAAATTTAAAAGAGAAACATTCCCTTGTCCTCTGGATACTTGGACTTTAATGGAGTATTTTGGTCTAGGAAGTCACAAAGATGATAGGTAGAGTCAGTGAATTTGATTTTTTTTATAAAAGTATTGATTTGATTACTTTTCCAAGATGAGGCATTTTGAAACAGCAGGAAGATAACCACTAGGAAGTATGATTGTTGGATGGAGTATACGCCCTGTCAGGAAGACCTGAGTTCAAATTTGATCTCAGAGGCTTACCAGAGGTCTGACCCTGGGAAAGTCACTTAAGCCAAATTGCTTCCCCCCTCCAAACAAAGGGAAAAATGGATTGGTGCCTGGGGCTGGCTGGATATTAGGATCTCATTATTCACAGAATCACAGCCCCAGGGCAGGAGTTTCAAAGCTGAGGGTCTTAGATTCTACCAATTTTTGCCTTTGAAGGTCTGTTTTAGTTGATACGGAAATGATAGGGTGACATGGTAGGAAGATAGTCGGGCACACTTGGGGTGGGAGGGATGTTCTGTGAGTGGAGAAGATATTTCTGGTCAACCTTCCCTCTCACTTCTATCCCTACCTCTGAAAACACTCTAAGCCTCTGTAAGCAGATTACTTATTCCTCCCAAAGATAAAGAATAGATCTTGTCCAGTCATATCTTTCAACCTCATCTCAATTCACCCTCTAAGGCCACATGAAAGAGAGTTTTTCATTTTGTTTTCTTTTTCCCAACAGCAAGTAATCATAAGTTCTAAAGAGAAGTTTTGCTATATCTGGGCTGAGTTCTTTTTGAGCATAAACTCTGGGATAGGATCCCTTTCCTTCACACCATATGCTATTATATACTTATGGCTATCACATCATGTCTTGAGTGTAGGACTGTTTTATGAAGCTTAATATCCTATTGCTTACAACAATACTGATATGCTATAGCCTGACCCCAGGTCATGGACTTTATTTGATTCTCAGTTGTAATCCTGATTCTACTACTGCTTCTAATATCTTTCTCTACTTCTGGACCTTTGTCTCTGTAATGCTTATTTATGGTTCCAAAAAATGGATTGTTCCCATGTGCATGCCTTCTCCCTAGACTTCTAGACTCAAATCAGGAAAATTTCAATGAGCACATTGGACTTTACTCAGTTATAGCCTGAGATGAGTAACTGACCCAACTCTGCTCTAGAGTGAGACTATGAGGAAGCAGCAAAAATCTAAGTCCTTGACAATGCTCCCACATCAGGGTAAAGTGGCAACAATTCTGTCCCTAGTATCAGAGGACCTAAAGGGAAAAATAGTAATCATAACTAGCATTTATATAATGTTTTAAAGTTTGCAAAAGAGATAGAGTCCTGAGTCTGGAGTCAGAAAAACCTGAGTTCAAATTTGACCTCAGACACTTACTAGTTATGACAAGTCACTCAATCCTATTTGCCTGTTTTATCGTCTGTAAAATGAGCTGAAGAAGAAAATGGCAAATGACTCCAGTATCTTTTCTAAGAAAACCCCAAATAGGGTCATAAAGAGTTAGATGAGAATGAAAAATAACACCGTTACATATATTATTTCATTTGATCCTCACAACAACCTTAGAAGATTGGTGCCATTATTCCTACTTTTAAATTGAAGAAAATGAAGTAGACAGAAATTAATAGATTTTCCCTAGATGTCACAGGTATTAAATATCTGAAAACCTTGTCTTCCAGATTCCAAGACCAACACTATCTACTGAGCCACCTGGCTAACCATAGTTTAGATTATATCTCCAATACATACTACAATTCTTTTGTGACTCTAGATATGTCACCTAATCTCACTGGGTCTCAGTTTCCTCCTTTGTAAAATGATGAGGTTGAGGATGATTTAATTTTTATGTTCATAGCTGCAGCAACTAATAGAGTGCCTGAAATATAGTAAACATTTAATAAATATTCATTGTTTGAATAGTTGACTAGATATCCTCTGAAATCCATTAAATGTCTCCATCAAGAATCCTGTGATTTTCTTATAATCTTATAATCATTGAATAATCATTGAATTCTGAAGTTGAAAGGGTGGAACTTTGCTCTGGAAACCAGCTGGCTCCCTGTTCATGTGGATCTGAGCTAGTGGATTCCCCAGTCCTGGGAGCCCTCACAGAGTTGAAACACTATAAAGCACCTAATAATGTTTTTTGAGCAGTAAAAGTATTGAGGAGTCCTGAGGCCACTTAGAAAAAGAACAACTGTTTTCTACTTAATGAACTGCTGTTCACCAGTGCTTAATTAAGACTACAGGAACATGGAGAAATGAAAGATACTAAATATGGGCACTCCCTATTTCTTTCCACAATACAGGAAATTCCCTTCTGCCTCAAGTGTTCCATCAATTAGCTATCAACCATTTCCTAAGTACCTATGTGTCAGCTCCTGGGAGTTGGTCCTGAAATCAGGAAGACTTGAGTTCAAATTTGACTTCTGACACTTATTAGCTATGTGATCCTCCTGTTTCTTATCTTCTGTGCCACATTTTCCTCAATTGTAAATGGAGGTAATAATAGCACTCATCAGGGTTGTTGTGAGAATCAAATTGTATAATATTCATAAATTGCTTAACACAGTACTTGGTAGGAAAATAAATGCTTGCTCCCTTCCCTGTTTCCTAGGCGCTAGGACTATGAAGGGAAAAATGAAACAATCTCTTCCCTCAAGGAGCAAACATTTTACTGAGGTGTAGAAGTTGTCGTAAAGAAATGGAAACATTCCTCAATGTCTTCAGTAATTCTCTTAATTATTGATAAAATGTCATTGGCCTCATCAGCATCAACTTCATTCTTTTTTCCATCCCTCCTATCAACAGTAGCATTACCTTCACTTTCACCAGGATGGCATTATGAAATGAATGCTAGACTTAGATTATGAAGATAGTTAGGTTATGAATTTTGATACTAATTAGTAATATAGGGCAAGTTTCTTCACATTTCTGAGTCTTTGTTTTCTCATCTGTAAAATGGAAACCACTTTGGAAGATTTATCTCATAGGGTTTTTTTGTCAAAATCAAATGAGGTAACATGTCCATATAATAGTGATTAATTAATATTATTTTGCTCTTCAATCTCTAAATATCCCATCCTGTAACATAAGAGGAAATTTAACAAGAATATCATATCTGTAAATTCCACAATAGATTTGGGGAATTTAGAGATTTTCTAAAGACTGTTTTTTATAATTTTTAAAATCATGTTCAACTCTTGTTCTTGTTTTGTTTTTTTTCAAGGCAATAGGGTTGAGTGACTTATCCAAGGTCACACAGCTAAGTAAACATTATCTGAGGTTAAATTTGAACTCAGGTCCTTCTCACTCCAGACCCAGTGTTCTAGTCACCTAGCTACCCCCTATGTACAACTCTTTTAATCCCATTTGGAATTTTTGGCAAAAATACTGGAATGGTTTGTCACTTTCTTCTCCATTTCATTTTACAAATGAGGAAACTGAGGGAAACAGAGTTAAGTGACTTTCCACAGGTGACCCAGCTATTGTCTGAAGGTAGATATAAACTCATAAAGAGGAGTCTTTCTGACTACAAGTCCAATGAGCCTATGAACCACTAAGTTCCCCAAAAAAGTCCCTTTAAATTTTTCTTTAAAATTTTCAAATTCTTTAAGTTTCTTCCAAGTCTAAATTCCCTGGTCAGCATCCACATCATTCACATCATTCTCAGGGTCACCCTCCCCATAGGACTGCCCATTCCCAAAGTTGATATCATCTCTGTCATCATTAGAGTCACAAGGGAGACAATAAATTTTAAAATAGCCTCTCATTGAGAGTATAGATTAGTGACTGGAGCATAGTGTGTCTTTTTGGGGGTAGATGGGGAGAATATGCTCAAATCTTTCCTAGAAATTTAGAAGACTTCAAAAAATGAAAAATCGTCTGAAATCAACTTTTTAAGATAATTTCTTTCAAAATTGTGAGGGGAGGAGGCAGAAACCCTAGTACAGAAGATCCCACAAGGACAGAAAGCCAGGAACACCACCCTGTTGGAAGAACATGGACACCATGAAGTTGTTGCTTTTCAGAAGGCCACTGGGACTGGGATAGGGGGAGAGAATGGGTGGGGTGTGGAAAAGATGGGAGGGGGGGAAGCATGCCATCTGGTACTTTCTTATTTTTAACTAATTCTTGCTAACTAGGTGTTAAGTGCAATAGTCTCCCTTGCTACAACTGGGTAGTTATATGCCCTGTAAATTTTGGTGCCCAGAGTCAATGTCCTAGTTTCCTACCATGCTTACAGGTTTGAATCTGCTAGCAGATCTTCCTTATGTTTGACTCAGAACAAAACAGATAGTGTTCCTGAATTTTTGTATAAGTGTGTGTGTGTGTGGGGGGGCAAATCCCTCAGTTTCAGGGCCTCTTTCACTTTTTTCTTTATATATCCTGTACCTAATTCAATGTCTAGCTTATAGTTTGGGCTTGTTATCACAATTCAGAGCACTTAGAATGTTCTCAACCTCAAAACTACAATCTCATCCTAGATACTGGAGTCTTACTGCACCCCACTTGAGTGGATTGTTTTAGGATACTATGGAATGTGCAGTTTTCAGATATACCACAAGATGGAGTAGTGTCCATAGCAGCATGAGAGCTGGGAGGTTTATTTTTTTAGTAAAGTCCAGGAGACTCCTTCAATAAAAGTAAGAATGCATATCTCTGAAATCATTTGCAGTTTTAGAATATCTGTCTGATGTGGATCAGAGTTTTAAAAAAAATTTGGCCTATAATATAATAATTTTACACTATTTGTTCAGAGAATATGATGAAGCTTATAATGTGGAGTTCCTGGGCTACCACAGTGGGACCAACTACCCTGAAAGTTAGGAAAGAATAACTTGTCAATAAAGAGAAAACAGAAAGCATCAAGGTGTTTTATCATTCCAAAAAAAGTGAAAGGGGATGATTTTTTTTTGAGAAATATCCCCTCACATCATTCTCTAGGAGACTTGTGCCCTGGCAATAAATAGGGGAAGAAAGAAGAGGGTGTGAGGCTTCTAACTGGCTTCTAAATTGCCTCCCTCTGTAAACCATTGTCCACAGAGCTGCTAAAGTGATTTTTCTAAAGTATGGGTCTGATCATGTCACCTACATGTTCAATAAACTTCAATGACTCTCTATTAGGGAAGAACTGAGGCAAACAGGGTTAAGTGACTTGACCAAGAGTCATATAACTAATGTCTGAGGCAGAATTCAAACTCATGAATAGGTCTTCCAAGCCCAGTGGGCTAGCCACCATGCCATCTAGTGACACTTCTAAGTAATTACCTCCCTCTCTTCCACCAAAGTTTACCAGTGAACTCTAGTTGTCACATTTAATGACCTGTTATCAATTCCTATCCTGCTTGACTTCTCCAAAACCTTTGAACTTGTTGATCATCTTCTCTTACTGAATTCTTTCTCTCTTTTGTAATCTCTGTTCTTTTTTGGTTCTCCTTCTATCTGCCTTACTGCTTTTTTTCAATTTCTTTTCTGGCTACTCATTTTTGTCATGCCCTCTAACTGTCCGTATCCTCCAATGCTCTATCCTAGTCTTATTTTCCTCTATATATCTTTCTCCCTTAGTGATCCCATAAACTCTCATGGGCTCATTTTTTTTCATATACAGATGATTGCCAGATCCATAGATGATCTCCTCCGAGCTTCATCTCTAACTGCCCACTGAATATTAAAAATTAGGTATCTTTTTAAAACTCTTTTTTTATTTATTTAAGGCAATGAGGTTAAGAGTGACTTGCCCAAGGTCAAATAGCTAGGCAATTATTAAATGTCTGGGGTGGAATTTGAACTCAGGTCCTCCTGATTCCAGGGCTGGTGTTCTATCCCCTGAGCCACCTGGCTCCCCCCCTCAAATTTGGTATCTTGTACATATCTAAAATTCAACATGTTTGAAAGAAAATTCATTGTGTTTTCCCCAAATTATCCCCTCATCTTATCTATTACTTTGAAGGGCACCACAGTCCACTCAGCTCCTAGATTCATAACCATGGAGACTCCTCATTTCCTCTTTAGCATTCACCCTAATAATTCAATCAATCAGTTGCCAAACTTTGTCATTTCTCCCTTCACTAGTATAAATTCCTTTCTGTCTACTCACAGCTACCATCCTAGCTGTGCTCCCCATCATCTTTAACATGGAAAATATATACCTACATATATATGTGTATATGTATATATATATATACATATATATATATGTATATATATATATATATGGTATATATGTATTTATCTTGCTTTCTATATCACTTTCTAATGGGTTTTTGTAAATCAAATCTCTATCCATTGCAGTTCATTCTCAAGTCAGCAAAAGTGATTTTCCTAAATCATAGATCTGACCAGGTCATACCATTTCTCCTTTTCATCTGCCCACACTGGCAAAACTTGATACACTTCTATTACAACCAGGAAATATTTAAGGCTCTTTACAACTTAGTTCCTTCCTCCCTTTCCAGTCTTCTTTAACTTTACTGCTCTCCATACTAACCTACATCCTTTCCCACCTCTTATCTCTATGTTCATACATTGGTGGTCTAATAAATTTGAAATTATTTCCTTCCTTTCCTCTGCTTTTTAGTTTATCTGGTCTCCTTCAAGATTCAGATCAAATGCCACCATCTGAAGAAGGTCTTACAGAACGTTCCTCTTAGTCACAAGTGTAATCCCCTCTAAAGTTATTTTCATTCTACTTTCTATGCATCTTGTACATACATATTAATTTATGTATACATTAACTCTTTTGATAACAGTGATTTCTTTTGCCTTTCTTTTTATATGAATTAAGCATGGTGAATACTTAATGAATACTTTTTATTTTATGAATGGATTAATTGACCTAAGATCAAATATAAATTCCTTGATTTGACATTGAAAACTATTTATAATCTTGCCCCAACTTACCTAATGCAACCTTATACCCTTCATATATTCTGAGTGGCCTTCTTCCTGATCCTTATCCATGTACTGTCTTTTGTATCCCTTCCTTTTCTGTTGACTATCCAGCCATACCTGGAAAGTTATTCCTCACTTGACCTTTGTAAAATATCTAGTTTCCTTTAAAACTCAAGTCAAGTCCTGATCCTAAAGAATGTGATCCATCTGTGACAGAGCTGATGGTGTTGGAACACAGACTGAACACATTTTTAATTATGATCATCATCATCATTATTATGATTATGATGATGATGATGATGATGATGATGATGATGATGATTATGATTATTGGGGGGTTGTGGGGCAGAGGGGGTTGGGTGACTTGCCCAGGGCCACACAGCTGGGTGATTGTTGGGTGTCTGAGGTCAGATTTAAACCCAGGTGCTCCTGACTCCAGGGCCAGTGCTCTGTCCACTGTACCACTTGACTGTCCCTATTTATTATGATTATGATTATGATTTTATTTTATCTTCTTTTGGTTTTTGGTTTTTGCAGGGCAATGGGGTCGTGGTGGCTTGCCCAGGGTCACACAGCTGGGTGATTGTTGGGTGCCTGGGGTTGGATTTGGGCTCAGATGCTCCTGATTCTAGGGCCAGTGCTCAGTGCACTGTGCCACCTAGCTGCCCCTATTATTATTATTTTTTCATTTTCATTTTCATTTTTCCTCTTTCCTTTACTTTATTGCTCATGAGGGTCTATATTTGGGGGGAGGGGGTATTATGTTTATTCTTAAACAATAATATTTTAGTAATGTATAAAAAACAGCATTTGTACAAAAATAAAATAAATATAATTAAAAAAACTCAAGTCAAGTCTATGATAAATGCATGGTAAGGCAAACTCTTACAGAAAGAACTTTGCCTAGTGGTTTTGAGCCATGCTCCCATAGGACCATGATGACAACAAGCAGTTTCTTCAAACAAGTTTCTATGCCCCCTTTTCTTCCTTTCTTTTCCAAAGACAATTCCATAGAACTGTAGAACATAGAACATAAAGATCTGGAAGGAACCTCAGCAACCATCTAATTCAACCTTTCTTTACTTCCTCCTTTCTTTCCTTTTTTTCTTTTCTTCCTTCCTACCTCCCTTGCTCCCTCCCTTCCTTCCTTCCTTCTTCCTTCCCTCCTTCCTTCCTCCTTCTCTCTCTCCTTTTCTCTTAATTACTTCCACTTTCCTTTCTTTTTTCTTTTCTTCTTCATCCCCTTCTTTCCATTCATCTTCTTCTTTTCATTCTTCCTTCTGTATTCCCTTTCTTTCTTTCTTTCCTTCTTTCTTTCTTTCTTTCCTTCTCTCTCTACTTTCTTTCTTTCTCAGAGATATTTTAAACTCAATATGTCTAAAATTGAACTCATTATCTTTCCTTTAAACATTTCCCTCCAAACAAACTTCCTGAGGCATGACCTTTCTTTTAGTGACTCAGATCGGCAATTTTGGCATTATTTTGAACTCTTCATTCTTCCTAATACTACATAATGAATCAGTTGCCAAATCTTGCCATTTTTGTCTTCACAATTTTTCTTTCATCTTAATCTCATCCTCTTTGCTAATATAGTTACCACCTTACTTGAGGTCTCCACCATTTCTTATCTATATTATTGCAGCAGCTTCCCAATTGACCTCTCTGTCTCAAATCTCTCTCCTCTCCAGCCTTATTATACGCTGCTGCCAGAGTAATTTTGCTTAACTTCAACTCTGACCAATAAATTTCCTATTTAACCAAACTCAGAGGCTTCCTGTTCCCTCTAGAATAAACAATAAACTCTATTGAGCTTTTAAAGCACAACAAAACCTTGCCTCAACCTTTCTTTCTAAATTCAGTGAAACATTTTCATCCTTTTGCACTTTGGAATTTAACCAAAATGGAATCTTTTTGTACCCTATTCATGTAGACAGTTGGTGTATTTGGTAGAGCCCTGGGTCTAGAATCAGGAAGACCTGAATTCAGATCAGTAACTCAAACAGTTACTAACTGTGTGACACTAGGCAAGTCACTTAACCTCTACCTCAGTTCCCCCAATAGTAAAATGAGTAATAGCACCTATTTCACTGACTTGTTGTGAGGATCAAATGAAACAATATTTGTAAAATTCTTAGCATATTTCCAGGCACACGGTGATAATTTAATAAATATTTGTTCCCTTCTCTTTCCTTCCCTCCTGAGCCACAATACTGGCTTTACCCTTGCCTAGAATGATCTCTCTCCCCTTACCTCTATCTTAGAAGTTCCCTCTTTTCCTTCCTGAAAGCTCATATTTCTCTATCTTCTAAATGAAAATTTACTTAATCCACCCAATGCTAATTCCCCCTCTTAAAATACCACACATTCAAATACTTTCTTTATATATATATATATATATATATATATATATATATATATATATATGTGCATTTATTAAATTGTATTATTAACTTTATATATATGCTGTAAATATTTCCATGTGCATTTTTTTATTTACCCTTCAGCTCATTGTCAGTAAGAATTATTTAATTCTTTGAACATGTATCCCTGGTGGCTAGCACAGTAACTGGCATAAAGTTGGAACCTAATAAATACTTGTTGATTGATAGTGGTAGAACCAGATCCAAGGTCTTTACTATTATTCCCAGACTCAGAATTTTTGCAAGGTAGCATCCCAATAAATAGTGTCGTGGAAGAAGCTGTCTAAAGAAATAACTGATTGATTAGTCCATTCAATACTTGATGACTTCTGTGATTAGAGCATTTATTTAGCTGGCTTGTACATTTTAAAAAAGCTAATACAAAACCTGATTAATTCAGGCCCTTGAATGTGGAATCTGTAGTCCCTGGAACAAGAGTCAGTACTGTTCCTGGATGCTTTGGCAGCATCCTTTTTATAAATGTGCTGTTGTACCACAGGGAAGTTCTAGATTCTTAGAGTTCTCTAACAAATAGACTTGGTTCACCTCTGAGGACTTCCCACTTGAAAATGTTTTATCAGACTCATGACTATTACTATCCAAGCATATTCACTCTCTAGGAATGTCTGAATTTGACTTGTATCTAGTTCCCTCATTAGGTTATTCAGTATCTTTTGGCAAGGAACAAACCCTCAATAATCATTTGAATTTAAACCAGGTACAAGGTAAGGAAATAATAGAAAAGGACTCATAACTAAGCCTGATTAGGAAGTGGACAGTTCCATATCTCCCTCAGAGGATCAGTTCTGTCATTGAAAAAAGATCCTTTACTCTAGAGTTAAGTGGATCCAGAGTCTCTGATTCACCATCACTTTCCTTCATGGGATCTGTACTTCCTTTGTCGCAGTGTCTACAGACTTTCTTCTGGCCCCTGTTCATTGTTAGCATCTTTTGATAGTCATGGAGTTGGTTGGTTCTTGTCCTTTGAGAAGACCAAAATGACATCACTATGTTTGAAGCAAATTACAGTGGGTCTGATTGAGGCTGATCCGACCGATATGAGCTTGGAATGCTCTAACACAGGTTGGGTACAAATAGTCCATGTGAACACCTCGGGTGGGTACTCTAAACTTACAGATGTTATGTTTTCTTTGAGCTCCTTCAATCCTGCCTCTTTCATAGAGTACAGCACCCTCACTGATGAGGGCATGCCATGCTGGGCATGTGTCAGTGTCTCCCATGCTGTTCAATCAATTCTAAAATTCCTCAATGAGACCTTCAGAGTGCCTCGGTATTGCCTCTTCTGACCCCCTTGTTAGCACTAGCCTTGTATAAGTTCTCTATAAAATAGGTTTGTTTGTTTTTTTTGGCAGGCATATGTCTAGCATTCTAACAACATATCCAGTCTATCATAGTTGTACTCTCTGTTGTAATTATTAGTCATGGAATACACATGGCTCAGAAGATCCTCTCTATTTCCCTGAAAGTACTGTCAGCTTCCATTGTTTCTGGTACATATGCCCTATCACCAAGTTTAAAAAGTCAGTTCTTCTTAAAGGACTGAAGGAACAAAAGTGAAAGCAGATCATTTTAAAAATGTCTAGTCACTTAAAAATGTTTAAATTTTAAACATATCTGGTCAATTTGGCCTGATATACAACAAGTTTAAGGGAACTGAGAACTCCACTGAACAATAATTTTAGTACCTGCCTTCATAGACTAAGCAAGATGATAAGCAGATAAAATTACTACTACTACTGCTGCTACTACTACTACTACTACTACTAATTTTACTACTACTACTATTATTTTAGTATTGTTTTATTGTGTTTTATTTAGTATTGTTTTATTATAATTCTATTATATAGAAAAAGGAACAAGGGTAGGGATTGGGGGGGGTGATTTTATTGGTGCAAATGAGGAATACAAGAAGGGAAAAGGGACAAAAATTACTAGTCAAATATTTCATTCCTAAGGAGTGTCAGGTGTTCCTATACTGAAATTTTTTAAGAATGACTGGGTTCCATCTTGAGGATTTTACCCTAATAATAATCCATGAAATTCACATTTGTCTTCACCTAGGGATATTCAACCCCTGGGACCATTCATTTTTAGCTCTCCTGTATGGATATTCGATCTTCTGGTAAGAAATGTTTCCACTTTGAACATCTAGCAAGTTAATTTATAAAAGATAAAATGAGCCTAAAGAAGATTTGTCCCTAAGCCTGATTAGCCATACCTTTCTCCTTCTCCAAAAGCATCAATTCCCTTCTCAAATAAAACTCACAATAGCATTAAAAGTCCTAGTAGTATAAGTAGAATTGGGGACCTTGGTGAAGACAACATCATTGTCTCGCTGCTTCCCCTCCCTTTTTCTGCTTACTTTGATTGCTTGGACTTACGTGATCTACTCCTAGCTCCATATTTGGCACAAAATTGCCAGATATGCTTTTGCTGCTCATGACTTAACTCATGAACCCCTTTCCCTGGATAGGAAGCATGTTCATACTTATAGCTTTAACTGATATCACCACCCTCCCTACCCCCAAAGAAGCCTGTCCTCCTCCCTAGAAGATCTTGCCTCCTCTCCTTTTCCTCAGTGCCTCAGACTCATAGTCTTAAGGAGTGACAGCTTCTTGGCACCTTTTAACTTTGCTCCCTTTTTAACTGCTCAAGTCTTTTCCTATCAGTATGTGTCCTTTATATATAGCAATGCTTATGATGTTAATTATAGAACTGAGTAATCCTTTCATTAAATTGGGTCTATTAGAGCCTCCACCTACACCCATTTGTGTCATACTCTTAACATTAAGATCTAAAAAAATTACAAAAACTGCCTTTCTTCATAAACATAAAGGAAGGAAGGCAGTGTCACTGAATTTGGAGTTAGTGAACCTAAATTCAGGTTTGACCCTGTCTCTGCAACTTATTCCATTTGTGAATTTGGGTAATAATAATAATGATATATAGCATATTTGAAGTGTGTTGTTTTCAAGCCCCATTACTCTGTAGGTGCTATTATCACTATTATTATTATTATTATTATTATTATTATTATTATTATTATTATTATTATTACCTTCACTATTATCCCCTTTTCCAGATGAAGCAATTGAGGCAATTAGCAGTTAAATGATTTGCCTAGTCACCAAGCTTAGTAAGTACCTGAGGTAAAATATGAACTTTGGTCTTTCTGGTCCCAGGTTCAGTCCTCTGTTCACTTCAACACCTTATCACAAGTCACTTAATGTCTTTGGGCTTCAGCTTCCTCATTTGTAAAAATGAGGATTTTGTTTTTCATTTATTTCAGTGGTGTGAATTTCTTCATGACTCCATTTGGGGTTTTCTTAGAAAAAGTACTGGAGTGGTTCACCTTTTCCTTCTCCAGCTCCTTTTACAGATGAGAAAACTGAGGCAAACAGGGTACAATGACTTTCCCAGGGTCACACATTTAGTAAGTATCTGAGGTAAGATTTTTAACTCAGGAAGATAAGTTAAATTACTAACAATTTCAAGACCTTTCAAAGACCCTGGCAGGAAAGAGACAGAAAGAAGCAGAATGTGACTAGGGTGGTAAATGGTCTTGTTCATCTCCTCCTTCAGCTTCTTCATCTTTTTTTTTTTTTACTCCAGACCTGACATTCTATCCACTGTGTTATCTGCTTGCCCAATGAAGTTGAACTAGTTGTCCTCTAAGGTAACTTTTGATTCTACATCTATGATTTTATAATTCTAAGAACTTGCCCATAGTCAGGATGTATCACCTTGATAAACAGTAAATTCCCCCAGACTAGAACTACTATAATCAGAGATGCTGCAGAGAAATAAATAAACATAAAATTAAATGTTGTAGAGGTGATTCATAATTCAGGGACAGTTTGGGTTAGATGATTTCAGAGGTCCTTTCTAGGTATTAGATTCTCTTAATAGAATTTTTTTTACCACACTAGACATTCTTTTCCATGTCTCTGGATCTGTGAATTTTGTAAATTTTATTTAAATTGCATGAATACTCCCCCACCCTCAGCCCAGGATAAAATACCTAGTTTCATTGAGGTCTCTACTCTGTATTTCAACAAGTTCTGGAAAGGAGAAAAATGTCCTTTACATTCTAGGGAGCCAAGAAGGCCAGAACAAAGTCTTTAGTCAGAGTAAAATGGCTATATTCATATCCCAATCCTTCCCTTAAGGAATCAACTCTGAAACTTTATTTCTGGATCTTAAAGAGACAAGAATCTGGCCTTCTTATGAACTTCATCCTTTCCTTTCTACTCTATGTGCTCAAGAAATGTAGATGGGGGGCAGCTAGGTGGCACAGTGGATAGCTCACTGGCCCCAGAGTCAGGAGTACCTGAGTTCAAATCCGGCCTCAGTCACTTAATGATTACCTAGCTGTGTGGCCTTGGACAAACCGCTGAACCCCATTGCCTTGAAAAAACTAAAAAAGAAAAAAAAGAAAAAAAAAGAAATGTAGATAAGATCACATATGGTAGTATTTCAGTCCAGAATACTGAAGGTTTTAAAGGTTATCTGGTCTGAGTCTCATTTTAGATAGATGTCTGAACTTGTCCCAGTGACTGACAGTAAGTGACTAAAATAGGATTTGAAATAGGGTTCAATGATTTGAAGCTTAGTTCTTTTTCCACTATACCCTGTGGTTTCTTTTCTAAAAAATGAAGAGAAAAAGTTTCATGAGTCAGCTCACAGGTCAAGTAGATGCATCCTGGTTCCTTTCCTGACCCCAGTTCAAGCTTCTCCCCCTCTTTTTCCACTTGGCTTTGTATTAGAAGTTATATGCTTCAGGCTATCTAAGTTAGGGGGTAGAGTCGCTAGGAAGCAAGACCTGGAGTCAAAAAGACTTGAGATCAAATCCAACTTTAGACACTTCCAAGCTGTGTGACCCTAAGAAAGTCTTTTAACTTCTGTTTGACCCATTTTCTTCATAGGATAATAATAACACTTACTTCTTAGGGTTCTTGTGAGGATCAAGTGAGATAATAATTGCAAAACCCTTTACACAGTGACTAACACATAATAAATGCTCTATAAATGTTAGCTATAATTATTAAGATGAGGATAATAATAACATGAAGCTCAAATGAGTTCATATTTGTGAAGTACTTTGCAAATCTTAAAGCTCTATATAAATGCTAGTTAATAAATATTATTATTATTATTATTATTATTATTACTATTATTGTGTTTGATAAAGCCTCCATCCTCCTTTTGAATTATGCTAAGTTCGGGGAGCCATGGTTGGTTTGTCCAAACTGTAGCTGGCATTGAAGGACATATTGGTCAGCATTCTCTCCCCAGGCCTGGATGACATTTCCCATTTCTCTGACTCTGATACTCAACTCTAGCTGTTTCCTGAGAGCTTTCTCTCACCAATATCTTTGACTGGCTGGCAGAACTCATCCTGGCAAAGACACTCGGGAATGAGATGCTTCATCCCTATGGCCCCAATCACAAAGCCAATTCAAAATATCAAGGACTGTCTGCTCTTGGCTTCTCAGTAGATGAAGAAGTCCATATACCACCCTAGCCACATTCTGCTACTTTCTGTCACCTTTCTTCCAGGGTCTTTGAAAGGTCTTGAATTTGTTAGTAATTTAACTCCAAGGAAACAATGGAGTCATCAGGGAGGTCTGCCTCAGAGCTGAAGTGATATACTGGAAGGAGCAATAGTTTTGGCATCCAGATCTCCTATTTATTACCCAAATACTCTTGATCAAACTACTTAATCTCTGGGCCTCAGTTTTCTTATTTGTAAAATGAGGGGATTGAACTAGATAACTTCTGAAGTACCATGTGATCTGTGAGATCTATGATGTGATAAACATTTTCTGGAGTGGGTCATTTATGATGCTATTGTTTACCATTTCTAGGTAAGGGGGAACATCAGTGACCTGAACCTTCTGCTCCTTAGTCTGGGTCTCTGGGAACCTAACCCTAGAGATTATGCTAGGTGATTAGTTCAGTCATTTTCTGGCATATTTTATTCTTCTTGACTCCATTTAGGATTTTTTTGGCAAAAACATGGGAATAGTTTGCCATTTCCTTCTCTAGCTCATTTTACAGATTGAGGAACTGAGGCAAATAAGGTTAAATGACTTTGGCCATGATCACACAGCTGGTAAGTGTCTGAGGTCAGATTTGAATACATGAAAATGAGTCTTCCTGAAACCAAACCCAGCATTCTATCCATCTTTCCTTGTAGCTGCCCCAGAAATTATGTATATTCTCCAAAAGAAAAGCTCTCAATTCAGGACCCTGCCCACTATTGAGTGATGTCCTGCTATTCCTCTGTCCTCCTAGTCTGTCTCTGAGCTGAACCTCCTCAAGGCGGAAGATGCTATCATTCTTTCAGAAATGAAAGTGATTCCCAGGAGATGAGTTTGCAAAATGGAAATGCCAAGATCATATTCAAGAACAAAGCCTGGTCCTAGGTGAAGCTCTAGATTCATGCAGACAGACGAGATTCAAAAAAAGTTTGCCATTCTTTGGTTTGGTGGAATAAAAGCAAAGCATTTTAAACAACTAAAAGAAGGTCCAAATTTCTAACCCTGGAAGGCAGAAGTTAGGGATAGGGTATATGGAAGCTTAGAAAGAATTTATTCACAGCATCTACCATCACTCAAATTATCTCCTAAAATCCCACGGTCTCCCCAGAGCCTCTCCAATTAATTAAAAGGGAGCTTAAGGCATTTGCTGCTCCAGTCTGGACCTAGAATTCATCTAGCTCCTCTCCCTGGTCCTTCAATGTTTTATTGACAGGTTTTGACAAGTATCTCCTAAGAACATCATACCCTACCCTCGCTCAATACATAGAATCTTCCCTTGTCACAAATAAAAACAATTTTTAAAAAAAGCAACCAGCACAACAACCATGTTCCATATTGTAATACATCATTCAATTCCCATAGTCTCCTACTTCTCTAAAGAAGGCAACCAGCACAACCAAGTCCCATACTGTATACAACATTCAACTCTCATAGTTCCCTACTTCTCTAACAAGGGACTTCTCCACAACTGTTTCAATCTTTGATGCTTTCATCCTTTTTCCTCTCACTCCTAATTGTAAGGGGCACAGTGCTTTGGCTGGAATTTGTATTTACCTCACCCCAACATAACCAATTATTTTTCAAATATTTCCCAATTGTATTTTAATATAGTTTAGACTGAATTGGGGAGTTTTGTGGGCCACATGAGGCCAGCTGCTATAAGTTTGACACCTCTACTGTAAATTATATCAACATCTATAAATGGAAGCACAAAGCATTAGCCTCAGAAATAAAGACATGGTACAGCTGTGGGCTGCAACCCAAGGAGCATGAGGCCTCCAGACTATGACTTATTTCCTCTTCTACTGGTGGGATTATACTTCTCCATATGTGGAGAAAGTGATATGTCCTTGCTATTAATCAAGTTTGATGAAGTAAAAGCAGAGTATTTTTAATATCTACCTTGAAGCTGGGTACAACTCTTATTTATCTCATTTTTTACAAGCTTTATTTTTGTTTTATTACAATTAAACATAACTTCAGGGTTTTCATGTTCTCTCTTTTCCCAAAAAGTGAATTTAGGGAGTATGCAAGAGACATTTCTAAACTACAAAAGAATAGCAATAGGTATCAAGCAATCTTAAGAAAATATGAAAAAATATTCAAGTGATTATGACAAAGTGCAAACAATGTAAATTAATTTCTAAATGTATAAACTCTACAATGATCTTTCCAAGAACTACATGGATATTGAAGATGTTTAGAATATGACAAATGAATTAATACTAAGAAAAGAGCCCCTGATTGAATGATTGCACCTAAAACCAAAAAGTCTCAAGAAGTGAAAGTGCAAAAATTTTTAATAGAGTACTTTGTTTTATAAGACACCATTGATAAGTGCTATTTATACTGCCAACACTTATAGTGAATGGACACTGTCCATTCATATTCACTTGTCTTGATTTTTCATGTACCTTTAAGTCTTATTTGTTAATCATCTATATATTTGCCTCACATTGCTTTGAGAGGATCAGGAGGGATGAAGATTTCCCCTAGAAGACTTGGATTGTGCCAAGGGTAGAACTCTGTCTTCTTCTCATTAGCCTAGGAGTTGCCCTGAATGGAGGTACAGTGTTTTCTGAATCATCTAATAATTAAATTTAAAACTAGAAGAGATTACTCAAATATAATCAAGTCTAGCTTCTCATTTTATAGCTGAGAAAACTGAGACATAGAGTAGTGACTTGCCCAAAATCAAACAGGGAGTAAGTAGTTGTTTTATAATACTAGATTTTCTGGATCCAACCCCAGTGTTTTAAGTAAGGCATCTAGGTCAGACAGCAATTGTTAGGCACAGAGTCAGAAGAGTCTGGCTTCAAATATAGATAAATCACTTAACCTCTCTTTATCTCAGTCTCCTCATCTATAAGATGGAATAGTAACCTATTTCTGGAATGGTTTTGATGAAAAAATGAAAATATATTTTAAAGCATTTTGCACATCTTAAATTTCTCTATAAATGTTTTCACTGTTATTATTATTATTACATAGTATGTTATCAACAGGGAGCTCTCCAAGGTTAGAGGAATCAAATTATCTGCAGGTGGTCCTAACTAGCTATATGAATTTTACTAAGTCTTTGATCTTTGCTCAGCCTCAGTTTTCACATCTGTAAAATGGGGATAACAATACCAGCAGTATATATATATATACATATATATATATATATGTATATATATATATGTATATATATACATATATATTAATTCTGTTCAATTCCTCATTTGCAAAATAAGCTAGAGATAGAAAGAGAAATTCTATTTAAAATAATTCCATTTAAAAAATATATATATAATGGATGGATAAAACACAGTCTATGTATAAGTATGTGCATGTGCGTGCATGTTTTTATGTATGGGTGTATATTCATCCCAGGATTGTTTTGGAGGAAGCCCTCTGTGTGAGTTATTATTATTATTTGTAAGGGGGTCAGGGGTAGATTAACCAGACAAATTTTTTACAAACATAGGTCTGAATATTGTCTCTGTGTATTGTCATCCATGAGAAGAAAGATCAGATTGGGGGTAAGTAGAGATAAAGGAAGCAAGTCTTTATTTAGCACCTCTTTGTGCTAAGCACTTTATTAATATATTTAATTTTATCTTTATGATGACCCTGTGACATAGTTCATATTTTATAATTGAAGAAACTGAGGTAGACTTGTCCAGTTACTTGTTCAGAGTAATATAGCTAAGAAACATATTTGAACTCAGGCCTATTCTGATTTCAACCTAAATACTCTATCCACACCACCACCAAGCAGCCTCAGAAGAAAGGAGAAAGATAGAAAGGCATTGGCAAAGCTGAGACAAGGGGTAAGAATAGAGCCAGTTGGGTCATCACTCAATGTGTTTAGGAAGTTCAACAGGGGACACCTCCTTATTACTGTAAGAGCTCATACCTTTAGCATCAACATTCTATTCTCTAAAGTACTTATATTATTACCATGTTAGACTTAGAGCCTCTGATGGATAAGGAACATGCTTTTTAAACACATAGAAGTGAATATTCTAAGCTTTACCTATGGTTCAGAATGCCCCTGGCCTCCTGGACCAGCCTGTGAGTCCACTCTACTATAATACTATTTCTAATTTGGGCACCTAGGTGCTGCAGTGGATAAAACTCCAGTCCTGGAATAAGGTGGACATGAATTTAAAACTAGTCTTACACACTTGAGCTTTATTAACTGTGTGACTTTAAGCAAGCCACTTAACATTTATTGCCTCACATCCAGGGCCATCTCCAGTTGTCCTGATTCATATTTTGCCACTGGACCCAGATGACTCTGGAGGAGAAAATGAGGCTGGTGAGGCACAGCACCCCCTCACTCAAATCCAATTATGTGCTTGTCATGGTATCACCTCCCTGATGTCATGGTCTTCTTCAAGAATGAAGGACAAGCATCATCACATCAATGCTAACCTAGGAATATGGAGTACTAGAGCTAGAAAGCATCTTGAGATCAATTACTTCACTTTCTCGTTTTAGAAAGGTAGAAACTGTAGTCCAGAGAGGCTAAACCTGAGTTCACCTTCTACTGACAGATAAATCATCTGTCAGATAAATTGCTAACCTGGCAACTGTTTTTTGTCATAAGGGAAGTTATTTCTAGGTTTAACTCAGATGGGAAGATCAGAGTGATGGGAGTTGTAAAATCCATTTCTAAGTCTACCTTTTTCTATGAGAGTCAAACATTCTTTGAGTTTCAAGAATTTTTTTCCATATCTTAATATCATTGAGTATGGGTATGGAAGCATCCTAGTACAGTGGAAACGACATAGGATTTGGAGTCAATGAAGATGGGCTGAAATCTCAGTTTTGTCACATACTACTTTTGTGACTTTGGGCAAGTCATTTTGTTTCACTGAACCTCAGTTTCCTCTTATGCAAAATGGGGGAGTTCTGTTCTGACTTTACTTCTTACTAAGTCAAACCTTTGTAAAGTTTACAAAGCCATTTTCTCACAGATACTTTATAAGGTAATAGGTCCAATTATAATTAGTCCCATTTAACAGGTACAGAAAGTCAACATTCAAAGGGGCTCAATCTGCTTGGGACCGACCATTCAGCTAGTAAATGCCAGAGCCAGAAATTTACCTAAGGCTTCCTGATTCAGATTCTTTTCATTATACTTTGAAACTTCTTAGTAATAAAATATTTAATATCTTTTGAAAGACAATTCCAACATCCTCCAAGCATATGAAGATTTTGGGTAAAGCCTCACTATGTTCCTGGGAATCATTCCTCATCCAACTAACTCTATATTCTATAGAACCAATTGCTGAGAGCTGAGGAAGTCATTGGACTGGTATTTGCTACTAAAATTTGACCTAATAAGACCCCCCCCATACACAATGGCCCAGAGATATGTATGTATGCTTCTATGTGTGTTGAGGAGGAGGACAGAAGTCAGGATTCTAGAAGAATTGAGTATTACAAATCCCAACAGTGCTTACAAAAACCCAGCCACATAATCCCCTAGAGATACCAGTCATGTGTCATTTGTGCTGACAACTGAGTATCCTTTTTAAACATTCAGTCAGGCTGGCTTATGATCCAGAGGAGACTGAGTGATGTCCACAAACTAGTAATCATTTTCATCCTTCAACTTGGGAGGGAAAGGAACTGGTTAGTTGAGAGCTATGGTGTTCAGTGTGACTAGAGCTGTGTGATGATTTGAGATGTAGGTGTTGTTTTTCCTCTCCTCCCAGTCTCCATTTCCTTCCACACTCTCTGATTTCTTTTCCTTCCTTCCTTCCTTCCTTCCTTCCTTCCTTCCTTCCTTCCTTCCTTCCTTCCTTCCTTCCTTCCTTCCTTCCTTCCTTCCTCTCTCTCTCTCTCTCTCTCTCTCTCTCTCTCTCTCTCTCTCACACACACATCTCTTTTCTATTTTCCCTTCCCACATCTTGTCAACTCCTTGCCTATTCACTTCACTTGTTCCCTGTTTTTCCTTCCCCTCCTCTTCCCCCTTCCTTTCTCTCCTCCTTTTTCCTGTTACTCCTTTTTGGTCTTAATATTTCTTATCCCCCCCCATCCTTTCTCAGTTCTTACCTGTTCCCTTTCATTCCCCCTTTCTAGTTTGTTTCTCCCTCTCCAAATCCCATGACTTCCCCTGCCCCTTCCCACCCTCCTGGCATAGCCTTTAGCTGTTCTGAGGCAGAGCTGAGACAACATTGCTTCATGCCCATCACTCATTCTCCCCTGCTCAGCTCCATTTGCTGTAAATCAGTTGAGATAATTCACCATCTGGTCCAACCCATTAGTGGAGAGAACAAAGGGAATCAGGCTGAGTATAGGCTGCCGGTAAGTGGTATTACAAGGCCTCTCTGAGCCAGTGTCCTGGGGAGCTTCCATCGTTTCTGTAGCTGGCACAGCTCTGGGATGGTAGCCACTGCCAGTTGTCCCTGCCATGCCCATGTGGGGCCACGAATCAGAAAGGATGGAGGAGCCTTTAGGAAGTCTGACTACAGGTGCTGAGGCTTCTTGGCTGAGCAGCAAACAGGAGGCAGATGGATGAGCTCTGCAGCAGCAAGAGAGTTGGTGGGCAACTCTCCCCAGGAAGAGGATGTTCGATACTTAAAGGCCTTGTTACCATAACTGCAGTCATGGGGACCAGTCAGCTGCAAAAATGTGCAACACTAGTAGGTAAGATATTACTGAACAATGATCTTCCTTCTACAGGTTCAAAGCCAGGATGGTCAGGGTACCTTGATGATTTGAGAGCTCTCTCTCTCAAAATTCACAACAGCAACAGGGAGTAGCACTGAACAGTGTAAAGGGGCTTCTACTAAATCAGTAAGTATATGAGTCAGTCTAGGCCTGTTCCAGAGGAAAGAGTGAGAATGAATGAGAATCTAGGGGACCTGAGCCTCCTCTTTAAAAGATTTGAGTGCAGGCCCACCTATCAGAAGGGTAGTTGACCACACAAAGCACCCCTCCATGCTCTGGACTTTGAAATTCTTCTTAGAGAGGCAATGTGATACAATGGAAAGCAGACTGTATTTGAAGCTACAGGTATCATGATGTAGTGGTCGAAGTATTGGATTTGGAGCCAGAAAGATCTGAGTTCAGATCCTTTCTCTAATATTCCATAGCCATGTGACCCTGAGCAAGACAGTTAACTTCTCTTGGCATCAGTTCCTCAGCTCAAAAATTAAGAGGCTAGAATATGTAACCTCTAAAACAGGGGTGGGGAACTTTTTTTTTTAAATTAGGGGCCTTTTGAGTATTTATAACATCATTTAAAGGCTTTACAAAATTATCAACTTAAAAATTAGGCTGTCAATTTGGTCTAAATTTTAATTAATTCACCCCTAAAAGATCCTAGATTTATTGAATTTCGAGTTCTGTTTGCAGTTGTATGGAAGAGCCAGACCAAATGATTCCTGGATCTTTTATGGCAGGGTCAGGTACTCCCTGCCTCTGCTCTAAGGTCTCTTATACCTCAAAAATCAATGATGGATTTGAATTCAAACTCTGCTTCCTTGTGAATCTGGATAGGTTATTTAAGTCAAAGCAAGTTAACAAACATTTATTAAGAATTCATTATCTTCTGAGCACTGTCTCTGGGGAGACAAAGAAAGTCAAAACCAGTTCCCATCCATCTAAGGATTTCAGTCTAATGAGGAAAACAACTAATTAATAGCTGCGTACAAACCAGATATATTGGAACTAATCTCAGAGAGAACATACTAGCATTAAGTAAAGGAGCAACAATGGTTTCTTGCAGAAAGGATAATTTTATTAGATACTTTAAGGAATCCAAGGAAGCAAAAAACTGAAGACTTCATCTCTCTGGGCCAGTTTCCTCAGTTACAAAATGGGAGATTGGTCTGGGTGACTTTTGATATTTTTCTAACTATGAATCTATAATCCTATTACCTACGTTTGAGTACTAAGAAACTTCAAACATATCATTTAATTTCTCTGGACCTCAGTTTCTTCATCTGTCACATTGTGGAACTTAAGATAGATACTCTGAGCTCCCTTACTAGTTTCAGTTCCTTGACCTGTGATTTTTTGTCATGAAGTTAATCTGATTCTGTGGTTCACTACCTTTGTGACTGGGCAAGCCATTTATCTGGGGCTGTCTTTTCATCTAGATAATATTTTTCTTTTCATTCTCAAATTGAATGAAACTACCTAGTATCCAAAATTGCTCACTCAAGATGACAAGGCCAGCAGGAATTTTATCAGCCCCACCTGCTCACTGAGCAGATGCAGGAACAGTTCAGAAAGCCCTAGTTTAATTTTTGTCTCCAGTGATACTTCTTTCCAGTGCCCATCAATTGGCAGGGAGATGGGAACAGATTATCCTCATTACACCCTGCCTAGTTGCTAATGAAGCCAGATAATGCTCATTTTACCTGCACAAGACTCCTTCCAAGGAAGATCTAGATGGAGCAGCCCCAGTCATTTTGTTTTTTCTGTTTCTTCCAAATTTTGTCTGAATGTCAAAGTCCAGAACCAGTCAGGAAAAGCTGTAAGTAGTTAATAATTTGTGTCCAGGATCTGTGATTTTAACAGGGAGAGGTAGTCCCAAGGAGCAAACTCACTCTACTGATGCTCATTAACAAAGGCAAACTAAGAAAATTACTCAGTACTTGCCCAGCATATGACAATCAATTAGTCAGTCAGTATCTATTGGTTAAGCACTTACCAGATCCTAAGTACTCTAGTAAATTATAGGGATACAAAGACAAAAAATAATCCCTGCCTTCAAGGAGCTTACAATCTAATGGGGGTGGCTTCACACAAACCACTATGTGCAAGCAAACTGTTAAAGATAAGATGAAGGTTATCAATAGCAGGGAGGCACTAGAATGAAGAGGATTTGGGAAAGACTGGATAGCTGATTTATTTATTGATAACTGATACTTGAAGGAAGCCAGGAGAAAGAGATGAAGAGGGAAAGAATTTTTCTCCTCAGGCAGAGGGGAACAGCTAGGGGAAAAAAATGCCCTGAGAAAAATGTCCAGTCCTCTTCACAACACCAGAAATTCCAATAATTAGGAATTAGGTGGGTCCAGGGCCTGTGATTCCCCATCAATTTATTTCCTCCATGGGATCTGTGCCTCATTTGTTTCAGTGTCTACAGACTTGCTCCTAACTCCTGTTCACTGCCACTCTCTTTTAATAATCATGGAGAGCACAGTTGGTCTCAGAAAAGGAATTGTGAGTTGTCTTTTATTGTTTCTATGCCTTGTATCATCAGTATAGGAAGCACAGCTACACTTTCTTCTTCTAATGCTCAAGGAACTAGCACAGTATTGGGTCAAGTTTTTGCCACTCATCATTTTTCATTTTTTTTTTTGTTGATGTGAAATAGAAAAGAGGAGAGATCTGGAAGAAACAGAATTTGGTTTGTTCCAGACACTCAAAACCCAACCTGGGTCACTTTGGGTATAGCTTTCCTTCCAGTTTCCAAAATATGCCTTCTCTCTCATAGCAGAATAGAGTGTCTAATGTGAAGTTAAAAAATTCTAATTTCAAATCCCATTTCAAGCACTGACTAGTTGTGTGACCCTAGGTAAGTCAGTTAACCTCTCTCTCAGGTTCAACTTCCTCACCTGAAAAATGAGAATGGGGGAAGAGCCAAGATGTCAAAATAGCAGGAAAGAATGCTGTTAAATTCTCACCCAAAATTTCTCTAAAAAGATCTAGAAGACTGGCTCACCAGATCTAATCCTGATATGGCAATCTGAAAAAGGTTACAATCAGGCTTTTGTCTAGCCCAACTTAGCATAAAGAGATAAACACAGGGATTTGATAATATTGGGGTGAGGGGTCAGGGATGGATTACTCCAGTGCCCAGAAAGAAACTGTGAACAAGGGGGATAAGTTGCTGCCTACTACCCAGTTCTATGTCACAGATCAAGGAAGACTGAGAAGGGAAGAGGTTCATATTCCTGAGTAGGGAAGCTCTGGACCCATGTACTAAGAAAGGTGAAACTTCAGAAGCAAACCCTAGGAGTAGAGTGGATCCAATTATATTATCTAAAGCAGCCTGCAGTGGAATAAATAGAATCTCAGACCAAAAGGGAACCCACAGTTCTCCCTCTGAAGCAGCAGAACACCCTAGTCATTTGATACAGAAGTGAATGACCCAGATGGGTGTCATTCCATTCAATGAGGAAATTTATTTTGGTTGATTATGTATGTTTATATTATGGTTTGTTTTTTCTTTAGGTCTCAAGCTGTTGGGAAATTTGGGAGAGAGGAGCTGGTTGAAATAGCCAGATTTTTACTGACTGAAAAATAAAATAGTTAAAAAAATAATAAAATGGATAGTATAATACTTTACCTGTCTAATGGGCTTGTTGCAAAACATGAGATGAGTTAACAAATATAAAACACTTTGAAAAATGTCAGAGCACTCTAAAAATATAAATGTTAGCTATTATTATTATAATATTAATTATATTAAAGAAACTTCCAAATCAGATCTATAATCACTTAAAAGAATTTGGCCTATGGGATCAAATAGTTGATGATGGCTATTGTTCAGACTGAAAGAGGTATATTTGAAAATAAATAAGAATTGGGCTCAACAATAAACACAAATAAGGCTGGATTAGGTTTGGGAAATTAAAACATCTATTAAGTCCTCCCTGTCTTTTTTTTTAAAGATCTGTCTTTTTAAAATCCACGTTCTTATGCCCCTCATGATTTTATATGAGTAGAAATTATAGAATACTATAATTTTTTACGAATCAAAGTCGACAATGAACCAATGGGAGATGTCTGGAAAATATGAAGGATGTCTTCTAAGTAGTATTTGACCAACAGAAGAGAACAAAGGAAAAGCTACAAAGAAGCAAAGAAACCTGGATAGTTTTGAAGACAATGAGTTGTATTCACTATACAGACTTTCATGAAATGGACATTCATTATTTTATATCGAATTATTTCATGTTCTGCTGTGTATATGACAATGTTTTTTCTTCTTTTCTTCTTTTGTATTTGTTTAAAATTATAAAATAAAAGAAGTTTATGATCAAATAAAAATGAAAAGACAGTCTGGTATTGTAGTAAGAGCAAGTGACAATTAATGCAAAGTATCTCATTGTAATAGATGCACTGTGAACATAACTTGAGAAAGCTTGAGGGAATTCCATTGTGTATATATGAGAGGACATGAATAAGAGCTTCACAGGAGGGGCACAAATGGATAGTTGCAGTATAACATCATTGGAGGAGATTACATAGATAGGAGCACTTGTCCTTTGAATTTGGAAACCCATTCTCTTTTGGGTATGTACATGTGTGGGGGGCAATTGGGATTAAATTACTTGACTAGGGTCATATAGCTAGTAAATGTCTGAGATTGGATTTGAACTAAGTCCTCCTGACTTCAGGGTCAGTGCACTATCTAGCTTCCCCTATTCTCTTGTTCCTCTCTCACTCTTCTCTCTCCATAATATGGACAGTAAGTTCAAAAGGCTTAAAAGAGTTTGACTTAATTGACCAAGTGACTGATGTTTTAAAATTGCACTAAAACTGTTGGAACATCATGTATATATATAATATATATACACATAACTATATGTATGTGTATCTCTATTTTTATCTATCTTTAAGTATATACCTTCTATTCTTTATTATATGTTGATACTTCCTTGACTTTAGGAACCATGAAGACAGGATTTACAAATTTATAGTAGGAATTTAATAAATGTTTATTGAATTGAATTATATTGTCCACATCTGAGAATAATGCTTTTACTCTGGTGTTTCTCTCTTGTATATCTCTTCATGTTGTGTATGTGTATGTCTATCACAGTTTGGATGCCCACATCACCATCAAAGACAAGGAGCATCCTTTATTCTTTGTACAGTGGCCAGTTATTAAATTAATATGGCTAGAAGTTAAGAAGTACTCTAATCTCTGAAAAAATCAAAGTTGATAATGAACCAAAGGTATTGGAGAGGTGCAAGTTTTTTCATTGTTGAGTCCTTTTAGTCATATCCAATTCTTGGTGAACCCATTTGGGGTTTTCTTGGCAGAGATACTGGAATGGTTTGTCATTTCCTTCTCCAGCTCATTTTACAGATGAAAATATTGAGGTAAATACTGTTAAATAACTTGCCCGAGGTCACACAGCTAGTAAGTGTGGATTTAAGTAACTATATTACAATGTAAGTAAGGCTTGATTTGAATTCCAACCTGCCTGACTTTAGGCTTAGCATTCTATCCAGAATGACTTATATAGTCATTCAATAAATGATAGACTGCCTGTAGTTGACCAGGACATTGAGGCACAGAAAGATCTATACCACTGTTTCAGGCTTTGAACGGTTTGCCTCCCCTGCATCTTTCTTTGTTTGCACTACTCAGGAGTCATAGTAATTTATGTACTAGTCATCATTGGCCAAGCCTTTATATCTATCTGTATTTGATTTCTATTGGGTCATTATTTGGGTTTGCTCACTGATTTGCTCAGAGTTGGTGAAAATTTATTCTGCTAACTGTTTGAAAAACCTGCACCAGCATATACCCCTCAGGTCACCCCCAGTCAAGTATCATAAACAGTATTCAAAGCATCTCATCAGTTGAGGAGATATCCAGTGACATCTCTGACACTTGTTTATCTCAGAGTTCAGGAGTCCCAAGCCTATCTACACAACGGAAATAGTAAATGTTTCTAAATATATCTTTTGACCAACAAACAGCTCTAACTGATCCATTAGAAGTGAGTTCCTTGGCTCACCTCCAATATCTGAGAGATATATTGTATTAGGTCAATTGATAAACACATAGACTGTCAGAGCCAGAAGATACTTCATAGATATTCTATTGTAATTTGCTTCCTTATTTTTTGTACTAAATTGGAGAGACCCAAAATGAGAATTAGCCTAATTCCTAGTTTAGGGAAACTAGGTGGCATAGTGGATAGAGTTCTGAGCCTGCAGTTAGGAAGATTCATCTTTCTGAGCTCAAATTTGGCAAAAGACACAAGCTGTGTGATACTGGGCAAATCAATTAACTCCTTTGCCCTCAGTCTCCTCATCTGTAAAAATAAGCTGGAGAAGGAAATGACAACCACTTCAATATCTCTGCTTAAGAAAAAAATGAAGTCATGAAGAATCAGACATTTTTGAAATAAATTGGTCAACAAAAACAAATTTTCAATCTAATTCATTGGTAGAAATTATTGTGATTTAATATACTTCACTCCATTGAAAATGAGGGAGCCTGAGATTTAGTCCCAGCTGTGCCCCTAATTATTTGTGAGTCTTTGGATAAGCTACACTACTTCTCTGGTCCTCAGACTTCTCATCATCATTTTGGCTACACAATCTTACGTTCCCTTTCCAGCATTAACATTCAGTAGTCCTCTGATTCTATAAAATAAAATATATTAATTACTGAATCAATTGAATCAAAAAAGAAAAGGGGGGGAAGGAGAAGGGAAACTTACTGTATCTCAAAAGTGATAGGGAAAAAATCTGAAAGGAAGGGGAAGGGGAGCCTGGGCAACGCAGCACATTAATTGGAAATGAGGAGCGGCAGAGTCCAGTAACTGGAGCAGAGGTCAGACACATAGCCTGGTGCTAATTAGCCTCAGTAGCTTTGGCTACCTGTCATCAAGAGCCAGGGACTTGCAACCTTCATCCCCCACTGGCACCAGGGAACACAGAGAGGAGAGAGGGAAGGGGCTTAAAGAGGCTACAGAGTCAGGAAGGAGGAACTGGGAAAGCTTGCTCTTCTGCAGGACTCTGGCTTTTTATATTGATCCTCTCTCTATTTGCTTCCCTCCTCCTCCCCAACAGTAGTGATTCCTGCCCACTGCCCTCCCTCCATTCTGTTATTTGGTTTATTCCAGGAGTCACTTTATAATTTAAGCACCTTAACTGACATATTATGAACAATTCTAGGCAGTACATTTATGAAGGGCAAGTGACAAGCTGGGAAGAAATCAAAGATGAGTGACGTGGGTGGTGAGAAGACTAGAGACTGGGCCATATGTTTATCAGCTAAGGGAACTACATATGTTTAGTCTAGAGAAAAAGATGTTGGAGGGCAGCTATGATCACTGTTATGAAATTTCCAAAGAACTGTTAAGGAATTTATTCTTGGTTTCAAGGGACAAAACTAGGATCTATGAGTGGAACTTGAGGAGAGGCAAATTTTGACATGATATAAAGAAAAGTTTTCTAGAAATTAGAGATGTCCCAAAGTAGAAGGGGCTACTTCTGAATGTGTGATTAGTACCAACAAATGGGAGACTTTAAATAGAGGCTGGATGATTAGAGATATCAGAGAGGAAATTTCTCTTTCAATATTGGTTGGAGTAAATGAAATCTGAGGTCCCTTCTAACTCTTGAGATATAATGATCTATCTAAACTTGATGATATATTATTTGAGGCTTCTGGAAATTTATTCCAAACTCTTTGTTAGAATATTTCACCACCAGTGTTGAACATTAGGACTGAGTTAATGGCTCTAATTTCAGTTATCACCCCCTCAGCATTGAATCCTACACTTGATATTTGCCCAGAGGGGGTAAAAGGAAGCCATTGAGTTCATTGAGCAGGGAGGAGAGTCTGACCCCTTGGCAGTTATGTGGAGGCTGGTTTAGAATAGAGAGACAACTGAGGAAGAGGGATAAATTAGGATGTTATTGTAAAAGTGCAGTCAGAGATGATGAAAGCCTGGACCAAGGTAATAGCCATTTGAGTAGAAGGAAAGGAACAGAGGGACAAGGAACTTGTAATGAGGAAAATCTATTAATGTGGATCTGTAACATTTGTCTTGTACATTGGAGCACTAAGAAGTAACATGATTTGTCCAGACTTAACTTCCACAAATTGGCTGGTATAGGAACAAATCCCCTGGAAATTCAGTTGGAAGTTCAAAGTCCAACAGGTACATGTGTGACACAAAATGACAGTTTAAAGTGTCAGAGCCTCCATTTTCTCATCTGAAAAATGGGAATGATAATACATAGAATTTTTTGTAATTTAGTTATTTTAGTCATACCCAACTCTTCTTGAACTCATTCTTTGGTGAAGAGACTAGAGAGGTTTCTCATTTCCATCCCCAGTTCATTTTACAATTGAAGAAACTGAGGCCAACAAAGTTAAGTGACTTGACCAAAGTCACACGAAGAATAAATGTCAGATCCCGATTTGTACTTATGAAGATGACTCTTCTTGATTTCAAGTCCAATGCTCTATTCATTGCACACCACTTAACTTTTATTTATTAAGTACATGATGTGGAATCCCTGAACCTAGTGGGATATAGATGAGAAGTTTTTTTCTTTAGTACCTGAATTTAGATATGCAGCATTTTACTATCTGATGATATATCCAGTATGCCACCTTCCTGTTCCTTTCCAGCTTCCACTCCTGATTATACAAATTTTCTCTATACTATGAACTGCTTTTGACATCATCACATCTTCCCTTTTATCTCCTCCCTTTCAGCTACTTTTTATGTATTATTTTCCCTATGAGTATGTGAATGCTTAGCATAGTGTCTAGCACATGAGAAGTACTTATTAAAGTGTTTGTTGATTTGACTTGCTGCTACTGACTGTGTGACCTAGGGTAAATCATTTTCCCCTTTGTCTCAAGCACCTATCTGTAAAATAATAGGTTAGACTAAACTGTCTTGAAGGTCCCCCTGGCTCACACTGACATTCAAGCTCTAATTGCTTGTGTTCTTAAGTGTGGGACTCTAAGAATGTGGTCATGGACTTCAGGGCAACTGTCTGCAAGTATTTGAATCATGCTTACAGCCGTTGGAGTTGGAAATACTTCCAAGAGGAGGAAATATATTCTGACTCAAGCTTCTGGGTCCTTCTTTGCAAACCCAGGTGTAAATAATACTGGACCTGTCATACAAACCTCTCTCATTCTCCTAGATGAGGAAAAGGTCAGGTGCAGTGTCTTCTCCTCAACTATGACCAAATTTACAGTGATGGAGCAACTAGAGGGAGCTGGGAAACTTGAAGAGTTGCTAAGTTGACTTGGTAGCAACCAGAATACAAATTTAATAATGGAATCAGATATTATTTCCCTATAAATCAGTGAAGAGAGAATTCTTTCTTATGTACTTTTCCCCTATTTTATGCGCATGCACATACATACATATATTTATGATTATATAATGGACCCTTGTTTTGCACATGTTCAGATAACATAATATGGAAGTTCCCATGTAAGAGATGTCAGGGACCTGGATTTGGGAGAAGTCATTCTTCATTTCCTTTCTACATGGGCAGGAGGAGCCTCTTTCCATTGGTTGCATAGTCTGAAAAGGCTGATCATTTAAAACCCCAAATTGTATTACTCTCTCTCTTTTCAGCATTGTTGGGGAAGGGGATTGGGAGACAGGGAACTGTTCACCTATATTATGGAAACCATGAACTGAGCTTGGTGAGGAAAGGGACTACCTTTCCCCACCCCTTCAGGCCCTGTGGCCCTGATAAGGTTTTTGCCTTTGTCTGTTTCAGTTTTTCTTATTAATTCTTGATATAGATGGTAGAGTCTCTGGAATGAATCATGGAAACTTTGAAAAGAGAGTGCTAAACCAGAAGTTGCTGTAAGCCCAGTAGGGAAGCCTAAGTCACAGGATACTTGGACTCTAAACCAATGGGGACTCTGTACTTGAAATTTACTATATAGGGACTGAGTTAAGCTGCTAATTTACTACTGCTCTCCTTTCTAGAAATTGTGTTCATTCATAACTCCATGGGGATTTGTGTTATGGGGTTGTTGTTTGTATGCTTATTTGTGCTATACCTCTGAAGTAAATACTCCTTCATAAAAGAATCTGTTAATTTTTCATATGCAACTGCAGGCAAAGGACCCCTTAAATTGATTAAGCACAATTGGTGGCAGCTAGAAAAAAATAGCAAAGACCCCATAAAGCCTTTTAATGGTACAAGATAATACTGGGGGAGTATGAATTGTGGTATACCTGTATACCTGACCTGCAGAGGAGAGCGAGAGAGAGAGAGAGAGAGAGAGAGAGAGAGAGAGAGAGAGAGAGAGAGAGAGGAGAAAGAGAGAGAGAGAGAGAGAGAGAGAGAGAGAGAGAGAGAGAGAGAGAGAGAATAGATACACACTCACAAAGTATATACATAAAGGGCTTCTTGAGGAATTATGGGAACTTCCCCATCAAAATAACAGTTTCTGAGCACAATACCCATGGTTTCCTCTTGGAACCAAGAGTAAGGACTATGATTAGACAGAGAACTTCCTAAAGACAAAAGCTGTTTTTCTCTAATCAGACTCATGGTTTACATGAGGGTAGGGATTAGTTGCCCCCATCAGACTGAGAACTCTCTGAGCTCCAAGGACTGTATCTCTCCTATGAGACAGAGAATTCTCTGAAAAGAGGGACCACACAAGATCCCAACCTGATATAAGCCCTTTAGATTTGTTAAGTTTTGGCAAGATTCAATCATTTTTCTGCTTATTTGACATTTTCTCTCAAGTGTTTGCCCTGTTGTCTACTGAATATTTGTGTAAGAATTAATGAATTATATTATGATAGCTGAGAACTTAACCTTCAGTGATTAAGGGGAGCATCTGTTTTTGGCATAGTTGACCTGTTTATTAGGAAGAATACACTAGTTTTCACTCAATCAGAAATTAAGAGCATTGTGGGAATTCTCCCACCCCATCCCAGGCTGAATCAATGTGGGTGGAAAGACTATGGGGAAGACTATTTGAATGAAATTGAGAGGCAGGGAAAGGGTATATTGCCAATCCTTGTTCTATTTCCCTGAATTACTTGCACTATTCAAAGTCAGTAGTACCAAAGTGTTTGTTGGGAGTATCAGTAAACTTCTAGATACCCAGGATCCCAAATTCAGAATCATCCTTTATTCTTCTTGTTAAGACCGCTTCCCTTCACATTTACAGAGTAAACACCCTGCTTTAGTTCCTCATTGTCTTTGCCTAAACTACACATACTCCTCATTTTATGTAAGTGGACTATTTTGGAGACCTCCACATGAAGTAATTTTTATGGAATGTGAATTTGCCTGAGATGTGGAAAGGAAGGAGAGAAGGGAGGCAAGGAGGGAACTCTGTACCAACTGAAGGAAGGAATCAACACAAAATTTAGAAGATACATAGGAAATGTGGATAGATAAGAGGTACCCACACACAAAGGGACTAAGGATAGACACCAGGGCAGACACTTACGCAGGTGGGCAAAGTAAGTGAAACAAAGGGTTCAAGTCAAGCCTATCTGGCAGTGCCAGTGGTTGTGGTGGACTCTCTGCATTCTAGCTCTGCTTTCACTTGGGTTGAGATTAGGGTTTTTTTTAAAGAGGGGGTGGACGAAGTACCAAGCAGAAGGACAGAGACAAAGAGAAAGATAAACAGCTAAACAGAGACAGAGACAGAGATCAAGAAAGAAAGAGAAAGAAAAAAGAGAGAGTACTGTGTAGTAAAATTAACATAGGTGTTTTTGTGGAATGTGAGCTTCCTTTAAAATTCTTAACATAATGTCAAATTTGCATAGAGCAAGAACTGTTTGATTATAATAGACTTTGAATCCATCTCCCTACCTCAATTCTCTCTGCACTACAATCCATCCTGGACTCAGCTGCCGAAAGGATTTTCCTAAGCCACAGGGCTGACTAATGTCATTCAATTGCTCATGAAGCTTCTCAATGCCACTAGAGAGGCATAGATTTTCAGGTATAAAAAGCACCTCACCTGCCAAGTCATGCCCAAAAGGAATCGGCAGTTCCATATAAAAGTGAGCCAGCCAGCCCTAGTTGAAGACCTCTGTCCCCTCCTGAAGTAGCTCACTTTTGGACATCTTGAATAATTCTGATGTTTTCCCCAACATCAAATCTGGTTGATGCCATCTGAAACCAAAGAGAACAAGGCATATGCTTCTTCTGCAGGACAATTCTTTAAATACCTGTAATATACTTATGTTGTCCTGAACCCTAACACCTCCCCCTTCCCACTTTCATGATGCAGCTCGATTGCACATTGCAAGCTTATTGCACATGACTCAGCTTCACACATACTGTTTTCCAACCAAACTGATCCACCTGCTGTCCTCTCCATGAAATTCCATCTTTGCTTTTGTACCTTTAAACTGGCAGTACTTTGCTATTTCAGTGCATTCACTTATATGGCTCTTTATGAAGTTCCTGATTCCTTCAAGACTCAACTGATATATTTCCCTCTACAGGGAAGCCTATGCTTATGTTTTTTTTAATGAACTAATGAATGAATACACAAAAGACAGAGACAGCTGAAGGCTTGAGGCTTTAACCCAGAGAAGTTATCATAGTCACCCTGATCAAATTTCATTCGTGTGTGTGTATATGTGTGTGTGTGTGTGTGTGTGTGTGTGTGTGTGGAATAAATATAGGGAGGGGCAGAGAAATAAACATACCTAATTTCTTCTGATATTGCAAGAATTCCTGAAAGAAGAGAAAGACTGTTTTCCACTAGAATACCTCATACCCTTGATCTTAATCATCAGTGTGGCCCATCTTTTGGATTACATCAGCTTACTAGTAAAATCCTTACCAACTGCTTCTTCTGAGTGCTATTGGGGAAAGTCATGAAACTGAGATAACTTGATCCATGAAAAATGTACTTATTATAAACATCACTGTAAAATACATGAATAATTACTCTCTGGATTTCCATTGCTACTTCCAGTCTCTCCCTGTACCAGCATTACTTAGTAACCTCTCATCCTGTGAAGTTTGCCCTCAGAGGCTGTTATATACAGACTTGCAGTACATTGCCCTACCTATCTTAATATAGTTCAGTATCTGGATCGAAGTCTTCCTCTTTATCCCTTCATACCCTCTGCCTTCCAATTTGCTTTTCTTTACAGGTATTCCATACCTTGACTCTACTTGTGACATATAAAAAATTTAAGAGACATAATTTCTGGGTAATTAGCAGTCATTTTATTAATTGTGGTAAGTGAATAATTAAGAGGACAGTGGCACTGTTGGGGATCAAAGATCAATCTTGGAGGCTGCTCAACATATGGAAGAGTGGGTGTTCCTTGACTGGTTAACAATTAATGAGAGAATTAATATTATAATAAGAGGTGAGCCTGTTCTGCTGACTACATGATTCTGATCTTGTCACTCATGGACAAAAAAGACATTTTTCATATTTCAAAAAGACATATTTCAAGACAGACCACTCCCTATCCTCCACCTAGTCAATGAGTAATAATTAATGGTAGAGTAAGAATTCCACCTATATTAGATTCTCTTTCTAAGATCTTCTAAGTGGTGAGGAGAGCAGAATGTACCCAGAAGATCTGGGCAATCTCACCTATCAGTAATGTCCTTACTAAGAACTGGGCATTGAATGAGGAAATAAAAAAGGGAAAAAACCTGGATCTTTCCAATATTAATTGGTTCTCAATAATCATATCTCTCATTCTCCCTTGTGTCTGGAATTTTCATTGGCCTTTTTCAAGACAGCTTGAGTCCCACCTCCCTAAGGAGGTCTTTGCCAGTCTTCCCTCATGGCCTCCTCAAAATCATCTCAGCTACTAATGTCTTCTCCTCTGAGACTATTTTTTACATGTATATGTATGTGTGTATGCATATATATGTGATAATATAGATGTCTGTAATATATGTAATAATAACAGCCAACATTTACAAAGCACTTATAATGTATTGGCACCTTATAATCACTAGCTGATCTGATCCTCACAACAACCCTGGGTCACATAGCTAGTAAGTGAAACTGAATTTTAATTTTAATTCAGGCTTTGTGTGTGTGTGTGTGTGTGTGTGTGTGTGTGTGTGTGTGTGTTTGTATGTATATATATATATATATATATATATATATATATATATATATATATAACTTAGTTATATTCATATTGTCTTCTCCATTTGACTGGAATTCCCTAGAAGTCAAGGACTGTTTTTCTCTTACTTTGTATCCCTAGCACTTAGCACACTGCCTGATACATAGTAATCACTTAGCAAATACTTGTGACTGATTGGCTAATGCCTCTAATATATATGTTTTTTGTTTTTTGTTTTAGGTTTTTGCAAGGCAAATGGGGTTAAATGGCTTGCCCAAGGCCACACAGCTAGGTAATTAGTAAGTGTCTGAGGTCAGATTTGAACTCACATACTCCTGACTCCAGGGCCAGTGCTCTAGCCACCGTGCCACCTAGCCGCCCCTCTAATACATATTATTTGTGTGGACCTGGACAAGTCACTGATTTGCTTCAAGACATTCTCTAAGACCAAAAATTATAAGACTTTTCCAGTTCTTCATAGATAGAGGGAGTTTTCTCATCAGACATTCTCCATACTAGAAGTTCTCAAAGTATTGTTCCCTCTTTCATGGGATATTTGATTATGTTATGATTATGCTCATAATAATATTTAAGGGCTTTAATTTTAAATGTATTAAGTATAGATGGATTCCTATCTCCATTAGTTCAGTATGCGAATCAAATTTTTCTTCTTTATCCCTTCATATCCTTTACCATCCTGCTATACTACCCTATTTGCTTTTTAAAAATGTGATACTCCATATCCTGACTCCATGCCTGGATGTTGTGATAGATGAAAATTCTGAGAGAAATAATTTCTGGGTAATTAATAATCATTTTATTAATTATGGCTAGTGAATTGTTAACAGTGACACTCTTGGGCACCAACTACAAATCTTGGAGGACACACATACAAACAAAACAGTTCTTTTGGATCCTCAATCATTTTCAAATATGAAAGAGTGCTAAACCTTTGAAAATCTATGTTTTACACCAATGAATTTTCACTTCTATGCCTTCTGTTTTTATTGTTCAACCCATCTCCCCCAAAAGAACCTGTAGAAAGATTGGGCTATTGTGCCAGGACAAATTCAAAGATAAAAGATAAAGTGTCCCTGTCCTCAGAGCACTTACAATCTAATTTACCTTGCTATTCTGAAGTTTTAATCAAGTTGAACAATCTCAGGATGAAGATTCAGAAGGAAGAGATAAAATCATTATTGAGTAATAACCACCCAGAATTATTCAGTTCTAGTCTCTGAAGGGGAAATGCAAACTTGAGTAGGATGAGAAAACACCAATTCAGAGAACAGAGCATTATTTTTTACCACATCAAAACCTATAGCAAATTCATTTCTGAAGATTTGCTTTGTTCTTCTTCTAAGCCAGACCTTTTTTTTGGCTAAGGGTCATTTGGATATTTATAACATCAGTTGAGAATCATACAAAGTTCTCAACTTAAAAATTAGCCTGCTATAATTTCCTAGAATCATCGAATTTCGGGTCCCACCTTTGTTTGCTTTGGCAGCACTGAACCCTATGTTCCTGCCCCTGTCAACTTGGATTTTCCAGCATCTATCCTAGAAAAAACAAATTTCAGATGATGGGGGGAATCAATGGCAAAAGACCTCAAGCCCTTTTGATAGAAAGTAAAAGATATCTCTTAGTATGTTGCACAATCCTTGTCCAACTCCTTTTATTTTTTTCTGAAGCATCACTTCCTTAAGAAGCCTTCCTTGACTAATGAAGAGTGGAGGGGATTTTCCTTTAACCTTCTTTAAGTTCATTATTTAACTTGTTCAATTAACCTAATAAATGTCTAGCACATGCAGGAGCTCAGGTTAATATATTTGTAAAATACAAAGTTAAGACGACCATCAACCCTATCATCATGGAACTTCACTACAGGAGCAGGGGAAATAAAATGCATACAATCAACTATAATAAAAATACAATGTGATAAGCACTGAGTTCCATAGATCCCTCCCCATTCTCTCAATCCATCATCGCTGATCTGATCAGCTATTTCAGTGAAATTCTTCTCTAGCCCGAAATTCTCCACTCTCTTTACCTTCATCTATTGCCAAATTTAAATTCAACATCTATTATGCACAAGACCCTGTAGACAAAAAGAAATAACAGTATTACCATGACGGATCTTACATTCTAATGAAAGATACTGCATGTCACCAGTGATAAGATGTACTATTCAGGAATGAATGCTGAATTTTAAAGTAGAGAATCTGGGTTCAAATTCCAGTTCTGCTATGTATTATTTGTGTGACCTTGGGTGAGTCACTTTATTTCCCTTGCCTCAGTTTCCTCATCTATAAAACAAGAAATTAAAATAAATAAAATCCTAAAGATAATTAGTGGAGGGAGAAATCATAAAAAATTGGGGAGGAAGGCTTTATTTAGAAGGTAGCACACTAATTGAGCCTGAATTAAACCTCAGAGTTAAAGAATCTGGATACATTTCCAGAAGTGAGCACAGATAGCATAAAATTTCAGAAGAAGAAGATGGTCTGCTGAGTTAAACTAATATCATGGAGACCAGTTTGGTTGAAATGTGGCATGCATGAAAGGGAGTAATGTGAAATGAGCCTGGGAATATAGATTGGGACCAGTGTGAAGGGATTTAAATCCTAAATTGAAGATTTAGGATAAAATTTACATTTTATGCTGGAGGTAATAGGAAGCAACTAAGGCTTTATGAACAGAGAAGCAATATAGTCAGATCTGTGTTTCATGAAGACCTCAGTTAATATGTGATCCTGAGTAATACCCCTCCTTCTCTTCTTTGTATATTATAAAGAAAGCCATAAAGCTTCATTAACGAGAAGCACAAACATTTTAGACTATCTACTTAAATGAATCCTAGTTGCTTCTCAGTAATCTTTACATGCTCCTCTAGTTGACAGCAAAATTTCCCATAGATACCTTTTCAAAACCTTGTTCTACAGTACTCCCGATCCCAACTCTAAGAATTCTGACGCTCCCAGAAGATGTTCCCACTACTCACCATTCTTCTGCTTTTACTACTGGAAAGGTTGAGGTCCTCTGAAAACTCTTTTGTGTTCCATTCCTTTTCAAAGCCTCTCTATACTCCTACTCATTTTTGTTTCCTTCTCTCAGTTTCAAGGAATGGGGGTTCTCTTCTATTTCTAAAGATCCCCCTCTGTTTATGTCTCTGCTACCATCCATACTTTTCCTCTCCTACCCTCTAATATCTTGTCTTTTCTATATTTCACTTTCATATTTTTTGCCTTCAATATGTCCCTCTCTACTAACTATACTCTTCTTCTTTTATCAGGTTTCTCTTATGGTAAAAACTAATAAATAAAAAATACCAACCCAGAAAGCAGATACTTTATAGAACTTAAAAAATAATAAAATTCTTTAGAGGAATAAAAGAACAAAAACAGGGAAAAGTATTTATAAATAGCACTTATATATCTCAAATCATCAAACAGAAATCATCACACTTATGTTACTTTTTTTTAAAAAAAAAGATGGAAGAGTAGAACAAAGAAGCAGATTTAATCGAACTATACTGTACTCTACTCAGATTTTAATAATCTATGACTAAATATTACTTGGGAAGGAGTCCATTACACAAAAAAACTGTTAGAAAAAGACTAAAAATCAGTCTAGCCGTAATTATTTTTTGATGAACATTTTATATCATATGCCACAATAAACTCAAAATGAATATTCAATCAAAATTTTAAAGGTCACATAGATTGAACTAAATTAAGTATCTTTCATAACTTTGGGTAGGAAGAAAGTTCTTAACTAAACAAGGGACAGAAGTGATTCTAAAAAAATAAAATAATTATTTTGATTATATGGAATGTAAAAGCTTTTGAGATAAGGCAGTTAAAATAAGAAAGGAAGTAGTTACTAATCAATCAGATATCTAAAATGCATAGGCATCTGTGAACCCTATAGTAGAGGATTTATGGGAGTCCTGGAAAAGCTGCTTTCCAGATTCAGCATACTCAAGGAATGCTAAACTCCCAGAACTCCTTGAACTATCAGTGGAATGCCTGGGTCTAGCATCACTTGACACAAGCAGAATAGTTTGGGAAAATGGGTAAGTGGCATGGTTCTCATGGGTTTGTGCTTAGGCGAATTTGAGTAGTTACATATATCTGTTGTCACAATCACAGAAATGCTAGGGGATGAACAGAAAGACCTTTCCCAAGTTCCCTTTCCATCTCCCATTCCCCAATATGGCATGGATCCAGAAACTTCCTTCATATAAAATCTGAGATATGAATATTCCAATAAAAGAGGCAGGACAAGAAGTGAGAGCTATGTAAAACAGAGACTGCCTATCTAACACATCTATGTTTCATAGATCTCAAAGGAACATAAAAATTATCACAGTGCCTTTTATTACCCTGAAAGCGGACAGTGGCAAATAATAATAAAAACTGACATTTATATGGCAAAGTGCTGTAATAATAATATGACAAAATAATAAATAGCATGTATGTAGACTATCTATAGTAAAGTGTTATAATAACTAACATTATAAGTGCTATAATCATAACTGACATAATCATACCTGACATTTCTATAGCATTTACAGTATGGCAAAATGTTATAAAAGTAATAACTCAAATATGATATAATAATGACATTATAAGTGCCATCATAATAACTTGCACTGCCAAGAATTCTGTAATAATAATAACTAACACTGAAAATACACATAACAAAGTGCTTTATAAGTATTATTTTATTTGATCTTCAGAAAACTTCTATGGGATATTAATTCCATTTTATAGATGAGGAAACTGAAACCAAGGTAGGTTGAGAGATTTGTCCAGGGTCCCACATCTAGTAAATAGCAAGGGCAGAGCTGAAATCCAAGTATCCTTTTCCAATATACTATGCTACATGATATCTCCTGTAAAAGGATATTGGAACTCAATTGCAAAAGGCCTTGAATGATAGTTGCATTAGTTTGAAAATTGAATTTCTACAATATGCTTCATCACTAGGGAGACCAAAGAGTGTTCACTATGGCAAATTTTATATATATATATATATATATATATATATATATATATATATATATATATATATATATATACATACATACACTTAGGATAAAAATAGGATAAAAAGTGCCCCCTGGGTCCTGGCTATATAAAGGAATCTTTTCCTTTTCTATTTGTTCAGTCATATATTTCTGTCCATATATGAGATGTTTATTTTTCATAATAGAGCTCAAAATTATTTCTCCATTTCCCCATGAGGAAATTTCTATGCCAGCCAAAGGGAATTTATAACACTAATCTTTAGAGGAGCTGATTGAAGGCACAGTCAACCAAACATTTCCAAGTGAGTCAATGGCTTGGATATAACCTGGGTGCTTCCTATTGACCAATAAGGACAGTTCTTTCTTTCCTTTGGCTCTCCTCTCCAGGCAGAAGGTTGAAGAAGAACATCATTAAAGAATATTAGAAACAATGAACACTGTATAGTGACATTGCTGAAGAACACTTCCTTCTTAGTCCCATTACCTCTTCCATACTCATATCCCCTTCTTCATTGCTGTCCCTTCCAAAACCAGTCATCTGCTTTTGGAGATTTTCCATCCTAACTTACTTCTCTTAGCAATGTGCAATATCATTCTGGGGTCAGAGAATGTGACTTTAAATCCTAAATCTACCACTAACTATTTTTACAATCTTGGGGCATCAGTTTCCCCATTTATAAAAAAAGAAGGATGGACAAATTGACTACTAAGGTTCCTTTCAGATCTAAATTATCTCATTTTAAACTTATCATCTCTCTCCATTCCATAAACTTGTCCCTTTTCCTCAGTGCTACATGCAATCCATGAGTGAAAGAAAATGGAGCCACCAATAGAGATAACAGATGGGTTAATCTTGGAGTGATTACCCCCAGGCACTGGTAAAGTGCTAAGTGTTAGAGATTCAAAGAAAAGCCAAAACACAATCCTTACCTTCTAGGAGTTGATATTCTAATGGGACAGACAACATGAAGGTAACTAGGTAAATGGTAATGAAGAGATATTTAGAGAAGACTAACACTTCTGCTTTCAGGGCTATTCATCCACTTCTGGTGTCACTTTATCACCTGATCAACCCCAAGAAACTGAAGCATGTGTAGAAGCCACATGTCATAAAACCCTCTCAGCAAATGGGCTAACCCGGGTAACCAATAGGCCTCAGACCCATTAGTGAGTTATGGTTGTGTCTAACCCAATCATGTGGAGACTTCCTACAGCAGAATAGGTGAATGAGAACAATTTGTTTTAACATCCATGAAAATAGATGATGTTTAGGGCAGCTGGGTGGCACAGTAGACAGAGTACTGGCCCTGGAGTAAGGAGGACATGAGTTCAAATCTAGCCTCAGACACTTAATAATTACCTAGCTGTGTGACCTTGGGCAAGTCACTTAATCCCATTGTCATAAATAAATACATAAATAAATAAACAAATGAATAAATGGATAAATATATAAATAAATGAATAAATAAAAATAGAAAAGAGGGATTAGAGTATGCCAAGATCATTCACTGAATTGCAGGCCATCACCACTTGTCCAGATTTTTGTCTTGCAGGTGAACTCCAATGATGCTGGAAGAAAGAGTGAGCCTGAAAACTTCATGCAACTCCTATTCTTACTTAAATCCTATTCTTGCATGAGTCAAGACATCACTTATGATGTCTCTGATCCTCTTCAAAAATGAAGGATGAATAACAACTAGGTATATGTAAGAAAGACATGATGTAAATGGGAGGTATCTCAAAGAGAAAGACACTAGAAATTGGGGGAACTGAGAAAGGATAGTTATAGAAGATAATCTTTGAACCAATTCATGAAAGAATTCAGGGAATTCGAGAGGAAGAGATAAGGAAAGAGAGGATATATTTTATCTTACCTCAGAGGTAGCTGATGCATGTTTTTTATTTCTGCTAACTCTCCTTAAACCATAAACTCCTAATTTTTTAATTAGTATTCTTGCCTAGAACAAAATTCTATGTATAGTTGCTATCCAATATGTTTATGGAAGGGAAAGAGGATAGTTTGAGTGACAGTGGAGACAGTGTGGAGAGCTCTAGATCTGGTGTCACAAAAAATGAGGGTTCAAATTCTGTCTGAGGAATATTTTCATTGAGTGAGTCTAGATAAATCATAAATTCTCTGAGCTTCAGTTTCCCCAACTGTAAAATGGGGTATAGAATAATAACAATGTCAAAGGGTTGACATAAAGACAAAAATGCTATTGTTATTCAGTCATGTCTGACTCTTTATGAGGAGTTTTTTTTTTTTTTGCCAAAGCTGTTGACATGATTTGTCATTTCCTTCTCCTGTACATTTTATAGAAAAGGAAACTGAGGCAAACAGGATTAAGTGACTTGCCCAGGGTCACACAGCTAGTAATTATCTGAGACTGGATTTGAACTTAGATTTTCCTGACTACAGGTTTGGCACTAACCAAAGACCAAAAGGAGATAATATATAGTAAGCATTTAATATATTATTCAATATTGTTATTTTATATTATGATCCCATAGTTTTCAAAGGGGCATGCCTGTATGTGTTAGTGTATGCAAACACATAAATACATGTACACAAGCTCATGTTTTGCAAATAGGCTCATATCTTTCTTTCTTTCCCTGATAGCAACAGTTTACTGAGGCCCCAGGGGGAAATCATTTTAAACATAACGATTTCTTTTTACATATGTCTATTGACTTTTCTCCAAGTTCTATTGGCATTTTCTGATTCTTAACCAACAAATAGCCCAGTGACACATTTTCCAAGGAGGCAATGATAAGCATATTTATCACTGTCCATGGCACCTGAGCAGGGACTCAGGGTAATCCTGCATTCCAAGCTATCATCCAGGCTCAGTTAGTAAAGAGCTGGTCAGCTCATGTAAAGAATATTTGATCCATTATCTCCTTTTTTTGTCAGCCTTACTATACATTTCTCTCTTCTACAAATCCTTCTTATTTCTAACACACAGAACTCCATCTCTTGACTCTATATCTTTTCACTGGTTATCCCTTCATGTCCAGAAGAAATTCCCTTCTTATTTCCATCTCATAGCTTCCTTTAAAGATGAGCTCAAACACCTTAGTCTACACAAGGACTTTCCTGATCCCTGAAACTTCCTCCCAAAATTTCTTTGCATTTATTTGGACGCATTTTGCATATTCTTATTATATGTATATATTATCTCCTCTGATACAATATAAACTCCTTGAAGTCAGTCTTATTTTTGATTATGTCACCTAGCATTACAATCAATGCTTGTTGATATGTGTCTATTTATGTATATATGTAGATAATATACACTTTCTCTCTATATGTGCATATGTATGATTTTGTATTAGACTCATGCATTGGAGGCAGGAGAGGTTACATATATCTTTAACCATTTGTCTGAAAGCAATCTCCAATTTTGTTGCTGGGCAACTTCTGAAATGTGCCACTGATGTCTCAAATTTGCTAAATACAAAACTTTACTCACCAACTTCTCCACACAATCTTCTGTCTACCAACTTTTCCATTTCTGATCATAGTACTACTTTTAGCTCTGAAAAGTGAAAGATACCTTTGAATTTTACTTTTCTCTCTCCACCATCAGTTGCTGAGGCCTGTGGATTTTTCTTCCAATATAACTTTCATGAGAGAAGCAGCATGGAGTTGTTGAAGAAAGGCTGGCCTTGGAGACAGGAAGACTGTGGTCAAAGTCTTCCATCTAACACATATGAATTGTATGTCTCTGGCCAAGTCACAAAATTTCAGTGCTCTAGACTAACTTCTCCATGTTGATGAAACCTCAGGTGAAGATCCCTCTTCAAAAAATAAAGAAAAGAAAAAAGAAATCCTATTTCACATCTATGCCCTCATTATTTCTTTGCAGATAATTTTAAAATCTTCCTAATTAATTTTCCAGTTTCTACCATTTCCAATCTATCATTCATATAGTGGTCAAAGATATTGTTTTAATTCCCTTGCTCAAAGAGTTTCTGTGGCTCCCTTTTGATATTAGGGTAAAATTTCTTTTAAAAGTTTAGCTTGGTATTTTTAAAGTACTTTAACCTATTTTTACTGTGCTATCTTATAGCATTTCTTTTTTTCTGAATTAGTAACACTTTATTCTGCTTTACTGAGAAACAAAGTAACTCTTCTTTGTTTACAAATACCAAAAAGTAACACGGTTTCCTAAATAGGAAATCATGTCAGATGGATCTCATATTTTTGGCCTTAATAACCTTTTCTAGATAGATGATATTCATATTTCAACAAAACATTTGCCCAAATCATTTATATTATCCTTGCAGACAACAATCAGGAATAATTTTGGGGTATCTGTGATGAAGAATGTCATCTGTATCCTGAGAAGAATTGTGGAGTTTGAAGAAAGACCAAGTACTATTACCTTTAATTTTTAAAAATAAGTTGCTTTATGTAATTCTGCTGTATCTCCATATTATATGTTTCTTCCTTGAGAATATGATTTCTCTCTCATCACATTCAACTTAGATCAATGCATGCTATGGGAATGATGTAAAGACTAGCAAACTGCCTTCTGTGGGGGTGGGGAGCGGGAAGTGAGATTGGGGAAAAAATTGTAAAACTCAAAATAAATAAAACCTTTCTAAAATTTAAAAAAAAAATAAAATAAAATAGAAATGAATGTAGAGGCCAGCGAGGTGATGCTGTGGATAGAGCACTGGTCCTGAAATCAGAAGGACCTGAGTTCAAACCAGGTCTCAGACATATAATAATCACCTAGCTGTGTGATCTTGGGCAAGTCACTTAACCCACTGCCTTATAAAAACCAAAATAAAAAAGTAGATAAGGAATACTATATATATTAAAGCTGACTGGTCAGTTGGTTTTGCTGAGCTGTTTTTTTTTTTATTCCTTATAGTATTTCTCATGGTATTATTTATTATTTTATATTATGATTACATCCTGTTCCCATATTTTCTTCACCCCTTCCCCACATTTAAGCATTTAACCAGATATTACTGGAAGAGAGCTGTCTTTCCAACCTCCATATCTTGCCTATTGAAACCCTTCTTTCATGCCTTGCCTGATCTTCCTCCTCCCCACAAATAGTACCACAGGTATAAGAAAATATTCCTTCTTCAAATTTCTAACTCATTCATTTTGACCACATATACATTTAACTTCTAATTTATATTATACTTATTTATATAGAAGTTTTATGGCTTTGGGTTTGACTTTATTTAGTAGTGAGAAATAGCTACTCATCTCTACTTATGTGTACCAGCCAATACCATAGGATACTCTCTCTCTGTTTCTCAGAGGGCTGGTTATCTCTCCCTTAGCTCTTCCCTTTGGTTGGAAGGTTTATAGTAACATCCTGAGTCATACAACTAAAAGTATCTGAGACAAGATTCAAAATCAAGTCTTACCCATCTAAGTCATACGCACGAACTATCTACTGCTCTACCTAGTTGCCTCTTTTAAGGGTCATCTTAAAAATCTATAGAGAAAAACTCTCTAGTTTTCCAGGGTTCAATGAATTCAGTGTAAATTCATTCACAAACAAGAACATCTGAGAATATCTCTCTTCTTGGGGAAGTTGTTATTTTCCCAATTGGACTTTATTTAAGACACTAAACATGAAATTGGGAGATTCTACCACTGATTTTCAGAATGAATGAATGATCAGTGGATGGATGGATGGATGTTTGGATGAATGAATGAATGGATTAATAAAGCTGTCAGAGGATGGGACTAGAAACAGATAACAGTAGCTATGAATAGAAATGCAGCAACTATAGCAAATAATTCCCAATTTCCTAGCTGAATCTTGACTATTCAGGAAGCTAAAGGAGAAAAGTGGATGAGGGAAATTTTTTATTCATTTCCACAATGGAGATTGAAATGAGTATATTTGCTAACATCAACTTAAGGGTAATTTTCTTGATTCCTCTGAGAGTGTCTGTAAACTCCCAAGTTGGGGAGGATTGAGGTCACCCTATAAACTGCAATCAATACCTAGATGTTAGAGGAGTCATAAACATGGCGCATACATAGTAGTTCCTTTAATGTTTTTATTTTGTTCCATTAGATTCTGTCTTTAAGATAATATGAAAATTGATTCATAAAGGACTTTAAAATTATGTCTCATCCAACACAGATTTCTCCTGGATTTCAGTCAATGAATTAACTTTTATTGTCTACCATCTATTAGGCACTGCACTAAGTTCTGGAGATTAAAAAATGGCAAAGACAGACTCAGACTCAAGGATCTCAGAGTCTAATGGGGGATAAAAATGTAAAGAATTACATACAAACAAGATCTATAAAGAATAAATTGGAAATAATAGAATAGAGATTCAAGACTTTAGACAATCAAGAAAGGTTTATTGTAGAGATGTTGTGTCAAACTCAAATGGGAACAGTTTCACTAGACCATAATAAGGATATCTACAGGCTGCATATTGTCCTAGAAAGCCACTTATTAACATCCTCTATGTTATTGCATTTCTATTTATTTTGCTAACTATTCCTCAATTACATTTTAACTGATTCAAACTGCATTAGGAAGTGCCATGGGCTGCATGTGGTCCATTGGTTGCCCATCTGGCACCACTATGGAAATAGTTGTAATCTTGGGGGACATCTGGAAGCCATGGAGCCTAGAAGGTAGAGAAGAAGAGGGAGAGAATTTCAAGTAAAGGAAAGAGCCATAGAAAATGCCCAGAGTTCAGAAAGTGTTTTGTACAAGGAATAAGAAGGAGGCCAGGGTCACTAGATCACAGAGAACAAAAAGAGGAATAAGAAGCAAAAGTCAGGCTCTGAAGTATTTTGAATGCTAAACCAATCAACAATTTTATTTCATTCTGGAGGAGATAAGAAGTCACTTGAGTTTGTTGAATTGGGGTAGGGGTAACCTTTGACATGGTCAGACCTGCTTTAGGTAGATAATTTTAACAACTGAGTAGAGGATGGACTGAACTGAGGAGACACTTGAGGCAAGGAAGTCAACCAGTTTGGTAATGCAATAGTACAAGTATAATGGTTTTTAAGGGCCTTCTTGGGACTGGTGGCAGTGTTAGAAAAGAGAGGAGGATGGACACAAGGTAGATATTTAATCAAACTGAGCTCTTCCAACATCATCTTCTTATAGACCATTTCCACTTCTTCATACAGCACATTCTTTGGTCACTAAAGTGCTAGAGTTCAGTGTAATGGTGGTAGCTTTGCTCTAGATGATGAGAATCATTTTTCATAGAAATGCTAAAAATTTTCATTTATTAACATTTATGTGATAATATGATTCATTTGGGTCTTACTACAATAAGCTTCACCTACACTGCCACCAGCACATTGTTACTTTTGCCTATTTTATGAGGGATACTGGTTCTTAAGTCTATCATTTTTCTTCACCATGCTTTAGAAATGTTTCTCGAGTTCTAAACTAATATCACCTTTGGTTGACATGCTTTTCTGGCAAAAAAGCCAATTGTTTACTAACTGAAGCAGTTGCAGAACTCTTTTATTCTCAGCATTCTGAGACTATTTTCAATCAATTCATTTTTTTTTAAAAAAGAATTGATGTTAGAATCAATGCCTTTTACCTTAATCCTTTAGGCCCTTCCCTCCTTTCCTAGTAAAACATTTGTTTAAGCAGATGGAGTTAGGGCCATTGTTATTACATGTAATGCCTTCTGATCTTTATCCTTTTTTTTCTTCCAATGTGGCTTTGATATTTTTCCTTGCTCCAACCACTTAATGATTTCTTTTCCCAAAGGTATCAGATTCTGCTATGATTCTTACAACCAAATCGAGAATCAGTTTTTCCTATGCTGAAAGGTAGTATAGAGTAATGGACAAAGAGCTGGCTGCTGAATAAGGAATCTGACAAACATTTATTAAGTACTTACTTTGTGCCAGACATTGTGCTTGGTTCCAGAAATACAAATATAAGAAAAAGACAGTACCCTGCCTTCAAGAAGTTTACATTCTAATGGAGGATAAACAGCAAATAAAAAGGGACCAGAAAAGAATTTTGCAGGGGGATGAGGGGCGGCTAGGTGGCATAGTGGATAAAGCACTGGCTCTGGAGTCAGGAGTACCTTGGTTCAAATCCGGTCTCAGACACTTAATAATTACCTAGCTGTGTGGCCTTGGGCAAGCCACTTAACCCTGTTTGCCTTGCAAAAACCTAAAAAAAAAAAAAAAAAAAAAAGGAATGCAGGGGGATGGCTTGAACTACCCATGAGGGGTCATGGTAAAGAAAGAGAACAGAGTCAAGGAAAGATACCAGGGAGGATGGCTGCCATGGGCTCTTTCTTTAAAAATGAAAATTCTGAACTTCCAACCAAGATGACGGGGAGAAGAGAGGCACAGTGCTATGGTCTCCTGATCTTCCCTCATATATAATATGAATCAAACCTCTTAACAGAAATCCTATCAACAAAACCCAGAAAGAGAAGCTAGGAGAAGAACATCTACTTCAAGGTTTATCTTCTGGCATCATGAGTGAGCTGTGCACAGAAAGCAGACTCTACTGGGAGCACAGGATGGGGTGAGAGCCTGAGAACAGGACTAGTCTGATCAGCCATGGGAGATGTGAACCAACTGGGGAGCAGAAGCATTGGCTTTGGGACTGACAGTCTGGGGCTTACCAGCAGGTCTAGAGGGCAAATTCCAGTGTGGGACAGGTGCAGATATTGATCCCTGGGCTCATCTGGTCTGGAGGAACTCAAAGTCCATACCTTCATTTCAGCTGAAGCCTCTTCCCAAAACAAATACAATTACAGCTCACCTCCCCCCACCCCCAGGCTCAGATGTAGGCTGCAGAACTCCCTCAGCTCTGAATAGGGAGGGTAATCACTTTGCCCCAGGGCATAGCATTGTTCAAAGATAAAAGTATTCAGCAGCTTAAACCACCACCTCCAGTCCAAGGGAGAGGGCCTCAAATCAAGCTCACAGACACTCCAGAGAAAGCAACCAGCACTCCCTACTGGACAGCCCAATTGGAGTTGCTAAACCCAGTGAGTAAAGCCTCTAGGAATCCCAACACCAAACCTATGTGAACCAGCCCCTCCCCCAACAAAAGATCTTAGGAAAATAAAGAAAGGGTTCATACAAAAATACCTAGAAGGAAAAGACCCTAATTCAGAGAGACCTAGAACCTCTGAGGAGAATATGATTTGGTCTCCAGCACAGAAAGACTTCCTTAAAGAAATCAGAAAGGAGTTTAAAAATCAATTGGAAAATTTGGGAGAGAAAATTAACAACTTGCAACAAGGAAACAAATCCTTGGAAAATACAATTGGACAAATGCAAAAAAAATAAAATTATTCTCTCAAATCCTCAATTGAGGGGTGGCTAGGTGGAGCAGTGGATAAAGCACCAGCCCTGGAGTCAGGAGTACCTGAGTTCAAATCTGGTCTCAGACACATAATAATTACCTAGCTATGTGGCCTTGGGCAAGCCACTTAACCCCCTTTGCCTTGCCAAAAACCTAAAAAAAAAACCAAACCTCAATTGATCAAATGGAAAACTCTTTCAAAAATAGAATTGGCCAATTGGAAAAGGAGTTGAAAAAGGTAAATGAAGAAAATTCTTCTCTAAAAAAACAATGGAACCTTTGGAAATGAATGGCATCATGAGACAACAAGAATATGTTAAACAAAACCAAAAAAATTGAAGAAAATAGATGAAAATGTAAAACATCTCATTAGCAAAACCAGTGACCTCAAGAATAGATGAAGAAGCTCCTGGCTCCAGCGGGAGAGAAGGGGGAAGGGGGAGCGGGGGGGAGGGAGAGGATGGGCAGGGAGCCAGTCGCTAATGCCTCCGATGTGGTCTGTGTCCGCTGCCTCCTCTCTGTGCCCGGGAGTGCGGGAAAGGGGAGGCTGGGGCCAGGAGCCAGCGGGATGGGTGGCACGCCGCCACCACTGCAGGGGCCAAACCAAGCCAGGCCGGGCTGGGCCGGGCCGGGGGAAGGGCTGCCGCAGGGGCCAGGACGCTGGAGAGGGCGATGGTGGACGTCTACAAGCTCAACATCGACAGCATCATCCAACAGCTGCTGGAAGTGAGAGGCTCGAAGCCTGGTAAAAATGTCCAACTACAAGAAAATGAAATCAGAGGACTGTGCTTGAAATCATGGGAAATTATTCTCAGTCAGCCTATCCTATTAGAACTTGAAGCACCACTTAAAATATGTGGTGATATTCATGGACAATATTACGATTTGTTTCAACTTTTTGAGTATGGTGGTTTCCCAACAGAAAGCAACTACCTGTTTCTCAGAGACTACGTGGACAGAGGGAAGCAGTCCTTAGAAACTATTTGTCTTCTACTGGCCTATAAAATCAAATACCCAGAGAATTTTTTTCTTCTTATAGGGAACCATGACTGTGCCAGCATCAATAGAATTTATGGGTTTTATGATGAATGTAAAAGAAGATACAACATTAAACTATGGAAAACCTTTACAGATTGCTTTAATTGCTTACCAATTGCAGCCATTGTACATGAGAAAATATTTTGGTGTCATGGAGGTTTATCACCAGATCTTCAGTCTATAGAGCAGATTTGACAAATTATGTGACCAACCGATGTACCAGACCAAGGTCTTCTTTGTGATCTCTTGTGGTCTGACCCTGATAAGGATGTTTTAGGCTGGGGTGAAAATGACAGAGGCGTGTCCTTCACATTTGGGGCCCAAGTGATAGCCAAATTTCTCCATAAGCATGATTTGGATCTTATATGTAGAGCCCACCAAGTGGTTGAAGATGGATATGAATATGCAACCAATGGTGTAGCATCCAAATTCTTAGAGGAGAAGTTGAAGGAGTTACAGGAAGACACAGACAGCAAGACTCTACTAGTGGGAGATCTTAACCTCCCACTCACATATTTAGATAAATCTAACCATAAAATAAACAAGAAGGAAGTTAAGGAGGTAAATAGATTATTAGAAAACCTAGCCATTATAGACCTATAGAGGAAATAGAATGGGGATAGAAAGGAAAAAACTTTTTTGCTGCAGTACATGGCACTTACACAAAAACTGACCATGTACTAGAGCATAAAAACCTAATAAACAATCACAGAATAGCAGAATTAGTGAATATATCTTTCTCAGATCATAATGCAATAAAAATCACTTGCAATATTGGACCAGGTAAATATAGACCCCAAACTTATTGGTCTTTCTTCAAAGTTTATAATTCTTTTTCTGGATTCAGATGGTATACTCCATTGCAGATATCCGAGTATTGGCTCTGGTTGTTGCACTGGTGGAAGGAGCAAGCCCATCAAGGTTGATCATCATTCCCTTCTTGCTGTTAGGATGTACAATGATTTTCTGGTTCTGCTCATCTTGTTCAGCATCAGTTCTTGTAAATCCTTCCAGGCTTCCCTGAATTCCCATCCCTCCTGGTTTCTAAAAGAACAATAGCATTCAATAACATACATATACCACAGTTTGTTAAGCCATTCCCCAATTGAAGGACATTCACTTAATATCTAATTTTTTTTTGCCACTACAAACAAGGCTGCTATGAATATTTTTGTACAAGTTATGTTTTTACCCTTTTTTGTAATCTCTTCAGGGTATAGACCCAGTAGTGCTATTGATGGATTAAAGGGCATGTACATTTTTATTGCCCTTTGGGTATAATTCCGAATTGCTCTCCAGAAAGGTTGGATGTGTTCACAGTTCCACCAACAATGTTTTAGTATTCCAGATTTCCCATATCCCTTCCAACATTGATCATTGTCCTTTCTGGTCATATTGGCCAGTCTGATAGGTATGAGGAGATATCTCAGAAATGCTTTAATTTACATTTTTCTAATAAGTAATGATTTGGAGCAATTTTTCAAGTGACTATGGATTAGATCAAAAATCTTTTTTTTGGTTTTTGCAAGGCAATGGTGTTAAGTGGCTTGCCCAAGGCCACACAGCTAGGTAATTATTAAGTGTCTGAGACCGGATTTGAACTTAGGTACTCTTGACTCCAGGGCTGGTGGTCTATCCACTGTGCCACTTAGCCACCCCCAGAAGCAAAATCTTAAATAAAATCTTAGCAAAACAACTACAACAAGTTATCACTAGGATAATACATTATGACTAAGTAGGATTTATCCCAGTAATGCAAGGTTGGTTCAACATTAGGAAAACTGTAAGTATAATTAATTATATCAATTACAAATGTATCAGAAATCATATGATTATATCAATAGATGCTGAAAAAGCTTTTGAAAAAATATAGCATCCACTCCTACTAAAAACACTAGAGAGCATAGGAATAAATGGATTGTTCCTTAGAATAATCAGCAGTATCTATCTTAAATCATCAACAAGCATTATATGCAATGGAGATAGGCTAGAAGCTTTCACAATAAGATAAAGGGTGAAACAAGGATGACCATTATTGCCACTACTATTCAATATCATATTAGAAACATTAGCTTGAGCAGTAAGAGAAGAAAAAGAAATCAAAGGAATTAGATTTGGGAAGGAAGAGACAAAATTCTCACTCTTTGCAAATGACATGATGGTATACCTAGAAAATTCCAAAAAATCACCTAAAAGGCTACTAGAAATAATTAGCAACTTCAGCAAAGCAGCAGGATATAAATATATAAATATATAAACCCTCATAAACCTTTATCATTTCTATATATGACTAGCAAAGAGCAGTAGAAAGAGCTAGAAAGAGAAATCCCATTCAAAGTAATTTCAGACAATATAAAATAACTGGGAGTCTACCTGCCAGCAGACTCAGAAACTTTTTTTTGTTTTTTGTTTTTTCTTCTTAGAAAGATTTTATTAATTCTGAATTTTACAATTTTCCCACTAATCTTGTTCCTTACTCTCACCCCACAGTAGGAAGTCTGTTAGTTTTTACATTGTTTCCATAGTATATATTGATCTAAATTGAATGTGATGAGAGAGAAATCATTTCCTTAACGAAGAAAAATAAAGTATAAGAGGTAGCAAAATTACATAATAAGACAATTTTTTCCCCTAAATTAAAGGTAATAGTCTTTGGTCTTTGTTCAAACTCCATGATTCTTTCTTTTGATATAGATGGTATTCTCCATCACAGATACCCCAAATTTGTCCCTGATTGTTGCACTGATAGAATGAGCAAGTCCATCAAGGCTGATCATCATTCCCATGTTGCTGTTAGGATGTACAATGTTTTTCTGGTTCTGCTCATCGCACTCAGCATCAGTTCGTGCAAATCCTTCCAGGCTTCCCTGAATTCCCATCCCTCCTGGTTTCTAAAAGAACAGTAGTGTTAAATAATATACATATACCACAGTTTCTTAAGCCATACCCCAATTGAAGGACATTCACTTAATTTCCAATATTTTGTCACCACAAACAGGGCCACTCTGAATATTTTTGTATAAATGATGTTTTTACCCTTTTTCATAATCTCTTCAGGGTATAGACCCAGTAGTGATATTGCTGGATCAAAGGGTTTGCACATTTTTTTTTTTGCCCTTTGAGCATAATTCCAAATTGTTCTCCAGAAAGATTGGATGAGTTCATAGCTCCACCAACAATGTATTAGTGTCCCAGATTTCTCTCATTCCTTCCAACATTGATCATTGTCCTTTCTGGTCATATTGGCTAGTCAGAGAGGTGTGAGGTGGTACCTCAGAGATGATTTAATTTGCATTTCTCTAATAAATAATGATTTAGAGCAATTTTCCTTATGATTATGCATTGCTTTGATTTCCTTAGCTATAAACTGCCTTTGCATAACCTTCAATCATTTGTCAATTGGGGAATGCCTTTTTTTTTGAAAATTTGACTAAGTTCTCTGTAAATTTTAGAAACAAGTCCTTTATCAGAAATACTAGTTATAAAAGTTGTTTCCCAATTCACTACATTTCTTTTGATCTTGGTTACAGTGGTTTTGTCTGTAGAAGAGTTTTTTTTAATTTAATGTAATCAAAATTTTCTAGTTTGTTTTTAATGATATTCTCTCTCTTCCTTAGTCATAAACTGCTTCCCTTTCCATAGTTCTGACAGATAAACTACTCTTTGATCTTCTAGTTTGCTTATAATACTGTTTTTTCTGTTTTTTTATGTCTAAATCCTGTATCAATTTTGATCTTATCTCTAATCCAAGTTTTTTCCATACTAACTTCCAATTTTCCCAACAGTTTTTATTGAAGAGAGAGTTTTTATTCCAATAGTTGGACTCTGAGTTTATCAAGCAGCAGATTACTATAATCATTTCCTACTATTACATCTATAGTATTCCACTGATCCACTACTCTGTTTCTTAGCTAATACCAGACAGTTTTGATGACGGATGCTTTATAATATAACTCCAGATCTGGTAAGGCTAAGCCACCTTCTGTTGCACTTTTTTCATGGAATCCCTGGAAATTCTTGCCTTTTTATTTCTCCATATGAATTTACTTACAATGCTTTCTAACTCTAAAGTAATTTTTTTGGAATTTTGTTTGGTAGGGCACTAAACAAATAGTTTAGTTTTGGTATAATTGTCATTTTTATTATATAATCTCTGTCTATCCATGAGCAGTTGGTGTTTGCCCAGTTATTTAAATCTGATTTTATTTGCGTGAGAAGTGCTTTGTAATTGTTTTCAAAAAGTTTTTGAGTCTGCTTGGCCAATAGACTCCCAGGTATTTTGTATTATTTGAGCTTACTCTGAATGAGATTTCTCTTTGTAGTTCTTTCTGCTGTATCTTACTAGTCATATATAGAAATGTCGCAGATTTATGAAGGTTTATTTTATATCCTGCAACTTTGCCAAAGTTGCTAATTTTTTCTAGTAGATCTTTAGATGATTTTTTGGAATTCTCTAGGTATACCATCATGTCATCTCCAAAGAGTGAGAGTTTTGTGTCTTCCTTCCCAATTCTAATTCCTTCAATTTCTTTTTCTCCTCTTATTGCTGAAGCTAACATTTCTAATACAATATTGGATAGTAGTGGTCTAATGTGGAAATAAGTTAAACATGATTGCGAATGTATGGCCTAGATCAGATTGATTGATATTTTGGGGAAGGGAATGGGAGGAATTCAGGGAGAAAAATTTGGAATTCAAAATCTTGTAAAAATAAATGTTGAAAATTACATTGAAAATGAGTAAGGACATTGCTGAGAAAATCCTCAGTCTTGAGGGGAGCCTGAGTGGAATGAATATGTTGTTGGTCTGGCTCTTTCCTTAAAAAGAAAGAAGAAAGACTTAAGTTCAAGTCTTGCCTTAATATACTGGCTGAGTTCTCCTAAATAAGTCATTCAATCCCTCTGTACACCTAGGAAACCATGTAAGACTATGAATTATAGTATTATCAACAATCTGCATTGGTAGAAAGAGGTTCTTAACCAAACCATCCCCATATCAATCAGTCAGCAAGCATTTAAATGTCTATAAAGTGACAGTCATGGTACTGAGCACAGGATACAAAAGGTAAACAAAACAAATGTTCCTTGTCCTCAAGGAGCTTACAATCTAATGGAGGCATGTGTAAAGAGAACATGAAACATCTATATATAAACAAGATATGTACAGAATAATTGGTGGTGATCTCAAATGAAGGAACAATAATTAAGGGGGATTAAGAAAGACTTCTTGCAGACGTTGGGACATTAGCTCTGATTTGAAGGGAGCCAGGGAAGCTAGGATCCAGAAAAGGATGAAAAGTACCCCAGGCATGGGAGACAGACAGTGAAAATTTTCAGTCAGGAGTTAGAGCAAAACCAGTGTCACTGAATCATAGAATATGTTTAGGGGAATAAAATATATTGTAAAGAAAAGAAAGGTTAAGTTATAAAGGATTTTAAAAGCCCTGAAAATGATTTTATATTGATCCAGAAGGTAACAGGGGAGACACTGGAATTTATTGAATGGGATGGGCCTGTTGATATCCTTAAATTTGTATTTTAGAAACATCACTGTAATGGCTGAGTTAAGGGTGGACAGAAGTGGAAAGAGATTTAACCAGGGAGAGTAACCAGTAGGTTATTTCAATAGGCCAAGTGTGAACTGATCAGTCTTATACCCACACCTTACTGGTAGCAGTATCAAAGGAAAGAAGGAAGTGTGTTTAAGAAATGTTACAACAATATAATCAGCAGGAATTTGGTTGGATTTGAGAAGGAATAGGGAGAAAGTTGAATGAAATTACAGATCTAGGCCAAAAGAAAAAAAAACATAAAATCTAATTTGGTTTGTATGATGTTTGGTATTCAACATATTCAATGCCTTTTGTCTCATTCATCTATATGTATATATATATATATATATATATATATATATGTATGTATGTGTGTACATAAATGTACATATACCCATATATGGATGCATATTTATATATTAATATTTTGCATATGTGTGTGTGTGAACTTCTTTTGTTCTTTTCTATATCTTAATCCTAAATATTTTCTGAGGAAGGAAGGAAACAACTATATATATATATATATACATATATATATATATATATATATATATACACATAACATATATATATGCAAGTATCAAGTATATATGCAGTTTTTGCATGTGACTTTTTGTCATTTTCATAAGTGTCTGACTCTTTGTGATCCCATTTGTAGTTTTCTTGGCAAATATTGGAATTGTTTGCCATTTGCTTTTCCAGCACCTTTTACTGATGAGGAAACTAAGGCAAGCAGTGCTAAATGATAACACAGGACCCTTCAGCTATTAATTGTCTGAGACAAGATTTGAGCTTAGGAAAATGAGTATTCCCCACTCTAGATCTGGCACACTGTCCACTGAACCACCTAATTGCTCCTCTATTTGTCATGTAATGTCAAGTTCTTCAAATACTTCACTTTATTTTCTCTAGCAGATGTTGGCAATAACCTGCACTTATCTTTATGGAGGTCTTTTTTATTACTAATTAGGAACCCTGCAAAGCAATATGGCAAATTATCCTATGAAATAATGTTTCTTGCTCTTGGGTGCACAATGAAACCATCTTTACCAAATCTGTTATTTGATAGTGCAAGGAGAGCTTATCAATCATCCTTTCATTTGATTCCTAATGGAATTATATCAATCCAGTTCAATAAGTATAATATAAAGAGAGCATGGTTCTAGACTCTGAAGACACAAAGGGGGAAAAAAGAACAACTTCTTCCCTCAATAAGTTTATAGTCAATGAATTGTAAGGTAACTTAAAAGGGAACCTAGTGCCCTTATTTTTGAATTGAAGATACCAGGATCTCAAAAAGTTTTCTGGTAATATAGTTAATAAGAAACAGAGGCAAAGGTTGAACTCAGGTGTTCCCGACTCAAGAGCAAGAATTTTCCATTGTATCCTCACTCTCATTTGTTTACTAATCATCAGGCAATGATTTCACATTTAGCATGCCAGTATTTTAAATGAGCATTCTTGGAAGATTTAAAACCTATGAGATTCTTTGTGCTTTTTTTTTCTTACCATTTCACTCTCACTGCAGAAAGAGGATCCTGGTCAGACAGAACTGAGAGTACTTTTGTCTGATTCCTGGATCACTGTAGATGACCTTGATGCCATTCTCACCTTCATTGAAGGTAACAGATAACATTGCTGAAAAATCATACTAGGGGAGGCTAGGTGGCACAGTGGATAAAGCACAGGCCCTGAAGTCAGTAGTGCTTGGGTTCAAATCTGGTCTCAGACACTTAATAATTACCTAGCTGTGTGGCCTTTGGGAAAGCCACTTAACCCCATTTGCCTTGCAAAAAAAAATCATACTAAAAAGCTTGGGAGCAAATATATGAGCCTTTTTTTTCCAGTTCATAGATCAGTAAAAGAATCACAAAAATTTAAAGTTGGAAAGGAGCTCCATAGTCATCTGATCCATTTTACAAAAGAAATCTATACTATAAAATATCCAAACTAGTGGTAATCCAGCTTGAAAACTTGCAATGAGAACAAATTGCTTATCAAAACATTTCCCGTTTTGAATATCCCACTTGTTAAGCTGTTGAATTTTTTTCCCTCTCTACTCCAGCATCTTTACCAGGAAAACTCCAAATGGGATCACAGAAAGTTTGACATGACTAAAATTACTAAATAGCAACAACCAAAATCACGTCTGAATTTCCCTCTTTTCAATATGCACTCACTTCTCCTTCCTATTCCACCCATTTTCTCTGTCATATACACCTTTGAGTCTTGTCCAGGGTAAATAATCCTAGTTCCTCCAGTCAAGTTTCACATGACTTGGAAGCAAAGGCCTTAATGCTGGTGGACCTCCCCTGAACACTCTTTAACTTACATATCCTTAAACTTTAATGTCTCAAACTATATAACACAGTATACCTTTCTAGGACAAAATAAAGAGGGGCATAAGCTTTCATAGACCTGGAAAGCATATCTCTCTTAATGCTCAGATCACCAGTTTTGGGGCTGCTATATCTCATTCCCAATTGGTACACCAAACACTCCTCCACCAAGATCTTTTTCATACCATATCTTCCTCATCCTATACTCATGAATTTGACTTCATGAACCAACTATTTGCATTATCCTTTCCAGTTATTTCATCTAATATTTTGATGAAAAATAATGTAGGTGATAGTCAGGCCTGTGCATTTTACAGAATTTCTCAGGGTTAGGTGGCATCCTTAGGCTTTGGAAAAAATAGGACTACAGACTATGTGGAAATTAGGTGATTCTTCTGAGCAGTAGCTACAAAAGAGACTTCTTTTTTTCTTGCATAACAAAAGATTTTGTAAAAGTGATGGGGTTTCTAATATTCCTCCTAAACTGCCCCCCCCCCCCCAGGCAAGTTCCTGCCTACTCAGACCTGGAAGATGCCTCACTTTGTGCTAACCACATTGCCAACAGTTCATGTGTCTCTTTCCAGGAAAAAAAAAGACAAGGAAAGGTCTTAGTATACAGCTTAATTTTAAAAACAAAACTTTCAATAAGTATCAACATGTTAGGACTGATAGGACTTGCCTTGAAAGTACTATATATACCAGTGTTTCCCTGCATAATGAGTAAGGCCCAAACCCTTCCGCTTGCCCAACCCCTGCCATAAAAGAACATACCCACTTCTATTGTTCTAGAAATTTTCCTCCTAAAAGAGGCGATGAAACTTTCCCTCAAACTTTGTTGGTTTCTAATTCTCTTTGATATAGTTTCCTGGTCACTGAGGAGCTTAAAAAAATCTCACCCAAATGGAGTTGAGCTCTCAGACACAGTGAATATTGGAAGACCATTTGAGGAACCCATATCCCACCTACCTACCCTGTTGACAAAATACTTTTCCATATGGAGATAAGGAAGGCCACCAGAAAAGCTCAATGTCTCTGTAATCACGTTTAGTATTCTTGCTGTGTTAGGGCAAAGTATGCCTCATTTCATCCCACCTTCAGTCATTTTCAATCATATCTGACTCTTAGTTACTCCATTTGGGGTTTTCTTGGAAAAAATACTGGAGTGGTTTGCTATTTTCTTCTAAGTTCATTTTGCAGATGAGAAAGCTGAGACAAAGAGAGCTAAGTGACTTATCGGGTTACACAGGTATTATGTGTCTGAGACCAGATTTGACCTCAGGAGAATGAGTCTTTCTGACTCCAGACCTGGTACTCTATTCATTGTACCACCCATTTACCCCAACACTGAACCTCAAATAAGACAGTGCTGATTTTATATCCATTTCTAACACACTTTGTATGATGACTATACCTTAATAGGATATCTTTAATAGCCCTTCCCCTGTGTTGGGTCAATAATCTATATCACCAGAAAAACTTAAGTTAGGATGGTAGCCAAGAGAAGCTGCCCACTGAACAAAGCAAGCCATCTCTACCTCTATCCAAATGATTAATAAAAATATTAAGCAGCATAGTACTAAGTACTGATTCCCAAGGCACTCCACTGGAGACTTCCTGTCAAACTAACATGGAGTAATTACGATAACTTATTGAACTGCCTATTGTGCCAGTTTCAATTCTATCTAATTGTCTAATCATCTAACCTATATCTATACATTTTCTAAAAAAAAGGAATATGATATACTTCTTGAAATGCTTTACTAAAATCTAGGGAAAACTATACTATCTAACATGTAACATAGTGTCTGAAATAAATTAGATGCATAATAAATTTATTGCTTGATAATTATTTATTAATAATTTAATGATTAATTATTATGTATGTAAAGTCTCCCTAAACTCCATCAGGCCAATCTTCAAATAACAGATGCATATTTTCAATGGGATTATATTCAGTGGTTTTCCAGTAGAAACTTTTGCCAGAGTTTCTATTTCATTGGCATTCATTTCAATTTAATTTAACAAGTTTTGATCAAGTGCTTGCTGCACTTTGGACAGTGCTGTGGATAAAAAATAAAAACTAACCAATGTCTGACCTCAAGGGGTTTTGATTCTTTCTTTTGGGGGTGGGGAGGGAATATGCACAAAGATAAGAAAATACAAAATAATTTTGTATTACACTAGAAAATAGGGGAATCAGAATAAGTGTCATGTAGAAGGTGGTTCTTGACTCTTTAAGAACTCAGAGTTTACTCTGCCCAAAAGAGGAATCAGAAGAGGACCTAGGTGGAGTAGGCAATTATAAAATTTTTTTTATTGGTTTGAACTATTGAATTATTGTACTTGCTCCCTCATAGATTTTCATCTCTGTTTTTGCTCTCAATTCTTGGCTCATCCCTTTGTTGATTTCCTTTGGTCAAATGACCCACAATTATCTTCCTAATATAATTAATTAGCTAGAGAGACTCATTGAGATGAGCCTAAGTCCCATTTGTAAGTTCTCTTTTTTTGACCAACTCATTGATGACTGATTTGAATTGAAACCAAGGAAGCCTATATTCATATAAAAACCCTTTCTCTGATCACTCTTTCCTTCTCTCCTGAGGTATAGGGAATTGTCTGCACCATCTCTCCTCAGTCTAGTCCATCCTCCACTCAACCATCAGAGTGAGTTTCCCAAAGTCCGAGTATGATTATATCAAAAAGACACAAGCACATGGTATTGTTCTGTTGCTTCAGTCATGTCAAACTCTTCATGACCCCATTTGAGGATTTCTTGGCAAAGATACAAGAGTGGTTTGTCATTTCGTTCTCCAGAGCATTTTACAAATGAGGAAATTGAGGCAAGCAGGGTTGAATGACTTGCCCAGGGACACACAGCTAGTAAATTTCTGAGGCCAGATTTGAAATCAGGAAGATGAGTCTTCCTGTCTCTAGGCCCTGTGCTCTATCTATGATGTTACCTGGCTTACCCTACATACACATGTACACTCATTAAATTTCAGTAGTTCCTTATTACCACCGGAATCAAAAATTTAAATTCTCTGATTTTTGAAGCCCTTCATAACTTACTCCCCTTTACCTTTCCAGTTTTCTTACAGCTATTATTATCTCCCAATAACACAATTTCATCCAGTTATCCTATCCTCCTATTTTCAACGTTGAATACTTCATCTCCTGACTGGCTAATCTTATTGGCTGAACCCTCAGAATATTCTCCTTCCTCATGCATTCTAGTTTTCCCTGTCTTCTACTAATCCCCAAACAAAATCTCATCCTTCTACAGGAAGCCTTTCAGCCCTTTTGACTTTCCCTAATTGTTTCTAATTTATTCTGTATAAATGTTTTTTCTATATAGTTGTTTGTATTTCATTGTGAGCTCCTCAAGGATAGAGACTATCTTTTGCCTTTTTTTTGATCCCCAATATTTAGGACAGTACCTAGCATAAAGTAGGCACTTAATAAGTATTTATAGACTGATATAAATCCACATGTTCAAAGAGCAACTTCCAGATGATGTCATAATTTTTGAAAATAAAGCTATGTATATAAGGTGTTCATAATCATGTCATCATGGAAGGTGGTGAGAAAATCTTTGGCAAAAGGAAACATGGTAAAATGAACAAAGCACCAATCCAAGAGCCAAAAGATATAGACAAAAAGTGCACAGGGATTTGGGGGCAATCTAATCTATCTAATTTACATACAAAGAAAGTAAGAAAAAAGAAATGCCTTGCCCAAAGTCATGAAGTTTTCATCTGAGACAGGACTAAATTTATATCTTCAGGCTCCAAATCCAAGGCTCTTTCCACTGCCCCAAGCTATCTTGTTCTCATACTGTGATGAAACATCTCTGGGACTCAGTTTTCTTATCATTAAATGTAGAGGTTAGAACAAATTATATCAAGAGAGATAATTTTAGTTGTGGTCCACAGATTCCCTAATAGCATAACACAGTTATGTCCCCTTCCTCTTCCCACCCTTTGCTCCTTAGTAGAGGAAAAACTATTCTCTCCCTGCTATCACTCCCTATCCCTCTCTGTTTGTCTATCAGTTTATCGTTCTTTCACTTAGATGGAGAGGTGAAGAAAATGAAGAAGTTAAAAAAAAATCAATTGGCTATGTCCAAGGTCACCCAAGATGCTGTGGATACAAGGAACCCAGACCTCAGCACTCCTCTTCCTCCCCTAGATAAAACTACCTAAGTAGCATTTCCTCTGCAAAGAAAACAAAAATTCCACATTTTCCAAGGTCCAAATGTTTTTACCTCCTGGAAAATCCATAACAATTAACAGCCCCTGCCCGGGAAAGACAAACCTGGAATCTGCTGAAATGGCCCCAGTCACTGATATGCTCCGGCTCCAGTGAAAAATTCAGAAGGAGCATTGGCATATGATATGAGGTTCAGTCTTTTACTAAAGAGATTTAATGGCCCACAATTCAATTTGAACTGAAAGAATCCCCTCGATGACTCCTTATAAAGTCTTCCCAAGCCCTGAATCGATATCTATGGGCTGGCAAGGTTCAGTCATTGATTAGCTGTCTCAGCCAATGAGCATTACTAGCCAAGGAGATTGGAGGGGGAGTCTCAACTGCTATTCTGCAGGCAGCACCTAATAAAATCGGCACTTATTGACTGGGCCACCATACATTCCAAGAACAGGAATAAAGGATAGCTAATTTGGACTCAGAAAGCTAATTAGAGTTCCCTACAATCCTACCATCTACACATGAATCCAACATCCCTTTCATTATGATCCAGTTCGAAGTCCCTGACTTTTCCTACTCTCAAATGTTTCATGCTCAGTAGTAACTGGAGAGTGACTGGGGAGAAGGTAGAGATTATCCAGAGGGAAGCAAATATGAGATAAGTACTGAACTACTGAAGAGAAGGGAAAACATAAGTTGCTATGTTCAGGTACTATCATACAAGAGAAAAAAAATCAGTTTCAGCAATAAAAAAAACAACAATGATGAAGATGATGATGGCTAGCATTTATATAAGAGTTTAAGGTTGGGACACCTGGTTGGTTCTTGTCCTTCATTGTCAAAGATCAAAATGATATCACTATGTTTAAAACAAATTACAATGTGCCTAACTGTGGCTTATTAGACCAATATGAGCTCCCAATGCTGTACACAAGTTGGGCACAAATAGTCCATGTGAACACCTGGGGTGGGTACTCTATACTTACATGTGCCATGTTTCCTTTGAGCTACTTCAATTCTGCCTTCCTCACAGAGTGCAGCACCTTCACTGATGAGGGCACACTGTACTGGGCAGTCCTGTGCCAGTGTCTCCCAAGCTGTACAGTCAACTCTAAAGTTCTTCAGTGAGACCTCCAGGGTGTCTCACTATCACTTCTTCTGAACCCCTTATGAACGCTTGCCCTGTGTGAGTTCTCCATAAAATAATTTTTTGGGTTTTTTTGGCAAATGTATTTCTGGCACTGTAACAATGTGCTCAGCCATTGCGGTTTCACTCTCTGTGTTATTGTTGGAATACTAGGCAGTTTAGCTCAAGAAAGACCTCAGTATCTGGTATCTTCTCCTGCCAGGTGATCTTCAAATTTTCCTTAGACAATTAAAATGGAAGTGATTCAGTTTCCTGGCATGGCTCTGGTAGACTGTCCAGGTTTTACTGGCATATAGCAATGAGGTCAACACAACAGCTGTGTGGTTTGGTAGTCAGTCTGATACCTCTTCTCTCCCATGCTTTCTTTCAGGGTATCCCAAATACTGAGCTAGCTCTGGCAATGTGAATATCAACTTCATCATCAATGTGTATGTCCTTGGAAAGGACACTGCCAAGGTAAGTGAACTTGTCCACAGTACTCAAAACTTCTCCATTTGCTATAATCAATTGTTCCACATATGGATGGCATGGTGCTGGCTGATGGAGCACCTGTATTTTCTTGGTATTAATTGTTAAACCATAATTACCTCAAGCAGCAGAGAATCCATCCATACTTTGTTGAATCTCACCTTTAGAGGCTACATTGAGTACACAATCATCTGCAAAGAGAAAAACATACACCAGCATTCCCTCCACTTTGGCCTTTTTCAGTAACCTTTTCAAGTTAAAGAATTTGCCATCGGTGTGGTAAGCTGACCATGGGGCTATGTTCATCCTGGAAGGCATTTGATAATATGGCTGAAAACATCATGCAAAAAAGTATGCGAGCAAGGACACATCCTTATTCTACTCCACTGCTGATTAGGAAATTTCAAGAGCAGCATCCACTCTCCAGAACCTGGGCATGCATGCCATCATGAAATTGATGTACAGTGCTGAGGCAATCAAATTTTGACATAATTTTCCATAATTTTCCAATTTTCTTGACATTAATTCTTCTACTATTCTAGTGGGGCTTCCACTTTGGTTGAATATGAATATTTAGTTTAGAAAGGAATGAGTCTTTAATCAGTCCAGCATTCTGTATCACACATTACCTTTGTGATTCTCACAGTGACAGACTCCTGTCTGTCTCTTCTTCTTACAATCATATAGTCTAATAGATGTCAATGTGGGTGAGCCCAGGAAGTTTTATTGCCTTTATGTAAAAGGAATATAATATTTGTGATGAGAAGGTCAGGAGAGGCACCCATCTTCAGGAGGTGACCATTGCTGTTTCCAACTCCATTCTTCCCAAGAATCCCCTATCATATCTGGAAATCTAAGTCAATTAAAGTCACCCAGAGTTATATGCTTATCCTCTTTTAGTACATTGATGATAAGGGTCTCCAGGTCATCATAATTTTTTTTAATTTCAAGGTGGGAGCATAAGCACTGATGACTGCAGCATGGCATTTTCCTGGAAGTGGTAATCTGCTTGACATGAGCCTGTCATTCATTCCTTTTAGTAGGCATTCAAGAATGCTTACTAGAATAATTATAATTGCAAAACCTACTCCAACTTCACAGCATTCCCTTTCTCTATGACCACTCCAGACAAATATATATCTAGCCCTGAATTTAGTAAGTTGACCTTCATTTTTCAGTCTTGTTTTACTCGGGGCTGCAATTTGGACACCAAGGTACTAGTCTTCCTTGAACATACTCTACACTCCTTGGGACAGCTAATTAAGAAAACTTTGCATATTTTACCTTACTTGAACCTCACAACTCTAAGAAATCATGGTTCAATTGTTTTAATCATGCCCAACTCTTTATAACCCCATTTGGGATTTTCTTTGCAAAGATATTAGTTTGCTATATCCAACTCTAGCTTATTTTACAGATGAAGAAACTAAGATAGACACCTAATTAGTATCTGAAGCTGACTTGAACCCAGGTATAGGATTCTTCCTGAATTCAGGCTCATCATTCCATCCACTATACCACCTAACTGCTCAACATTTCTATGAGAAAAGTGCCTACTTTATTAGTGAGGAAACTGAGGCTGCCTAAGGCCATGCACTTACTATGTTTTTGAGTAACAGTTTTCCCAAGGAATCATTTATGTAGCACCTTTACCAGTATAGGTGATTCACTAAAGCACCCAATCAAAACTCTCTACAAAGGTTGTCTTTTTCTCACCTTTCATAATATATTTGAAAGAGTCCTAGTTTTCATATCAAAGAACCTGGATCCAAATCCTGCCTCTGATATTTATCTGTGTGACCTTGAGCAAGCTACTTAACTTCCCCATGAATCAGTTTTCCCATTGATAACATGAGAGATTAGGATGGGGTGCCAGATAGTCTCACAAGTCCCTCCCTGTCTAGGAAACTTGAAGAACCAGAGGATCCCACAATGTCTACATGAAAGAATTTGTAAGATCCTCATCAGATTTTATATATATATATATATATATATATATATATATATATATATATATATATATATATATATGGAGAGAGAGAGAGAGAGAGAGAGAGAGAGAGAGAGCCAGAAAGAGATCATATGTCCCAACCTTCTGTTTTACAGATGAGGTAACTGAGGCCCAGGAGGGTTAAAGTTCTTGACCTAGGTCAATAATTCAACTAAGTAAGCAATAATTAAAGTTTCTACTTTGTCTTAGGCACAAAGGTACGCACTGAAGGTACAAAAATGAAAAACATCATTATTTTAGACTTTAAGAAAAGGACATTCTACTGGGAAAAAACAAAGCTCACGGTGAAAGTGAAAGGTTTTCATCCTCCTGATTTAAAATTCATGTCATTATACTACACTTCCTTCTTAGGGCAGAAAAGATACCTGTTGAAGTCCCCAGATACACTCAGATGATCTGCATCCTGTCAGAGCTTTCTGAAAGGGACTTTAGAGGATAGCTAGTCTAACTCAGTCCTTTTATAAAGAAAAGAACTGTGGCATTTAAACCCAGGGATATAGCAACACATGCCATCTGATTGAACCCAGGTAGTTTCAGATCACTTGATCTCTTTAAAATCAAGATATCATCAGTTCTCTATGTATCTGAGGTCTCAGTGATGTATAACAGAGATACTGAACATGTGGCCCCAGATCACATCCTAAATCACTCCAAAATTAAAATTATGTGACTAATAATTATTTATAATTTGTCTAAATTAAAATATATAATAACAAATCAATAAAATATATATTTAAAAGTTAATTGGGAATATTTAACAAAATATGGTGGAATATAAACAATATTAACATGTGATTTTCTAAATCAGTATGAGACCTTATGTATGTTTTGGTGGTCTCAGGTTCTAGTTGAATTTGACAACACTGAAATATAAGAAGGTAAAACTCAGTGCCCTGCTCATTTGTCCAGGGTTCTGACCCCTGGACTTGGTCTGAATTTTTAGCTTCCTGAAGCTTTAGCTAGACTAGACCTTGACTCTCCCAGGTCTTTAGATACCTTGATCCTGTGGGGAAGCACTTTTGTATTAGAAAAGACTTTAGCAATCAAGAGACTTAGATTTAAGTCTCAGCTACACCACTGACTTTTTGCAAATTTATATAAGTCGTTTATTACCATTCTGTGCCTCAGTTTTCTCAATAGTAAAATGAAAAAAAATATGACATTTATATATCATTCAGTTCAGAGAATTGTAAAGAAAGTACTTAAGAGAGGAAGTGATATTATAAATGTGAGTCATTCTAGTTATCAAATGAGATGACAGATCTGAAAATGCTTTGGAAAAGTTTAAAATCTTGGTACATGGTTGAGACATCATTTTGCTACTAGTTCAACATCCAGGAGTCATAATGGTCTCCATGCCATCCATAGAGGGTAATAAGAAATCATAATGTGATATTTCACCACAAACAGAACCACATCCAAAAGTTTCATGACACTGTCATCTTCCTGTACTTCACCTAGGATGTTCTGGATGAAAAATGGATAGCTAGAAAATGGTGGAAATAGTAGAGATCTTTAGTCCTAAAGCAGGGAGGACTGGTGAGGACTCTATGTCAGTATCTCAAGCATCCAATTCAGTTGGGTACTGGACTGAATAGATTTTAAATAAAGATTTGGCCTTCTTTTTTCTCTTTTTTCTCTATGCCTGGTACAGCTTGGTTAGATTAATACTTTAACCAAAAGAGAAAAGCTACGCAAAGGACTGAATATTCATGAGTATACCCTTTGACTCCAAAGGAACCTGGCACAATTTTGTGCTTTGCTTCATCTGATCCACTTAAAATTGGCACATGTCTTAGAGGTTCCAACTTTCATTGTCTACATAATTGTAAAAACCACACACCCCCTAGAAATTATTGGCCATCTGGTGGTTGAATTATTATGTGAATAGAGTTGAACTTCTAGGAACTGTTTGTTATGGAAGTCTATTTCCTGGAGTCAGACAAAGATAGGGATTCAGAAGATAACAATGAGGTAGATGAAATATAAGCCCATTTCTTCTCTTACCTTTCCATATAAGCAGCTTGTAATTAATTATTATAGGTAGATTACAGTGTAAAGTTTTCTATGTTCCTTGAAATCATAAGACTAATTTGTACAGTTCTTCAACCACAAATGATTCCCCAAAATATAGAGTCTTAGAAGGGAACAAAAGACAATCATTTTACGAATGTTTCTCCTTAATTACAGTGAAAGTGGAATGGGTCAGTCTGAAGAGTAAACAGTAATCTACATGGTTGGATCTAAGAGACTTCAGAAGAAAGAATTCCTTGTTTGCCTCTTTCAATTTCTTATTCATCAGGCTGCCATATTATCAGGAATACTAATCATGATTCAGTTCACTTTTCGGCCACAGTTTCTTAATTTGTACTACCTTCTCCAGAGGCTTATCAGGGGAAAGCTCTTTGTTTACTAAAGTAAGATATATGGACATGGACTCTTGTGATTTCTAATAGTTTTAGGATCTTCAGGAATTACCTATCCAATTGTGATTATGTTTAGAAGGGATAATATCTTAGCTAGTTATCAAATTAAGGACTTGATATATCAACTATTTTTTAAAATGAAGAGCAAGATCTTTTAGGAAAGGGAAACAGGAGAAGCAAAACTCTAGGGAAGTAAAATATTGTGCTACAGTATGATGAATTTGAACTTAGCAAATCTAGTCTCCAATGTTGGCTCTACCATTTAATGCTTGTATGACCTTGGAAGAAGTGCTTAAGCTCTTTATATCTCTCTTTTCTTACCTATAAAATGATAATGTTGGACTAGATGACATTTAAGTTCTGTCCAATCCTAACCTTAGGTCTGTTAGAAAAAGCTACACCAAGGCATTTTAAAGGTACAATCTTAGTATATGTTTCTGTTGTTCTTCTTAATTTTTCTTGCATCACATTTTCTGAAAAGAAATTGAATTAGGTACAGCAGTTTTTAACCCAGTATCCATAAATGTTTGTTTTAAAACTTTTAAAACAGTGAGGTAGATGAAATATAAGCCCATTTCATTTTAACAAATACTATTTCAATATCATAGATTGTCTTTGTAAACCTTTTTTATTTTAGTTTATACATTTAGAAACCTTATTATGAGAAGATAATAAATAAATATATAGTGTTTATTATGTGCCAATTGTGTGTATACATGTCTCTGTATATGTATGTGTAATACACACATATGGAATGTAATTTTTTTTAGGTTTTTTGCAAGGCAGTAGGGTTAAGTGACTTGCCCAAGGCCACACAGCTAGGTAATTATTAAGTGTCTGAGGTTGGATTTGAACTCAGGTACTCCTGATTCTAGGGCTGGTGCTCTATCTACTGTGCCACCTAGCCACCCCAATACACACATATATACATAGAAATATTCATATATATGTATATGTGCAATTGCATTTGATTCTATTATTACAGCAATTTTGAAAGGTAGATGCTATTATTAAATTCATTAAAGTTGAGGAAACTGAGGCAAACAGAGATTAAGTACTTTACTTAGGATCACGTAATTAAGTACCTAGGGCTGAATTTTAATTCAGGTCTTCCTGACTTCAGACCCAACACTGCATCATCAGCTGACTCAGAAGGGACCTATAGGCTTCACCAAACTGGCAAGAAGTTTATGTATCTAGAGATAGACCTGGTAGGCAATTGTCTAAGGCTCAATAAGAAGATGACAGTGAAAGTCAACCTTTTTATGTGGGGAGCGACCTGCACCCCCATTGCTTCAGTGAAAAGCTGAATAGAGAAAAGACACAGGCAGGAAGGCAATGCAAGAGAACAATCTGTTTATTGTCCAAAGAATCACAATACTTAAAAATAAAAACCACAAAGGGTATGTAATTAAAAATGCAAACTCTTGAGAGTTGTTCCCTTTGATCTGGTCACAGACCTCTGTGTACTATTTTCACATGTCTGGGGTACAGGATTTGTTTTGTCTAACTCAGTACCAGTCTCTGCACCTGCATAACTGTGTATAATATTTTTAGGCATATTTTCTTCCCAATTTGAATACTCCCTCCATGCTCAGGATCCTTATCTAGCATTGCATAAATCTTCAGGGTTCATGGAAAACTGCAACAGAGCAATCTTTGAGATAATGTATCACACAAAAGCAGGTGTAGGCTAAAACATGTCCTGGATCATAGATTCACACTCTACTCCAATCCTCACATTTTTAGAATAACTTTTTATATGTGCAGATGCTGTTGCTGATTCCGCTCTTCATGGGATAGGTCATATCTCAACATGAATGAAAAAGGCTCAGAGCTTCCTATGAACAGAACTATATGTGCATGGGCATGGAGTGGGGAGAGGGAAATTTTCAGATATTGTCTGGCCAGTACAAATACTATGACCCTAGTCATGGTTCCTGCAGAGCAGATATAAGCTCTTTTTCCCTTGATACTTTTCTCCTGGAGGACTGAGCAGGCTCCAACTTGCTGTATTCTCTCATCAAAGACCCACATGTGGGCTTCCTTTTGTGCCTCCAGAGAGGCTCCGTTTGCATCAAATAGAGAGACCTCCTTTATTAGACCTTCACACCAATGGAAGAAGATACAGGCAAAGAGCCACTACTCCTACCATGGCAGCAAATAACACTTCTCTCCTACACCTGCACCAACTGATTTGCACCAAACTGCTCTAATTAGCACATTTTGAGCTATGATTAGAGTGCCAGGGGAAGTATGCCAAATGCCATTAATTATGAATGTGATCTTAAATAATTCACTTGAAATGTTTTTTTCTTGATCTGCCCCTTTCATCTCCCACTAACTTTTTGTTGCATCCGAGAATAGATCCAATTAAGCCTCCAAAAAGCCTAAGTTTGTTATGTTAAAGAAAAGGTAAACTGTAAATTAATCACTCCTCCCCATCTACTCTCTTTAGTGGTGGGTCAGCCAGAGGCTGAGAAAAATTGTATGTGAGAGTTCTTGCTCCCTAGTTGCTTTCTTCCTACAGGATCCTGGGCCACCCGGCTCCACAAGTTTGTTTATTTGTTACAGAGGTAGATAGGTCCACAGGTCCACAGGTCCACAGGTCCATAACTTTAGGATGGAGAACAGGAGAATAAATCAAATGATATGGGAGTGTGGCACCTTGTGAGACACAGGGAAGTCAGTGAAGCAGCAGAAGCAAGGAGAAATATCTTGTGAGTGACTGGACTGTCATCCTGTCTCTCAGAAGCAATATTTAGTTGGGATATTTTAAGGAAGAACTATGCAAAATTGGCCAAAATTCTATTACCTTTATTAAGAATTAGTTTAGCTGGGGCAGCTAGGTGGCACAGTGAATAGAGCACCAGTCTGGAGTCAGGAGGACCTGAGTTCAAATCTGGCTTCAGACACTTAATAATTACCTAGCTTTGTGGCCTTGGGCAAGCCACTTAACCCCATTGCCTTGCAAAAAACCTAAAAAAAAAGAATTAGTTTAACAACTGAGAAAAAAGCTGATTCAAATAAATCCTTGGTACTCAAGGAAGGGCATGGCTGCAGTTGAGTGGATGCCCTCAGACTCTTCCCTTACATAGTAATTCTGTGTTCCATTGGCATGCTGATCCAATGAGAAGCTATTTTAGAAAGACCACTGTGATATTTCTGTATCTTCATTTCCTCTCTCTCTCAATCCTCCAAATCTATTACCCTTCATCAGATTTCTCAAGAACTGTGTCTGTGCTTGGTACCTGCAGAATGATACCACCAGATGGAGAAACTTGTAACAACTGCAGTTATTTGGATCAGGTATTTGGATCATAAAATCAGATTTGGAGCCATAATAAACCTCAGAATTCACATAAAATAAATTCTTTCTTTTACATATGAAGAAACTGAGGCCCATAGACATCTTTGCTAAGATTCATTATCCTTAATGCAATGCATTTCTCATTGTTCTACTGTTTCAATTGACATTCATAGCATGAGACTACCCACCCCCATACCTCTAAAGGGGGATGAGAAACTGCTGAAGTGTTAATTAGGAGTGTTCTGTGATCAATTAAAATATCTATCCTCTCTCCCAAGAATACGGCAAATAGCATTAGGTGCCCTTTGAAGAAGATAATTGAAAACTTCTGATTGGTTTTCAGGGACTGGGACTTTCCCCAAGATGATTGAATGATTGGAACTCAGGATGAACCTATATAAAAAGATTCTTCATACAACCTATAAGAGAGAGCAACAGTCTCTCCTCTGCCCCTTTCCCACTCCTTTTTATTTTTTCTCTCTTCAGAGGACATTTAAGAGTACTACAGAGTAGGGGTGGCTAGGTGGCGCAGTGGATAAAGCACTGGACCTGGAGTCAGGAGTACCTGGGTTCAAATCCCGTCTCAGACACTTAATAATTACCTAGCTGTGTGGCCTTGGGCAAGCCACTTAACCCCATTTTGCCTTGCAAAAACCTTAAAAAAAAGAGTACTACAGAGGAGAGTTATATTGAAGGTGAAAAACCTGAACATAAAGTTGCCTCCTTTCAGGAACTGGAGAGAAACAATTAAGAATTGCATGAATTTGCTCACATGGCCTAAGATGATGGATAATGAGAGAAGGCTTTCATGGCCCCAAAACTGGTAAAAGCTAGGGTGCCAATAAATGCCCTAATATAGAAGCAAATGGAAAGAAAACATATCTATACTCATTTGTGCCAAGTAGAGTGTGTGAACAATGTCCCTGAACTTCAATAGAGGAAAAGGGAGATTTTAAATTTACTACTTAGTGATTCAAGAATATAGTTTTTTATCCAGAGGATAGATTTCCTGAGCAGTATCTATTTGAGGAAAGAAAATTAATAACAGACTCCATGAATAGATTAAGTGGTGAAAAAGACCTATAACATAGGGTAGCATATGACCCACCTCTTGTAATCCCTAATATTAACTTTAATATTAAATTTGAATGATTCAGATCATCTAGGTCTTACCCCCCCAATTTAATTACTTTCTTACCCCTCCCCAATTTAATTATTTTCTTACCCCCCCAATTTGATTACTTTCTAGTAGATTTTTAAGAGTTATTTGAATTCTTTATATAATCTTTGCATCTTTTATGTTTATCTGGTGAGTCCTTCGAGGATCTCACGTATTTTCTGTTTCTGCTTGTGAGTACATGTGAATCTTTTCTATATTCAGCATTTTTCTATGGGGTAAAATTAGGAGTATTCCATAACCATTTGTATTTGAACGCTTGTATGGGAACTTGGGGACTTTTATCTAGTGTATGAAAACTTAACAAAAATTATATTTAAACCATATTGAGTAATTTCCATTTAATATGGTTTAAATATAACTTTGGGAGAATTCAGGGACTTACAGTAGAAGACTGGGTCACTGATTGCACATGGAAGTTCTAGATTTGGTTTTGATGTTGTATTGGGCAGGAGAGGGTTTGTAAGGCAATGGGCTTAAGTGACTTGCCTAAGGTCACACAGCTAGGTAATTATTAAGTGTCTGAGGCCCAATCTGAACTCAGGTCTTCCTGACTCCAGGGCCAGTGCTGTATCCACTGTGCCACCTAGCTGCCCCTACTGTGTCATCTAGCTGCCCCTTGATGTTGTATTTTCAGATGACTATGATTTAACTTAATATTTATTTTTCAGCATTTGCTAGATGCTCAGATTGTACAAAGTCATGTGGAAATATGCAAGAAAAACATGAAACTCTAGGAACTTCTGATCTAATTGTAAAGATGTGATTATTTATTGTTTTACTTACTTTGTATATGTTTATATATGTATAACATTTACTCTGTATATGTTTATATATGTATAACATCTTCAACAAAGCATAAGTTTTTTGAGAACAGAGAATATTTTATTTTTTAAAAATCTGTAAACCAATCACCTAGGAGAATACCTATCACATAGTAGATTGTTAATGTATTTTATTTAAAACATATGAAATAGTTAAGTACTATTAAAAGAGAGCAAAGGATCATGTCAAACTGTAGTATGAACTACAGTCTGAAGGTTAAAGCATTCATAAAAGGTTTGATGGGAGAACTGGAAACAGAGCTGGTCCTTAAAGAATATGTAAGATAAGGAGAGTATAAATAGAATATTTTAACAAAGTATGATCAGAGGTCTGGAAGAAAGAATCAAGATAAATTATGTTGGAGCAATGAAAAGATCAGCTCAGTGAGAGCAAAGGGTCTACACTGAGAAGTCATAGAACAAGGTATATCTATTCGAATTGGAAAGATGGAGTCCAGAAAATAGAGATAATCACACATGGAATATCATGGAACATCTGAACATCTTTAACTGACTGTATAGTTTAGAATATTATTATGCATCTACCAGGAAGCAGGGCAATATAGGTCCAGAGGTTCCAGACTCAAGTTGAATTCAGATAGATATAAAGAGTCAAGAAAGTATTGTGCCTAGAATGCAAAGAGTCCAAGTCCCAAAAAACTAAGTGACTGAAAAGATGAGGCAATAATGAAGTTAAGTTCAGAAAAATCAATTTAAGGAAGGAGGAAGAGATAGGCACTACAGGTCTTGCACAGATAGATGTCTGAGTCTGAGAGGTCAGAAAGTTAGTAGTGAGAGTAGTTGTATTGGTGTAATACCAGGAGACTGTGAATTCTCCCTACTGGGAGAATTGTATTATTTATTTTTGTCTTTTTCTTCCCAGGGCCTACTATAAGAACTAAAATGATGAATGATATTCAATAAATTGAGTTCAATAAATCAATAAAAGTTGTTGAATTGAATAGAAATGGGTTATTTGCTCTCCACAGTCTTCTGTATTCCTAGCTACAAAGGAAATTCAGGAAGATAAAGTAGTGAGATCATAGCCTTCAAATGAATGAGGCTTTTATGTAGAAGAGAAAGGAATCACCCTTAATGTGACTCCAAAAGGAAATAATTAGAAACTTCAGGAAGGCAGATTTGAGTGCAACATTATACTTTTCTAATAAGTATGACAAACAAAGGAAGGGACTACTTAGCCAAAAGTGATCTAACCCACCAACTTTGGAGAAATTGGATAATTAATGTCAAGGAGTCTTAGATTCCTTAAAGGTTGTACTCAGTCTCTAAAATCTCTTCTAATATCTATAATCTTATATGCTGATAGCCGAAGGAGGAAACAGAACCCCCACTGGTACTACTTATTCATAGGAAGACACTAGACTTAAAGTCAGAAACGTTGGATTCAAAGCCAGGTTCTATTAGATTTTTGATCTGGAATAAGCTGATCTCTTAGAATTTTATTTTCATTTTCTATAATTTTTCATCTTTAAAGCAGTATCTAGATATAAATCCTTGTTATTAAGACAAGTATAGAGGGCAAGTAAATTCCTAACCTAATCTGGAATATAAGAATCTTCATGTGATGAAGCTAAACATGTAGAAAGCCTTCAATAAGAACTTGCTTATTGGAGTGAACTGATGGCATGTGCTTCTAACCATTATGACTATAATGACTTAAATGAATTTGGGTGAGACACTGTGTTGTCTCCTCCTTTGGCTCTATCTTTAGTGATGTTGTTTTCTAAGTAGAAAGCAAAGGGAGGAAGTGATTAAAAAGTTTCAAGTTTTTTATTTGTTACAACATGGGAAATTGTCCTTGGAGTAATAAAATGTAACTAGAAAAAATATATATTATATGGACTGTATTTAGTGATAGAGGAGGATTCCAAAGTTTTAAAAAGACATGGTTCTTGATTTCAAAGAGTTTACAATCAAATAGCTCACAGGACAGTTGGGGATTGGTGAAATGAGGCAAACGAAAAGGACAAGATGAACTCAACTTTAGTTTAATGGATCACACCAGGATGGGACAGCTGTGTGCCTAAGTAAGATTTGAAAATTGTCCTTTCAAAATTTTAAAACTCAGAACTCAAATAAAATCTTTAAAAAAATTGTCCTTTCTATGTGTTTCTGTCCACTGAAAACTTTGATCCTTGCCTGGAACACAAATCTATACTTATTACATACAAAATACATAGTTAGGAATTACAGAGTGCTGTATTTTCTGGCATTAGAATAAGTATATTTATTTTTTAAAGTAATATTCAAAAGTACTTCTATCACTCTCTGAACCCTCTTATTCACTTTACCATGGCCCTACTCTTAGGTAAATTTTAGATTAGGTTTTGACGAGGAAGAACTATCTGATGGAGGAGGCATAAGGCCCTAAAGCAGATTACCTAGAGAGGTTAATGAAATCAGAGATTTCTTCAAGACCTTACTTTTCTTTGAGACTGAGTTTATTTATCTAGCCCAGAATGCAAGTACAGTAGCCGTTCATGGACCCATTTGCAAAATCAATCAGCAAAGAAGCTTTAACTTGTTTCACTCTTCTAACCTAGGCCACTTTGAGCCACCTAAGACAGATCCTCCTAAGATCCTTTTAAAGATTCTGCCTGAGTGCAGACATTCAAATGGATTTAAGCAGTCTTATACTTTGGTTCTCCTGAACTCAAGTAATCCATTGATTCTGGCATCCTCAGCAGCAGGATTTACAGGTATATGCTACCATGCTCATCTCTCAGGTATTATTTAAAATAGGAAAAGATAAAATCTGTCCTCCTTCTCACATGTAAATCTATGTGTAATATTTTTGGCATAGTTTTTTTTTGAAAATAAAATCATCATCAAATGGCCTCTCAGTCAAGAGCTTATTGGTAAAATGGAATGAAAGAAATTGAATGGCAGGTTTTTTTCAAGGACCTCTCTAATTAGCTGCTACTTTCTTCTTAAGGAGCAATATGAGGCAGTAGAAAGTTAAATGCAACTAGATTCAGAGCCTGGAAGGGTTATATGCTCCACATCTTTCTTTTCACAGACTGTATTTCCTGTCTGGAATTCTTTCTCTTCAAACCCATCTCTCTCACTTCCTAGTTCTCTTCACAACTTCATTTAATTTCCAAGAAGGTTTTCTGATTCATTTAGTTGTTAGTATTCACACACACAAACAAACACACATCATGGCATGTATATGTATCTTGTATTTGCCTATCGATAAGATAAATAAAATAATTAAAAGAATATAAGTATGAATATCAGAGCACTCAAAGAAAAATACTGAAAGACATATAATTGAATAGACAACTTAGAATGTAGGACAGAGAGCATTTCTAAAACTTTATAGAGTCTAAAACCATCATAGTAAATTTGAATTTTTTAAAAAATAGAAGTGAAAAAATTTGTCAGAACAAAATTTTAAAAAAGTCAAAATAATAAAACACATGCTTTATACAAGCTAAGTCAATTAATCCTAAAGATGGAAATACAGAAATTATCTAAGAATGTTAGGTTTCTCAGGAAAAAAATCTAAATATAATTCTTCAGAAAACAACATAAGTTAATTTCACAGAAGTTCTTGAAATTGGAGATAAATTATAGTTCAATAGTATCTACAAGGTGCTGAAAGAAAGAAACCATATGTTTAAGTTACAAAGAAATGTAGTGATAAAACTTCACAATTTAAATAACAAACAAGAAATATTATAGATAATCAAGTCCTTCACTTATTAAGAAAAATCTGTTCATATCAATTAGAAAAAACCTTATTTATAAGAAGTTAAGGAAGATAGTATTGGAAAAGGTATATTTTGAACAAAGGAAATTGCTTCACATCCTATAATATGATTTCCTACATACCTGAGCCTAATCAATAATGTAAAAATATGGCATCTAAACCAAAAGGAGACAACTTACTCTTACTTTCAAAAACAATCAGAGATGAATCAGGTATTTGACAAGCAAACATTTCAAATAAGAGAACACATAAAGATAAGTGATTAAATTATGAAAGGTAACAAGAAAATATTAATCAATAAAATAAATACTTTCATGCTTTTAAAGCAACAAGACAAATGAATGAATATTTAGAGATAAAATTTCAAAGGAGAGGGACTTAAAGGAACAAAAACAAGTCAGAAGTATTCAGAATCAGAAAAAGAATTAAATTCATGTTGCTTGGATTAAAGACAAATAAAAGTGAGTTACATAAAATGATTCCTTCTTGAAAGGTGATAGTACTGAAGGTAAGAAAAGAAGCACCATGGTACAGTGAAAAGCACACTTACTGAATCCTAGAGTCAGAGAACCTGGATTCTAATGCTACCTCTGTTATTTACTACTTGTATGAACTTGGAAAAAGTGACTTAAGTTCCTTATGTCTTAGTTTCTCAATCATAAAAGAATAGGAGAGAAGGAACATCAGACATCAGGGACACCCAGGGACAATGCCTGGATTCTGGAGATGGAGATCTATCATTGTTAAATTATCAAAAATATTACATTATAGAAGAATAAAGTGTAAGAAGACTGGAAAGATAGAAGGAGACAGGTATTGAGGGTTTTGATAAGGAACTATTGAAATTTCCTGAATAGGTGACATGGTAAAGTATTTGTTCAAGAACATCACTCTGGTGACCCAGAGGAGGATGTACTGGAATAGAGACTTGAGTCTGGGGGATCAGTGAGATGCCATGGCAATAGCCCATATGTGAAGAGATGAGAACCTGCACCAGAGTGATGACAGTGTCTGAGGAAGCATAGAGAGTCATAGGTGAAAGAATTTATGAAGGTAGAATCAGACTGGATTTGATGACTGATTGGAAATAGGGGTGAAAGAGCAAAAGGAATTCAGTACAAAATATTTTTCAAGCGTTAGCGAATGGGAAGATTTTGGTACTCCCCCAAAATAAGAATGTTATATATGTGATTGGGGTGGAGTGATGAGAGGAAAGATAATGAGTTTGGTTTGGGACACACATTGCAGGCAGATAAATGTGTGATATTGGAGTGAGAGAGAGAGAGGTTAGAGCTCGACAAATATATTTGAAAGTCATCTGCATAGAAGTGATCAATGAATCCATGGAAGCTGCTGAGATCACCAAGTGAAATAGTTTGAAGGAAGAAGAGAAAAGCACCCAGGACAGAGCCTTGGGGGACTCTCCTAGTTAGCAGGCAAGATTGGGAGAGATGAAAATTCAGCAAAAGAAACTGAAAAGGATCAGTTATTTAAGAGAAGAACCAAGAGAGATCAGTGTCACAAAAACTCAGAAAGAAGAGAAAAATCAAAATGAATTCAGTCAAGAAAGATGAATATTGAAAAATGAGGATTATCATTGAATTTGGTAATTCAGGTTATTGATCATTTTTTAGAGAGAGTTCAGTTAAATGATAAGATAGAAAACCAAATTAAAAGGATTTAAAAAAAATAGAGGAAAGGAAATGGAGGGACCAAATATAAATGACCTTCTTAAGAAATTTAGCTCCGGGAAGAAAGAGGGATTTAGATTAATGTCTCCCAGTATCAGTCATATTTGCTAAGAAAAAAATATGCTAACTAAAGCAGTAACCATATCAATCAAAAGGAGAAAAAAATGGAAAAACAATAATGTAGTGAGCCAGAATTTCATACTATCTAATCTCCTTATAAAGACATTTCAATCCCTACCTCTGTGCCTTTGGACAAGATGCTTCTCATACCTGGAAAACATTTCTTTACCTTCATCTTTCAGTTTTCCTATCTTTCTGCAATATTCAACTCAAGCTCCCCTCTTTATCCACCAGTAGTTTTCTCTCCTTCCTAAAATTCCTCTGTATTTACCTTGCACATACTTTTTATTTATTTACCTGTTTCTATGTTGCTTTTCTCCAAAAAAATGAAAGCTTTCTGAGAGTAGGTACTCATTTTTGTCTTTATAGCCCCAGCACTTATTTCAGTGCACTTAAATCTAGAATGTGCTTTAGAATGTTTGATGAACTGAAATTCACCACCCAGAACAATGAAAACAGCAAGAGTGGATTCTGAAAAGTAAAAGTAGAAGAAACAACAATACTAAACATACCATCCAAATACAATTCCAAAATCTTAGCACATGAAATCTACCTCTTGAAAGCCAAGAAGATAGAAAACAATAGAAGTAATAAAACAGGTAGAAAAGCCTTATGGCAAAGCCCTTCGATTCCAATTCCCTCCGAAAGTAATAATTTATGTTTAATATATGTATGTACATAAATGCATAAATATATACATATATATGTGTGTGTATATATATATATATGTATATATACACAGCAACAATTTAATTAGCCACCTTAGTCCTAGACTGAGCTCTTTCACAAAAGTGTTAAATGAATTTGAGCATGTCACTTAGGAATATAGATGTAGGTAAGAGACCTCAAAGGCCATGTAATCCAAAATGCTAATTTTACAGAGAAGGAAATTGAGGTTTAGGATAGCAAGGTGGCCCAATATATAAAATGCTAGGACTAGAATGAGTAGGCTCATTTTCCTGAGTTTGAATCTGGCCTCAGTTACGAGACCCTGGAAAAGTCACTGAACACTATTTGCTTCAGTTTTCTCATCTATAAAATGAACTGGAGAAGTTTGAAAAGCACTCCAGTAGCTTTGCCAAGAAAATTCCAAATAGGCACATGAAGAATAAGACACAACTGAGCTACCACAACAAATGGAGGGTCAGAAAAATTAAATGACTTGACCAAAATCTCTATTATCTCTGAAATCTCTTACAATTTTTTTCTTTCTAGAACTTGTTTTGTTCACTGTGCTTGGCATGCTGTCTTCTCCATTAGACCATGAGTTCCTTAATAACAAAGACTACTTTTTGTCCTAATTTTGTTTCTTTAGCTAGTAACACAATGCCAAGCACATATTTACGCACTTATAAATGACTGTTGATGACTTCCAGATGAATAGACTTATGAGTTTATAATCTAAATCCATAGAGATTGAATGCAAAGAGCACTGGATTTGGGTCAGGAAACTGGAACTCAAATCTCAGCTCTGCTACTTATTATTTGCATGATTTGAGACATTTCAGTCATCTGTAAAATGAGAGTATTGAAGCAGTTTCCCTATCTTACAATCTGTTTCTCAGACAAGAAAAAATAGAATTAATAGAGTATTTGTAAGATTATGCAGGTAGTAAGGAGCGGATTAGGATTCACACCCATGCTTTCTGACTCCAGGTCAAATGCTTTTGCAAATAAAACTTAACTCCCTTCTGGTCTGTTCTTTCCCCCTTTTACAAAATGAGAGACTTAAACCAGATGTTCTCTATGGCTTATTTCAACTTCAAAATTTTCTAATTATAGGAGGATCTGACTCCCCTCATCAACATCCATTCTCCCCATTTTATCTCTGTTATATATTTAACAATGTTTTATGGGAAGAGGTGGTAAATCCTAAGTGTCTTCAGGACAGACAATGTGGAAATATTCTTCATTTGGAAGAGCCAATACCAGCTAATGAAAGAAATCTACAATGGAGAGCCTTCTTCTGCAGGGAGTGGAAGAAACAAAAGAAACTACCCATACCTGAGATTTACAGAGAACAGGACTGGGTCAATAGGGTCCAGTAGTTTTTATTAATTCATTTCCACCACCTGACATCTCATTTTCTGAGAGGTGACCCTCAGAGTGCAGTTTCCTGTGCCTCCCGTTCATAATAATCCTTTCTCTGAATTGATCTTCTATCCAAAACAAAATTGTCCAACTAAGAATAACAAGGTGATAAAACTTGACAGAATTCATCCTGATATTCTAGCCCTACGATGATTAAAAAATTTAAATTGGGTACTAGCCTTCTTAAGCCCTCTGGAAGTTGCAGAGCTAGGATTTGAACCCAGATGGTCTGACACCAGATCCAGAGCGCTTTCCATGACAACACAGTTGCCTTCTTATTGCCAAGCAAGAGGAGGTTTTGGTGTCCTTTTCTGGCCAAGCAAGAGGAGGTTTTGGTGTCCTTTTCTGGCCCCTATATCCTCTCTGGTTCTTGTCTATAGAACCTACAGAGCTGATCTGAGCCAGCAGCTCTCTTTGAAGTCTGTTCTCAGATCCTCTCTGTGGGGAGAGGAGACAGGGAGGAGGCAGCAAGGATCAGAGTTGGCATAGAGATGAAGGGCCTTTTTTTTGCTCTAGATAAGCAGGTATCATTGAATAGGAGATATAGCTCCTCCTAAATCTTTGCTCTCCTATCTTTTTCTTCCAGAACCATTCATTTGTCCCTCTCTGAATCTCAACTTTCCTAAGTAGCACCCAGACAATTCCAAGGATCAAATATATAATTCAATTCAGCAAATATTTATCAAACATCTATTATGTTCTAGGCCCATAAGGGATGCAAAGAGAAATATGTACTATCCCAGCTGTTAAGGAGTTATTTCTATCTATTCTAGTCCTTTCCACTTAGAAAACTGTGACCTTAAATTTAGGTCTTCATAACCTCTTGACTGGACTATTTTAGGATTTCTTAATTGGTCTCCCTGCCATCAGTCTCTCTTCACTGCCATTCGTCAATCACAAGGTGATAAAAGTAATATTCTTAAAGCACAGTTATATACTCAATAAAGTCCAGGGGTTCCCTATTGTCTTCAAGACTAAATTGAAACATATATATATATATATATATATATATAAAATTAAAATATAAACTTATTTCTTTAACTTTTTAACCCTTTGGGGTCATTATAATCTTTTCCTATAATTTACATTCCTTGATTTGTTCTTTAATTCATTGACACTGGTTTCCTTTCTGCTTTTCAAATAAGACACTTCTTCTCCATGTATTTTCAATGACTGTCCTCCCCTTGACTGGAATTATCTATGTCTTCATATCCTTCTGACTTTAGGTTTGGCTAATATTCTACCTTCTTCAAGAAGCCTACCTTCGACTTGCTCATTTATAAGTGCAACAATCAGGGACAATTTGGGGGTATCTGAGATGGAGAATACCATCCGTATCCAGAGAAAGAGTTGTGAAGTTTAAACAAAAATCAAAGACTATTACCTTTAATTAAAAAAATTATCTTATTATATAATCTTGCTATCTCTTACATTTATATATATATGTATATATATATATATATATATACATATATATATATATATATATATTCCCTTAAGGATATGATTTCTTTCTCAACAAATTCTATCTAGATCAATGTAAAGCATGTAAACAATGTAAAACTAACAGACCACCTTCTTTGGGGGCTGAGGGGAGGGAAACAATATTTGGGGAAAAATTTATAAAATTCAAAAATAAATAAATAAATTTATTTTAAGCATTAGAAGAAAAAGAAGCCTACCTTGGCAAAACCAAGATAAAACAAGATAACAGAAAAAAGACTAGGACTCAGTTGAATTCTCCAAATATTCCCTTCCAAAAAACATTAAAATAATGCTTCAAATCATATTTTGTAGCAGCAGAGACAACAAAAGAAGAGGGAAACATGTTTTTTCAACCTAAGATAACTTAGGAGTTTTGCTGGTGAGTTCCATACTATTAGGTGCAGGACAAGAACCCCAGGGGGAGGACTTGGAAGGTGACCACAACAGTAGTAGCAGCAGCTTTGGAAACTTTTACTTCAGAGATGACAAGTGGATGGGATAAAAAAGGAGATTACAGGGGACCCTTTATTGTCACTGAATGCAGCTGACATTGTTTAGCAGCACAATTGCTCATTAGCAGTTCTGGAGCTCAGATCTACATTGAAAAGGAATACTTAAAATTGGTCATCAAGGAATTTGATTTTCCTGGGTGAAAACTGGAGGATAGATTAAAAGAACTACATCTTTTCCAAGAAAACACTGATTTGGGGGCAGCTAGGTAGTTCAGTAAATAGAGCACCAGCCCCAGGAGTACCTGAGTTCAAATCTGAACTCAGACACTTAATAATTACTTAGCTGTGTGGCCTTGGGCAAGCCACTTAACCCCATTGCCTTTCAAAAACCTAAAAGAAAAAGAAAAAGAAAAAGAAAAAGAAAAAAATGCCATCTTGGAAGCACCAAGAATGTCCACTCCCCTAAGACTAAGTCTGAAAACAACAACACAAAAATACTTGAACTTTGGCATAGTGCCTCCCAACCTTTGGTGAGCAGAGTCCAACTTTTACATAATGTTCAAATGAAGAAATAGAGTAAGAAAACAAACCAACAACAAAAAGAGTTTGATCTAAAAATTTGCTATTGTGGCTCAGAAGATCAAAACATAAACTTAGAAGGTGAAAACAGCTACAAGCCTCAAAGAGAAATGCTAACTGGATACAATGACAGCAAGGATTCCTGGAAGAATTAAAGAAAAAGATAAGAATGGAAGAGGGAAAATTAGGAAAAGAAATGAGAGTGATGCAAGAAAATTAAAAAAAGAATTAACAGATTAACAGTTTTTGGTAAAAAGAAGTACAATAAATACTAAAGAAAATAACATTTTAAAAAAACCCAGATTGGTCTAATGGTAAAACGGATAGAAAAATTCACTTAGAAAAGAATTATTTAAAAACAAAACTGATCAATAAAAAAGAGGTACACAGATTCATTGAAGAAAATAATTTCTAAAAATTAGAATGATACAAGTAGAAACTAATGACTACATGAAACATCAAGAAGCAATAAAACAAAGTCAAAAGAGAAAAAAATAGAAATACAGAATATCTTAAAGAAAAAAAAAACAGACCTGGACAAAAGATCAAGGAGAGATGGTCTACCTGGGAGTCAGTAGACAACTTCTATGATATCTTAGATTCAGAAGGCAAATTAGAAATTGAAAGAATTCACCTGAATACCTGCCAAAAGAGATCTCAAATTTTATAGCCAAATTCCATAACTTCAAGCAAGGAGATAATATTAGGAGCAGCCAGAAAGAAACAATTCAAATATCATGAAAACAAAATCAGTATTATACAAGATTTAACAACTTTAATTTAAAGGAACAGAGGACTTGAAATATGATATTCCAGGAAAAAAAGGAGCTAGAATTACTACTGAGAATAACCTCCCCAGCAAAACTGAGTAATCCCTTAGGGAAACAAATGAATATTCAATGAAATAGAGGACTTCTGAGATTCCTGATGAAAAAGACCTGAAATGAGTTGAAAAGAAAATTTAATATTCAAGTATAATATTCAGGAGAAACTGTAAAAAGGTAACCATGAAAGAGCAATCCTAAGGGACTCAATAAAATTAAGCTGATTACATTCCCATATGGGAAGATAATACATGTAGTACCTAACAACTTTATCGTTGTTAGGGGAGTTGGAAGAAAACTACATAAAAATCATAAATGTGAGTTGATTATGTTGGGATGATCTCTAGAGAAAAATGTAGGAGCAATAAAGATGAATGCAATGGGAGAAGGGGAAAGAGAGAGGTAGAATGGGAAAAATTTTCCCTCATAAAAGAGGCATGTAAGAAATGGGTTTTTATAGTGGAGGGTAAAATTGGGGCAGGGAGTGACAACCAATGTTTGAACCATAATCTAATCAGATTTAATTCAAAGAGAGAAGTACATACAAACATATATATATATATATATATATATATATATATATATATATACATATATATGCATACAGATACATATACATATATATGCATATATGTATATATGCACATATATACATACATACATATTCTATAATAGGGAAAGTGAGGGGAAGGGGACAAAAGATATAGGCGGTATGATCAAGGGGAGGATAAAAGGGAGGTGGTGGTCAGACATTTGAGGAGGGATAGGATAAAAGAGATAAGGATAAACAGAAGAAAATAGAATGGAAGGAAATACACAGTAATCATAATTGTGAATGTCAATGAAATGAAACTAATGCATAAAACAGAGGTAGAGAGCAGAATGGTTTAGAAAACAGAATCAATATTTTGTGGCATACAAGAGACACATTTGAAGCAGAAAGAACTGCAGAGTTAAAATAAAGGACTGGAGCAAAATCTATTTGTACTTCAGCTGGACTTAAAAAGGTAGGGGTAGCAAGACCTAATTAAAAGAAATCACGAAGTAAACTACATTTTAAAAATTTATTTAAGGCAATGGGGTTAAGTGAGTTACCCAAGATGACACAGCTAGGCAGTTATTATGTGTCTAAGGCTGAATTTGGACTCAGGTAGTCCTGACTTTAGGTCTGTTGCTCTATCCACTGAACCATCTAGCTGCCCTGAAACTATATTTTTGCTAAAAGATATCTTAGAAAATGAAATAATAACAAAATATTACAGCAAGTTTCTCTGATAAAGGCATCACTTCTCAAATTTATAGGTAACAGTCAAATTCATAAAAATAAAAACTATTTCCCAGGAGATAAATGGTCACAAGATACAGTTAGTTTTCAGATGAAGAAAACAAAGCTATCTATAGTCTTATGGAAAAAAAGTTCTAAATTCCTATGGATTTAGATTACAGTTATATGTGAAAACAAATAAAACCTTTGTTTTTTTGCAAATTTGAGTTTCAAATTCTCTCCCACTCTCCCCCCTCCATCATTGAGAAAGCAAGAAATTTAATAAAGGTTTTATATATATGTACAGTTTTGCAAATCACATCTCCATAAAATTCATGACATGAAACAAAACAGACAAAAAAAGAAAAATAAAGAAAAATTTAAAAAACAGTATGCTTTGATCTGCATTCAAATTTCATCAGTTTTTCTCTGGAGGTAGATAGCATTTTTCATCAAAAGTCCTTCAAAATTAAGTTGGATTATTGTATTGCTGTGAATAGTTAAGTCATTCACAATTAATCACCACACAGTATTGCTGTTACTGTGTACAGTGTTCTCCTGGTTCTGCTCACCCCACTTTACATCAGTTCATGTAAGTCTTTAGCAAAATAAAACAACTCTGAGAAACCACCTCACTCCTAGAAAGCATAATGAATGCTAAAAGGAATGAGGGAAAATAGGTACATTAATGAATTATTGTGCAATAGTAAATTAATCCAAACATTCTGGGAAATATGCAACTATACCCAAAAGGCTATAAAACTGCATGTTTGATCCAGCATTACCACTACTAGATCTGAAAACCAAAGAGATCAAAAGAAAAAGACCAATATGCACAAAAATATTTCTAGCAACTTTTTTTGTGGTGGCAAAAAATTGGAAATTGAAGGGATTCCTATCAATTGGGGAATGACTAGAACAAGTTGTGACATATAATTGTGATGGAAGATTACAGTGCTATAAGAAATCATGAATTGGTTTAGTTTTAGAAAAACATGGCATCTATATGAACTGATACAAAATGAAGTGAGAACCAGAAGATCATTGTGCATAGTAAGTACCAGCAAAATTGTAATGATTATCAACTGTGAAAGACTTGGCTACTCTGATCAATACAATGATCCAAAGAAATTCCAAAGGATTCATGATGAAAAAAAGTGCTATCCACCTCCAACAAAAATTTATGAACTTTGAGTGCAAATTGAAACAATTTTTCTCTTTATTTTTCTTGTTTTTTTTTGAAATACAATAATCAGTTTTGCATGATTTAACATGTATAATTGATATCACATTGCTTGCCTTCTCAGTGGGTGGGGGCAGTGATGGGAGTGAGAGAATTTGGAACTCAAAATTTTAAAAGAAAAAAATGTTTAAAAATAAATAATATTTTTAGAGTACAAAAAATGCTGAAGTTAAAGAATCCATTAACCTATTATTTAAGAAACCAAAAGTTTTCAGCTACTGATGTAAATGAGGTTTCACTATTTAAAAAACAAAAACAAAAACAACAAAAGGAAACTTATGGGAAAACTGGAATATTCTGGTAGGAATTTGATTTAGACCAATAACTCATACCATATGCCAAGATAAGCTCCAAATGAATACATAACTCATATACAACATGTCCCTAGTGTCTCAATGTAGTTTTAAAGCTTTAGTGATTTTGGAAGTATAAACACTGCAAATTTACCAAAAAACATCATTTGAAAGCTTAATTAGTTAACATTTCTTTTATAATTAATTTTTAAAGGATATGTTTTTTTATTTTAATTTTAATAAGAAGGGGTGTGCTATCACTATATAACATATATGTGTTTTTTTGTATGAGACTTTCTCATATGAAGTCCTATTGTTCAGTCAACTGTCATCTGATTTACCTCCTTTAAACTTTTCTTGTGCAGTTACATTAAAATTATCATGTATGCATCAAAACCTCATTTTTGAATAATTTTATTGCTAATGTGAAACATACAATGCTTTCAACTACTGAACAGAATTGAAAAACTTTTCATGATGAAAGTACATATAAAGTTTAAAAATGGCAAGTAATATATAGCCAAAATGGTGTTTATTTTGAATTTGAATAAGAAATACATTAATATTTTAGAAAGGTAAATAATTAACTGTTTGACTTTTTTTGTTTGTTTATTTTGTTTTTTGAAGTTCTTGGGCTTAAAATTACACTAAGATTTTGGTAATACCCTGTATAATAGTTCACAGAATAAAGAAATTAGAAGAAAATAGATTACTTTTCAGATCTATGAATAGCAAAATAGTCTGTGAGACCAAACAAGTAATAATGAGAATCAAAAAGTTAGATGAACAATATAAAATTTACATTTTTACAAACTATAAAGTTTGTATTTTTTTACGCAGATAAATACAGTCAGCTAAGATTAGGAAAGAAACAATGAACTGTGATTTTTAAAAAAACAACCAACTGTGCAGTGAGTTTTTCTGATAATGGTCTCATTTGCTAGGTGTTTAAGGAGCTGATTCAGAGTTATAAGAACAGTCATTATCTAATTAATTAGTGGCCAAAGCATTTAAACAGAAAGTTCTCAAGGAAAAAAGTCCAAACTATTAATAGCTAAATCACTAACAAATAAAGAAATGCAAAATAATTCTGAATTTCCACTTCTCATATATAAAGATTGGCAAAATGGGAAAAAAATGGAAAATGATAAATTTTAGAGGAGCTATGGCAAAAATAGGCCCAATACATGCTGTTGTTGGGAATTAGGAACTTATTTGACCATTTTGGAAAACATTTTTTCAAATAGTAACTTGAGTATTCTCTTTGACCCAGGAACACCATACTAATGCTACACTAAAAAGAGATGAAAGAAAAATCCCGTTTTAAAAAAAAATGCATGGATTCTTTTTTTGTAGGGCTCATCATCTTGGGAATAATTATTCAAATTTTGGTTATATGAATGTAATGGAACACTGCTATGCTGTAAGTAATAAAGATAACTTCAGAAAAAGAAACAGAAGCCTGTCTCAGGAGTCTTCAGTGCTTTCCTTTTAAAAGTATCTCCAATTTGTCCTATAGATGCCATGTTCTTATTTAGTTGCTTGCTTTTTGTCTCTCCTTTTTAAACAGTGAGCTTTGAGAGCAGGAATATTTTGGGGGGATGGGGTGTATTTCTTTGTATCTCCCAAAGCTTAGTATATAGTACCTGGCATATGGTGGGCAATTAACAAATGCTCTTGACTTGACTTAGTTGACTTATTTTAGGCAACTCACTTTGACAGATATTTGGAAGAATGTTTGAGGCAATGAGATCAATTAGGAAAGTATTTCAAATAGTCCAGGCAAGAAGTGATGAAGACTTGAACTACAGTGGTGATATTTGAATAGAAAATACAGTGACATGGGTAGGAAATGCTTATTGACTTGACAACCTGATTTCAAGCTATCATACTAACCTTATTATACATTACTACCCTTATTAGGGGTAGGTAGGTAGGAGACACATTCCTAGAATCAGGAAGACTCATCTTCATGAGTTCAAATTACTAACTGTGTGACCCTGGGTAGCTCATTTAACTCTGTGCCTCAGCTTCCTCATCTGTAAAATGAACTGGAGAAGGAAATGGCAAACCACTGCAGCATCTATGCCCGGAACACCTAAATGGAATCATAATGAGTAGAACATAACTAAAATGATTGAACAACAAAACCAAAACCTATCATTCTCTATATAACCACCAAACTGGTCATTTTGCTATTCCCCACACAGGTTACATCTTGTCCCATTTTCTTGCATTTACACTGGCTATCTCCCATGCCTATACTGCATTCCCTTCTCCATGACTTCTTAGAGTCTCTTACTTCTTTTAAATGCTGCTCACCCTAGCTTCAGTCCTGGTGTCTACCTCTCCTCCTTCAAATTACCTTATATTTGTTTGCATATATGTGCATTTGTCTACTCTATTAAAATGTAAACCTCTTGAAGGCAGAGTTTGTTTCATTTTTATTTTTATATTTATATTATCTAGGACAATTCCTGTTGTAAACAGATGCCTAATGAGTGTTTATTTGAGTAACAATCTAGGAGAGATAAAAGAGTCACAAGTATTTCTAATAAAAGACAGAATGTGTCAAGTACCACAAGAAAAGACAAGGTATTATGGGAACTTCTAGAAGGTAGGGATTCACTTCTGATTGAAGATCTATTAGGTTTCATTGAAGAGACCACATTTAAACCAGGATAGAATTAAGACTCAAGGATATGAATGAAAAAAAAAATCTTTAGAATACATCTACTCTGACACTTTCATTTAAAAGATGAGAAAATTGAGGTCCAGAGAGGAGCAACAAATAGCTCAAGGTAATATAGTCAATAAGTAGAAATGCACTCATATCCAGGGGGTATAACTAAAAACCCAGGAGACTTTCTATTATGCTTTGCTAACAGGTAGAGATGTGTAGAAGCAAAGGACATGGGATGTGCAAAGGTTCAGAAGTAGGAAAGTAATAGTTTGTTTGGTCTGGTAAGTGGTCCAGTCAGAGTTACTCAAACTTTCCACACTAACAGAATGGAAGAAGTAGAATAGATAATTTTAATCAGTAGATAGTCCAAAAATCATTTCAATTTGCTTTGGAATGAATGCTATAGTCTTTATCTTTGTCTCCTTTGACTCCTTTATTAATTAAAATTTGTTTCTTTCCTGAGTAACAGCAAAAACTTATGGTTTATAGGTGGCTTTGCAGTTTGGTTTTTTGATTGTCATATATAGAATGCATGTATCATACATATATCTGACACAGAATGGGTCAGAAGTCTTGAACTCAAATCTGTATCACTCATTTGAGAGGTTTGACAAAGAACAGATGAGGAGAGAGAGAAAGAGAGAGAGAGAGAGAGAGAGAGAGAGAGAGAGAGAGAGAGAGAGAGGAAGAAAGAAGAAGAAGAAGAAGAAGAAGAAGAAGAAGAAGAAGAAAGGAGGGCAGAAGAATGAAGAGGAGAAAAATGGAAGGAAGCAGGGAAAAGAAAGGTAGCATAGAAAAAAAGGAAGGAAGAGGAGATAGAAGATATATAATTTAAGAAGGAAGTCCAGAAAAGTGCTTCCTGGGTAGAGGGAAACCAACCTTGTCCCAACTAATTCATAGAGAAGATTATTAATGAAGAAATAAGGAAGATGTTAAGAATCCATTTGTAGGGCAAACAATGAAATTGAAAAATGGCAAAGTGAAAATCTGAGTGGTTATCTTGTCCAAAGCCATATAGTGAATGATACTAAAATATTGACTTTGTAATGTTGGAAATCTGGGCACCATGGTAGGCAATGGTGAGTGAGAGGGGGCAGGAGGCTTTTTGACATATCTCAAATAGTAACAGTCAAGTTCGCATCTAATCCAACCTCATTTAAGAGGGACAATCTTATATGGCAAGGTCTGTGAGGCAAGCTCTGTGAGGGTATACACAGTAGTTCCTAAAAAAAGGTACAGGACCCTAACATGCCAGACCTAGAAGAAGCCTTGGTGATCATCTGATGATTCTATTCTACAGAAAAGAAAACTGAGTCTCAGAGAAACGAAATTACTTGGTTACACAACAAGTTCATGAATCAAGCAGATATGAGGTCCTGGGAATGGTTTGGGCTGCATACAGAGGAAATCTTCACAGAAAAAAACCTCTGTCAGTTCGTTTTTTTCCCCCATTGGAATCTACTCTAACCTGCCTTGTCTCCATTTCTTCCTTCCATTTCTCCCTGTATTTTTTCCTTCTTTCCCACTTTTGACCTTTTCTTCCTTGTCTTTTCTCCCTTACTTCCTTTTTCTTTTCCTTCTTACCCTTTCCCTGAGGTGGAACAAGGGGCAAGAAAATGAGAAGAGCAATGAGAAAGGGACAAGAAAAAAGAGGAAAGAGAAGAGGAGAGAGGGGGAAGGACTTACTTCTCCCTCCCTAGGAAAACCCTCAAAACCAGTGTTTCAATTCAATTTCATTTTTTTTCTAATTTCCAAACCTCCTTCTCTAATCCCTGAACTTCCTCTTCCCCTAGTAGAGGCTCAAAACTTCATGGACCATCTTTTCCTTGAACCTGCTTGGCAAGTGTGTTCAAACAAAAAGAATGCTATACTGGGGATGAAAAGACCTAAGTTGGAATGCAATCTTTGCTACTTCACTGTGTGACATTAGGAAAGTCACTTGATGTTTTTATGCTTCACTTTCTTTACCTGTAAAACAAAGGAGTTTAACTAAATGATCTCTAAGGTCTTTTTTTAAATCTCTAAATCCTAACATCTTCCCTAAATTCAGAAATCTATGGCATTTCATATATCTATGATATCAATACACAGATATAACTGTCTATATATACACATAAATCTACATGTTTTAACATGTTTGGACCTGTTCAAATATGTGTCCTCTATATGTCCATACTCTGCATATATTTATAGATGAACCATGTAGGCATCGATGTGTATGCACATACAAATCATATGGTATCTGGATATAAATACATATAAATATATATATATATATATATATACATATATATGCATAATAAACACATACACACAGAATCTATGATTTCATTAGTAAAATATTCTTCTACTTTTATTAGCTGAGAATTCAGGTGAAAGAAACTTTCCACTAATCCAAGTCAGCATTTTCCCTTCAATTTAATCTTAGAATGCTATTTAAAGCATGGAAAATTTAAGTGATTTGGCCAGGATCACACAGTAAGTAAATGTATGAAATTGGACTTGAATACAAGATTTTCTTGCTACTTAATTAATATTCTATCCATTTTTCTCCCTCCCCTTCCTCCATACATAAAATATTGCTGACAATATTGTTCTGATTTTGTTCATTTCACTTGCTTCAGTTCATGAAAGTCTTCCCAGTTCTTTCTGAAACTCTCCCCTTTATCATTTCTTAAAGCATAATAGTATTCCATTGCATTCATGTACTGTAATTTATTCAATCATTGTCCACTTGATAGGCCCTCCCTATGGAATGTGTAGGGTATTACTTAGCATGTAGAGTGGATAATCTAGTGCCTTATATAGGATCATAGACTCAGAGCCAGAAGGGACTATAGAAGTCAAATCAAGACTCTCCATAATATTAATAAATGTTTATTGAATTGAACTGGAGGGAGAAAAAGGAATGGCCCCTGCCAATGCTAGCAGTCAGAAAGAATGCTGTAGAAACAGAAAACTTGGCAAAGTTATTTATTGTATAGGGATAAAAAGTCAATGTCTTCATGGGTCAGTGAGTGGAATCAGGGTGGCTTATCTGGGCAGGGAGAAAGACTCATTGGTCACATACCCAGCTCTGATTGATTAGAAAGATTGAGTCTTTGTGTACAGAGAGACTCAACCTCAGTTTGAAAACCCCAAATCCATCAATGATGAAGATTTGTTGGTCACTACAAGCTTCACAAATGACTTACACCATCAACAAGCATTTATGATAAATCAATCAACAAACATTTATTAAATATTTACCACGTGACAGGCACTTTGGTAGGCACTGAGGATGCAAGATAAAACTCATACTGTCTTCAAGGAGCTTGCATACAAATAGAAATATTGGGTAAATACTCTATATAGTATAATATATTGAGGTTAGAAATAAATACTTTATATAAGAGGAAAGCTCAAGTGACCATAAAAAGCCTCCAAAAAAGCCTTTGTGGTGTCCTTCCTGTCTACTGGAGCTTCAAGCTCCCCTTAAAAAATATTTAGTCAATTTACCCTAATTGCCCTAGTGGCTCTCCAGTAAACAAGGAATGTCACTATGATCGAATAGTCACCTTCTAAAGGGCAGGGCCTGAAGGGCATGATCAAATGGGGAGCTCTCTCAAGATAAAGACTTTCCTTACATCAAATTGGAAACTTCCTGATGGCAGAAGGTATTCATCAGATAGGGAACTCCATGAGGACAAAGAGCATGTCTTGTTTCAATAAGGCTGGTACCATTTTTGCCCAGAGAGATGAAAGGAAAAGGAAAAGGACTACAAAAATATGTATAGCAGTTCCTTTAATGGTGGCAAAGAACTGAAACTGAGGGAATGCCCATCAATTGGGCAATGACTGAACAAATTATATGAATGTAATGGTATACTATCATACTTTAAGAAACAATTAAGGGGTTTCAGAAAAATCTGAGAAGCCTTTCATGAACTGAAGCAAAGTGAAATGAGAAAAATCAGAACAATATTGTCAACAACGTTATATAAACAACCAACTGTGAAAGACTTAGTAATGATGAAAAATGCTAATGGACATGAAGTGCAGACTGAAGCAGAATTTTTCTTTTGCTTTCTTTTTTCTTCTTTTTTTTTAAACATGGGTAATGTGGACATTTGTTTTGCATGCTTCATATTTATACTGTTTTGTCTTTCTTGCTTCCTCAACGGATGGGGGAGATGGTGAGAAAAGGTAGATAAACTGGGACTGGAAATAAAATAAAATTGAATTTTAAAAATAAGATTAATACCTTCCTAAGAATAAGGATTTTGTCCCTGAGATCTTTCTGAGAGCAGCAACTATGACTACTCCTATCAGACTGAGGGAATGGATTGCACCCTCCCAATTAGAGTAGAAGTTCCTTGAGGGAAGAAATTGATTGTAGCTCCCCATGATTCTTAGAGATTCTTGAAAGTAAATGTGAAACTTCTTCATTCTTCTACATCTTATGATGCCTAAGAATGAGTTCAGGACCAAATGACTGTTGATTATAGGAATTCACTTCTGGTCTGCCTACTCCAGTTTAAGCATTGATATCATGTTGTGCTAAATAGGAGGATAATGGGACCATCCTTGGGCTTGTCACTCTGATATCATCCCATTCTATCAGTCTCAGAATATTAACAACTGTTGAACTCTGGGACCTTTCCCAGATCTGTTATTGAAGACCTGATCCATAGGGCCTAGCCACATATATTTTTTTCCTGAAACAGAATCTTAATCAATCTGAAGAGATCACCTAATTGACACAACATTTTGATATACTAGCAGGAATTATTTGAGAAATACAGAGACTAACTCAGAATGGCAGCCCCCTACCTCTCCAGATAGAAAGGACAATGGATTGGGAGATTCAGAAACTTGGGTTCAAGTCTTAACTTTGCCATTATGACCTTAGGAAAATCATTGTTCCCTCTGATCCTTATTTTCCTTACTTACAAATAAAGATAACAATCTTAGACCACCTCTCACTGGGAAAAGTATTTCAAATGGTGAGGAGTGTAGAAATGTGAACTAAAATTACTATAGTGAGGGCTTGAGTTTAGAGATGTCTATTCTTTCTTTCTCTGAAACACACAGTAACTTTTTCTAGATCTTCAGACAATTCATAGACTCTTCCCTTGAACTGCAGCACTTGTTTCCCAGCCTTTCCTAATAGTAGTGTCCTGGAAAGATTCATTTCTGGATTAAGGGTCAGAAAGACTGGGTTTGAATACATTAACTCTGCCACTTATAAGAAGTTGTCTTCAAAGACCATATTCAAAGACATATTCTTCTTCCTTAGAGTAATTAATTTAGGAACTCTACCTGGGGACTGAGCTGTTCTGATTGGTGAGTGAATGGGTGAGTACAAATTCATTTCACATACTGTGCCTAGCCATCTCATATTCAATCCACTGTGGATACTTTGTCCTCTCTGAGAACAAGGCATCTCCCCATACACATACATATACACCTCTACAGGTAGAATTTGAATAATAAATCCCTTCAAATATTGGCATTCTTCAAATTTGCATGGCATATTTCCATTGTACTGAAATCAATGATCATATTTTATATAACAACTTCAAACAGTATTATGAATTTTAACATGTAGAATATTTCAGGGGTCTTATCAATGCACCCTAATTGGGACCTATATCCATCCCTCTTTTGCTCTGGGGACAGTAATCAAATCAATTCTTCCCTTTCTTCTAGAAATGATATGGTGATTGACTGATGTATGACTCTACTCATCATTTCTATGATGCCTTAAAAAACCAAAGCTTTCTTCCCTAATCATCACTCCCTTATATTTAATAACTCCCCATATCAAAATAAAAATAGGCCAAGGACTATCCTACTTCCACCTTTGTGTCTTTCGTGCCTAAGACAATGTTTGACAAATGGTAGGTGTTTTCTAAATGCCTGATTATTTCTTTCATTCAATTTCACACTATTGACCTGTTTCCTCATTTTTAAGATGAGAGAGTTGAACCAGATTTTTCTGAAGTCAAGAACAAGATGAATTTAAGATCATGCCTTAGAGGAAGGTAGCACTAAGATAGGATTGTCTCTTGGGTACATTCTAGCTCTGAATCCTTGCTCCTATGAAATTTTCCCATCCCTAATGCCCAGATCCTATCTCTTCGATAGTTTTATGTTCACTGAGATCTCTCCATCTCTCCTGCCACTGAATACCCATTTTAGCAAATTAGGCAAGACTAAGATTCCCATTAATAAAACCATGTTGTCATCCCTCACTTCATACACTAAGGTCATTGTGCTGCTCAATTGTAATACATCATACTATGCTGTACAATCTTCTTCTGTGTAAATGGATTTAAGGTAGAGGAAAGAGTGCTGGAACTGGTATTTGGAGACATGGGTTAAAAGTCTAGGATTGATGTTTAACCATCTGCATGCCCCTGGGCAAGTTCCTTACTCGCATCAATTTTTTTTTAAAGTATTCAGCTTAGTGCTTAGCACATAGCAGGTGCTTTATAAATATTCATTCCCTTCCATTCCATTCCATGCCCCTTTTGGGGTGTCAACTTCCATATCTCTAAAATGGGGATAATGATATAATGCTTCTACTTTATAAGCTCAAAATTGCATTAGGTTTAGGAATGAGGAGGAAATGATCACAGAAATAATGGCATGGTATCCTTGGTATAGAGTTCCTCCAGGGCTCTGTCTCTACATCTGATGACAAATACAATTATCTCTTTTATGTCTTGACTTTCTTCAATGTGATTTTGATATATCTCTGGTTGGCATAAGAAAGTAGATGGGAATTTGGGAGAGTTTTGCAGAAGCTGCAGACAATACATTGAAGGCCAGCAGCTGACACAAAAAAGTTTAGAAAATCAGAAATGCATAAAATAAATGATTAGTAGTGTATAATATTAACACGTTTTATCTTTTGATACCATAATAATTCAGAATTCTCTGGTATGAAGGAAGGGCCACCTTTAAGCCCCCACTATGTGGAAGTATACTGTTTAGAGAATAAATTTTGAGGATTCTGTGAACACAATGCTATTTCCTCTCTGCAAAGTGGGATAATTAAACAAGGTAATGTCCATTAATTTTCTATGCCTGAAATCATAAAATAATGTGAGTGAGTGTGTATGTGTGTGTGTTTGTGTGTGTGTGTGTGTGTGTGTGTGTGTGTATTTGTGAGGAGAAAATGTGGAAGAAGGGTAGAAATGGTGAAAGACCAGGTCTTTCTGCCCAAGACTAGGGAAAGCTTCAACAGAAAGTTCTAGTAAAATGTATGTGACTTATTCCTATTTCTGTATTTTTCCATTTGGTTTGTTTGTTTTTTAATTTAGAAGGTTTTCAGAAGCATCATAATATAGTTAGATGAGTGATGGATTGGGAGTTGGGAGATCAAAGATCTAATCTTTCATTCATTTACTATATGACATTTTCTAAGTCATTTATTGTCTCAGAAACTCAGTTTCCTTGCCTGTAAAATGAGGGAGATTGACTAGATTCTAATAATAATTAGTATTTACATAACATTTTAAAGTTTACACAATCCTTTGCACATGTATTATTTGATGCTCATAATATTTCAGATATTATATTTATTCTGTAGATAAAAAAATGAGACTTCAGGGGGAAGCTAGTTGGTGCCATGGATAAAGCACCAGTCCTGGAGTCAGGAGTACCTGAGTTCAAATTCAGCCTCAGAAACTTAATAATTACCTAGCTATGTGACCTTAGGCAAGCCACTTAAAGCCATTGCCTTGCAAAAAAAAAAAAAACCTAAAAAAAATTGAGACTTCAAAGTGATAAGTGGCTTACCCAGAATCACACAGTTAAGTAATAGAGGCCTTATTCTAGCCCAAATCTTTCTGACACCACATCTAGCTCTGGATACCCAAAACTATGCTACCCTTGAGTTCTCTCTAGCTCCAACAGTTTTATTATATAACTTTTTATTTATTTATTATATTTTATTTATTTATTATATTACATACTTTTTGTGATTCTTTCCATCTCTGAGTGCCCCTCCAGACAATATTAATTATACCAAGGAAGGCTTCACTATAATACTCTCCATCTCCAATTTGAACTGTGAGTGATAACTAACAGAGAAAGTGGTAGGCATAAACTGTCCCTGTGGTCGGGCTGAGATTACACTGGGACAATATTCTGTTTGAATTAATTCAGTTCATGCATCTCTACTTTTTCCAGTCTATTAAGTTTGGAGTCTTGATATGTCTTTCCCACAACTGACTCAGTAACTTTCAAAATCCTGGGACCCTGGGTAGAGAATTCTGGTACTCATAGCCCTGCTATTTTCTCTCTTCAGATAAAGATAGTTAACCTACAAATCCTAGTAGGGAAGTTTAGTGAAAAAGAAACTAGACTGAAAGTTCTCTTCTTAGCTAGGCCAACATCTCTTTACTTGGTCTTGAACAGATCACTAGTTTCTATGAGCCTCAGTTTCCCTTTTTTGTAAAAGGAAGATAAGAATGAAAGTTTCACCTAACCTCAGAACATTTATTTTATGCATCAAATAACAGAATGAATATTAATATTCTTTTAAATTTTCAAAGCTCTATATAAATGAAAATTGCTTTATAATGATGATGATGATTATATTGATGATACTAATAAATAATAGATGGGTTTACCTCCCAGTACTTAAAATCATTTACAAAAAAGTGATTTTTTTTACAAGTGAACGACAGTCCATAGAACATTAAACAAAAAATATAATAGCTGAATAGTGGCCTGTCTCAGAAATATTTTATCTGAATCTCTTCAGAGAAGATGAGAAGAATATGATTGTTATTAAGAAGAAGAGAAAATAGATATTCCAGAATGTTAAGTGCTATTATTTATGGGGAAATATTTTACAAATGATGAAATTGAAGCAAAGATTAAATATCTTGTCCAGGGTCAAATAGCTGATAATTCTGAGGCTGGATGTGAACTCACTTCCTGCTAGATGGCACAGTAGATAGTCACTGGACTGGAGTCAGGAAGACTCACCATTCAAAATTCAAATCCAGAATCAGATACTTATTACCTTTGTGAGCCTGGACAAGACTTATCCCTGTCTTCCTTAGTTTCCTCATGTGTAAAATGAGCTAGAAAAGGAAACAGTGAATCATTCTAGTATCTCTACCAAAGAATCTCCAAATGTGATCACATAGAGTAAGAAACAACAAAAACAACCTTTTACCTTGAGGTATAGCACTATATCTACTGTTCCACCTTGCAGTCTCATGTTAGTAGTAATAAAGAAAGACAATGTTACAGATAAAGGGATAGTTCAGAACCTGGAAGACATAGGCTTGAGACTTGCCTCAAATAACACATGGTGACTGAAAAACTAACATTGAACAAGTTATTCTCAGTGATTCTAAGAACATTCTCAGTTCTCCTGGCCATTCTTTAAAATTGTAAGTTACAGAGAAAGTGTTGACCTACATTGATGGAAGTAGTTTCCTCTCTTGAGAATTCCTTATATTAATGAAATTATATATCTACTTCCTAACAACCACCACCACAATAATAATAATACTATAATTCAAAACCAAATCATTATAACCATATAGCACAAAGGGTTACCCTTAAGGAGTTCAAATTTAGTCCTCAGTGGAGATTATACAAAGGAATTTTATGGAAATAGTACAATTTATCACAACAGGCTGTAAAATTTGAGTGCCTTCCAAATTCCTCACATGGCATGATGTACAGAGTAGAATTTTATATCAAAAGTTACCTATCTGTCTGGACTGACAGATGACAAATCCCCATTCTATAAACACAGTCTTCAAATATCCTGGAGAATTCCATAAATAAAGTCATCCTGGAGCTAAACTATTATTATAGACCAAACTATTGCCCACCATTGTCTGGACAAAACATTGATTCATAAAATCTTAAAACAATTTTTTAAACATGTTGTTACCCCCAATGCTCACAATCTTAAAGCTAAATAGAACAAAGGGCTTTCAAAACCCAGAGACCTGGCCAAGGGGAATAAAAAACAAAAATAAAAACTGGAGAATATCATGAAGTAGATACAAATAATAGCTGGCATTTCTACAGTGTTTTAAGATTTGGAAAGCCCTGAAAATGCATTTTCTCATTTGACACTCACAATAATCTTGAGAGGTAGGTGATGATATTAGCCCTGATTTACATATTTAAAAAAACTGAAGCTAAAGAGTTAAATGACCTAAGGTCACATAACTAGTAAGAGTTGGAGATAAGATTTAAACTCAGTTTTTCCTAACATTAAATCCAGGAATCTGTCAATTCTACCACCTATCTGTAATATCATATCCACATATCACCCCTGTTGTCTTCTCAACTCCTAAATTTATGCCAAAAAATATTTTCACAAAATAACAGCAGATGAGCTTGCATTGTAATAATTTTTACTCAACTAAAAAAAGCAGTTACTTTATATCAACCTCTTTAATACTAGTCCACAGAACATCATTTAATGTAAAGGAGTATTTGGCAGCATAGTAATTAATTTCAGGATTATTTCTACCTGAACCACATCAATAAAGATAAGTAGCATAAAAGAGAAGTACTATTACATGCTGAAGATGATGATGATGATAATAATAATAATAATGATAAATACAATGATGATGATGGTGATAATAATAATAATGGTGATGATGATGATGATGATGATGATGATGATGATATTTTATTCACTGCTTCCTGGAAGTCTCCCTTACCAATCCTCAACCATCTAACCACTTGTCCTAAGCTTCCAGGTGCTTGTTTCCTTGGTGTTTTCTAAACCTTAGAGCATTTCAAATCAAGTCAATAAGCATTTATTAAAGTCCTGATTTTTACAAACATTGCTCCAGGCACTAAAATTACAAAAGCAAAGCAAACACTCCCTGGCCTCAAGAAGCTTACATTCTATTGCTGGGAAACAATATGCAAATTTCATATATGCATATGTTTTTAGGTCAGGGAAAGACCAAAAACTGCAAATTCTTCTAGAAAGTAACATTGGATATGAATTATTGTATAGAGATGAGTTCCTTTTGCTTTTATAGTTCATCACATTGTATTCTCTAGTACCTAGTCTATGTTTTACTCAAATAAATTAAAATCAGAGATCATTATTTTAGAGCATATGGAGACCTTGGACAACCTGTTGTTCAACTCCCTCATGTTTTACATTCGACACATTATGTGACTTAGGTGATAAGTTGTACCATTGTCTATAGACTATATGTCTCCTCTGGTGCCCCTTGTATCACTCTTTCCCTTGCAGAACAATAATATATTAGAATTAGGAGAAATTTTAAGAGATCATCTCATTCAGCTCTCTCTCTCTTTTTGTGGGTAAGGATGTTCAGAACCATAAGGAAAATATGACCTTCTCAAAGTCACCCAATGGACTAGGGTCATATCTGAGAACAGAATCTAGGTCTCCTAGTAATTGTTCTGGTTTCTTTCCATTTATTATCATTCTGAACACTTTGAGCACCTAGGGCTATTACTCAACTTCCAAAGATAATCAACAAGAGAAATCAGATTTTATCATTGCTACATTCTTCCATTGAGAAGTGATAGAAAAGACTATGCTTCTCCAGTTGCCAACTTTACAGGTAATGTCTACAAGTCATCCACCAGCCCATAGCAACAAGCAAAGTCTTGATATAGTTTTCCAATGATAATGATGATGGTGATCGCCCATGCTTATAAAATATTTTGAGTATACAAACCACTTTGTTTAAAATGACCTTTTTGAGGTGAGTAGTACAAGTATTATTGTTCTTTTAATTTATGTCACTTTATTATATCACTGTCACTTTCTATTGGTTTTCCCTCCCATTATACAACATCCTCTGCTAGGAAAAATTAGAGTTCACCAAAATTATTAAGTACATTGGCAATGTCTAAAACCGTATGCTTCATTCTGTACTTCTAGTCTGTCACTTGTCTCCCAAGAGGCAGGAGTCATGCTTTACAATCAGTACTGTGAAATCATAATTAGATACCATATTGATCAAAGTTCTGAGGTCTTTCATTGTTTTCCTTTATTGTGGATACCATGTAAATTGTTCTCTTTGTTCTGTTTACTTTGCTATACAACAGTATCTACAAATCTCTCCAGGTGTCCCTAAATGCTTCATGTATACCATTTCTTACAATATAATTGTTATACCCATTTTATGGATGAGGAATATGTAACTCAGCAAGTTACTTGTTGGTGGTCACACATATATACATGTTATAACTGAACTTTAAATCCAGGTCTCTCCTGACCCCACATCTATTGCTCTTTCTACACAGAATACCCCAAGTATGGCAACCTCCCATGAATATAACATGTCAATAATTACATTTCTGTTCTTGTCTTACTGTGTAATTAATAACTGCAATTAATCTCGAACACTTAGTCAAATAACACAGAGATTAATTGGCTGCTACACCATTTCCATTTTTTTGTGATTGAAACAATCCTGTTCGTGGCAATTATGCTCCCTGCTGTAGTTAACTCAGCAGGGTCTGTCAAATGCTCAACAATTTGCCAATCATCTGGGGAAGTATTGTGCTAAGGGTGGGAATATGAATCTGTGAAATGATGGAAGTAGAGAGTGGGATGGGAAAATTGCCCCTTGTTCTAGACCAGGTCTGATTCCTCTAGATCCCATGATTCAGTCATGGGATTGAAATGAAATTAGACCTTCGGGCCATATAAAATTTAACAAAAGGAAGTAGACTCAATAGTAGAATGGACAGTAAATTTAGTAAAGACACAGTGTTGAATGTGGTCCCATGGCATCTATGTTTTCCACAAAATAACAGCATACAGTCAGAGGAATGAATAGAAGTTTATGTCCATGGGAAATTCATGAAGACTAAGTAACCCTGTCTACTTGTCCACTCGGTTTTGATGTTTTAGGTGACCAGGAAGTCATATAAGTAGTTGAATATAGTTCTCTAGATCAGTTTAGTCTCAAAGATGTTACATTGCATTTATGTTGGGGAAAATAGTCTTGAGTGGTCAGGATTTTCCAGTTTTCTTAAATCAGGAATGGTCTATTTCTAACTATGAAATTGGACCTATTGCCAGAATAAACAGCAAGATTAGTAAAGATATTGATCTCATCATAACCTTCACATTTGTGAGCCTTTGTTTCTATACTGATGACTTGGAAAATGCTAGAATAAGCAAAAATGTGGGTCTTGACCTCTGGGATTCCCCTCCTCAAATCATGGTGGGATTTGAAGAACAATACAAGATCTGCCATTGAGTACAAGTAGAACTAGACTTTCATCCCTTCTTTTCCTCTAAGAGGTCCTTTAGCTCAGGACCCACACTCATGTTTCAGTTCAGGTCCCTAAAAAAGAGAGTTTGGATCTGATTTAAGGTCTTCCAAAAAGAGAATAGATAGGTATTCAATTTACAATGACAATCAGTTGTAGGACAGCTATAATAATTTGCTCCTATTATGCTAAGATGAAAAAGTTCCGATTTTCAATGTAATCCTATCTCCTATGCCAGAATGATTCAAGTGAGGAGGTAAGCAAGCAGAGAAAATTGTATTTCCATGATTAGGATGATCTGATCATGACAGTTCCAATCAGAATAAGCATTACTTAGGTGGAAAAGCTGACTACATGATGATGATGATGATGACAGCTTACTTTTATAGGATCTTAAGGTTTACTAAAAAGTTATCCATCAGATAATGAAGAGTTGAACCTAGCTGAATGAGTGAACACCGAAAAATTGTCATAGCACCTCTGTGAAGACATAATATAGGCTTTATTATTTCTACTTAAAGGAGCAATTGAGTCTCAGAGTAGTTGAGTTGTCCTTAATCACATAAGTATCAGAGGCCACACTTTGGACTTAAAGCTGGAAGGAACCTTAAAGATCCTTCAGTCCACTCCCACCCACCCCCTATTTTACAAAGAAATTGAGACTCAGAGAGGACAAATAACTTTCCAATACCTAATTGCTATGTATCAGAGCCAAGGATCCAAACTTCAGGCCCACTGATTCCAAATCATGCTATTTTTACTATTATACATTGCTTAATGAAAACTGGATATCATAAGTCATATTCTCTAACTCTAACCCTTTTTATCATTGTTTGTCAAAGTGTCTGAATTTCTAATTTGAGACAAACATTTCATGGACCTTAAAGGATTTCCCCTTTTCCTAAAGTTATCTAACAAGATAAGAACTACAGCATAATGAGAATACTAGCCCTAGAGCAGAGACTGACACTTATAAGCTCTGTAAATATGACTAAGTCACTTAGCTTTATTGAACCTCAGTTTCCTCATTTTCAAAATAGGAATTATACTATTCACAATGCCCTTACAGGATTACTGTAAATTTAAATAGTTTGTTATATAAATCTGAATTATTATTATTATTATAATTATTATTATACTTGTCATCACCAAATCTAGCAGGTCAAGAATCATTAATTGCATGTTGTAGGAATTCCCTCCACAAAACCAAGCACAACTCATCTGCATTAGTAAATTAATCTTAAAGAGTCATTATTATTCTTATCACAGTAATATCATTGTCACATCGTCATCATCGTCATCATCATCATCCTCATATTCATCCTTATATGTTTTGTTATTGTTTTGTAGTTTTAGAGATCTTACATTTAAGGTCTTATCAGTTGTCAGCCTGAGAGCAAACCCTTCCAGGAATAAAGCAAAAGTTTGGGGATAATGGAAGTTTTCCTGAGGGGGGAACAAGGTTCCCTGAAAAGGGAAGTGGAAAGGTGACAAAGATCCTTCTCTCTTTTGCAGAGAGTATATACGCATACACACACAACACACAAACAAATATATATATATATATATATATATATATATGTATATATATATATATATATATACATATACATATACACACTCTGGTCCTTATCTCAACATGGTTATGGCATCATGGACCCTCCTCCTTCATATGAACACTGGTATGAACCCACTAGAGAGATAGAGCACCCTTCCTCAAAATTCATAATCAATCTAAACCTCCAAGAGAAACAATGTCCACTCTGAGCTGTTTTTCATTTTCCTGCTCTGCTACAAGGAAGCTGTTTCTCCATCAATATGGTATATCTTTGATCTTACTTTGATGCTAAGTATCAAGACAAGAGGACTCCCAGGAAATCTCAATTCAGAAACAATTAAACATGTATTAATTACAAGCTATAGAAAGAGGTAGCTAGGTGTTAGAGTGGATAGATATTGAATTTAGCATCAAGAAGACTTGAATTAAAATTCTCCTTCAGATACTTACTAAGCATGTGACCTTCACAAGGCATTTAAATTTCTTAAACTTCAGTTTCCTCATCTGTAAAATGGAGGTAACAATAATTTCACAATGTTTTTTGAGAGGAACAAATGAAAAATATGTAAAGCATTATGCAAACCTTAAAGTATTTATACAAATATTATCATTTTAATCACAGTACTTTTTTTTCTTTTTCTTTTTATTGAATTTTACAATTCTCCCTCTAATCTGGCTTCCCTCGCCCCACCCTCCACAGAAGGCAGTCTTTACATTGTTTCCATGCTATACATTGATCAAAATTGAATGTGTTGAGAGAAAAATCATATCCTAAGAGGAAAAATAAGATATAAGTGATAGCAAAATTACATAAGTCAACTTTTTTTTTTAAAATAAAGGTCTTTGGTCTTTAAACTCATTCTTTCTTTGAATACAGATGATATTCTCCATTGCAGATACCCTAAAATTGTGCCCAATTGCTGCACTGATGAAATGAGGAAGTCCTTTAAGATTGATCATCAGCCCCATGTTGCTGTTATGGTATACAATATACTTCAGGTTCTGCTCATCTTACTGAGCATCACTTCATGTAAATCCTTCCAGGATTCTCTGAATTCCCATTTTGCCTGGTTTCTAATAGAACAATAGTGTTCCATAATGTACATATGCCACAATTTGTTCAGCCATTCCCCAATTGATGGACATTCACTCAATTTCCAATTCTTTGCTACCACAAACAGAGCTGCTGTTAATATTTTTATACAAGTGATATTTTTACCCTTTTTCATGATCTCTTCAGGGTATAGACCCAGTAGTGGTATCACTCTATCAAAGGCTATGCACATTTTTATTGCCTTTTTTGAGTAATTCCAAATTGCTCTCTAGAAAGGTTGGATGAGTTCACAGCTAGACCAACAATGTATTAGTGTCCCAGATATCCCACATTCCTTCTAACATTGATTATTGTCTTTTCTGGTCATATTGGTCAGTCTGAGAGATATGAGGTGGGACCTCAGAGATGCTTTAATTTGCATTTCTCTATTAAGTAATGATTTAGAACAATTTTTATATGACTAAGGATAGCTTTGATTTCCTCATCTGTAAATTCCCTTTGCATATCCTTTGACCATTTGTCAATTGCAGAATGGCATTGTTCTATTAGAATCCAGGAGGGATGGGAATTCAGGGAAGCCTAGAAGGATTTGCATGAACTGATGCTGATTGACATGAGCAGAACCAGAAAAACATTGTATATCCTAACAGCAACCTGGGGGTGATGATCAACCTTGATGGAGTTTCTCATTCCATCAGTGTAACATTCAGGGACAATTTTGGGCTATCTACTATGTAGAATGCCATTTATATCCAGAGAAAGAATTGTGAAGTTTGAACAAAGTACAAGAAAAACAAAGACTTCAATTTAGAGAAAAAACCGTTATCTTATTATTTAATTTTGATATCTCTTATACTTTATTTTTCTTCCTAAAGGATATGATTTCTCTCTCATCACATTCAACTTAGATCAATGTATACCATGGAAACAATCTAAAGACTAACAGACTGCTTTCTGTGGGGGCTTGGGGGGAGAAGCTCAAAATGAATAAAATCATTCTTTAAAAAATTGTCTAGTTTATTTTTTAATGATGATCTCCATCTCTTCCTTGGTCATAAACTGCTTCCCTTCACATAGATCTGACAGTTAAACTATTCCATGATCTCTTAGTTTGCTTATAATATGTTTTTATGTCTAAATCCTGTATCCATTTTGAGCTTATTTTGGTATAGGGTATGAGATGTTGGTGTGAGCCAAAGTTTTGACATGCTAGCTTCCAATTTTCCCAACCATTTTTATTGAAAGAGTTTTTATCCCAGAAGCTGGGTCATTGGGTTTGTCCAAAAGCAGATTACTATAATCATTTCCTGTTTTCTCTTTTGCACCTAGTCTATTCCACTGATTCACTACTGTATTTCTTAGCCAGTACCAGACAGTTTTGATGACTGATGCTTTATAATATAATTTTAGATCTGGTAGGGCAAAGCCACCTTCTTTTGCACTTTTTTCATTAAATCCCTGGATATTCTTGACTTTTTATTTCTTCAACAATTTACTTAAAATTTTTCTAGCTCATTAAAGTAATTTTTTGGAATTTTGATTGGTGAGGCACTAAATAAGTAGTTTAATCTAGTAGTAGAATTGTCATTTTTATTATATTTTCTTGGCTATGAATGAGCAGTTGATATTTGCCCAGTTATTTAAATCTGATGTTATTTGTGTAAGAAGTGTTTTATATTTGTTTTCATAGTTTCTGAGACTTCCTAGGCAGGTAGACTCCCAAGTAGTTTATATTGTCTGAAGTTACTTTGAATGAGATTTCTCTATCTAGTTCTTGCTTGATGTATCTTGCTAGTAATATATAGAAATGCTGAGGATTTATGAGGGTTTATTTTATATACTGAAACTTTGCTAAAGTTGCTAATTGTTTCTAGTAGTTTTCAGATGATTTTTTGGGATTCTCTAGGTATACTATCATGTCAGCTGCAAAGAGTGAGAGTTCAATTTCTTTTTCTTCTCTTATTGCTGAAGCTAACATTTCTAATACAATATTCAATAGTAGTGGTGATAATGGGCATCCTTGTTTCACCCCTGATCTTATTGGGAATGCCTCTAGTTTCTCTCCATTGCATATAATGCTTGTTCATGGTTTCAGATAGATACTGCTAATTATTATAAGGAACAATACATTTATTCCTACATTTTCTAGTGTTTTTAGTAGTAATGAGTGCTGTATTTTGTCAGAGAATTTTTCTACATCTATTGAGATAATCATGTGATTTTTGATATGTTTGTTATTGATATAGTTAATTATACCAACAGTTTTCCTAATATTGAACTAGTCCTGCATTCCTGGAATAAATACTGCTTGGTCATAGTTTATTATTCTAATGATAACTTGTTGTAATTGCTTTAGTAAGATTTTATTTAAGATTTTTACATCTATATTCATTAGGGGGATAGATCTATAATTCTCTTTCTCTGTTTTGACTCTTCCTGGTTTAGGTATCAGCACCATGTTGGATCATAGAAAGTGTTAGACAGGATTCCATCTTCACCTATTTTTCCAAAGAATTTATATATAATTGGAACCAATTGTTCCTTAAATTTTGATAGAATTCACTTGTGAATCCTTTTCCCCTGGAGATTATTTCTTTTTTTTTAGGGTTTTTTTTTTGCAAGGCAAACAGGTTAAGTGGCTTGCCCAAGGCCACACAGCTATGTAATCATTAAGTGTCGGAGACCAGATTTGAACCCAGGTATTCCTGACTCCAGGGCTGGTGCTCTTATCCACTATGCCACCTAGCCTCCCCTCCCTGGAGATTATTTCTTAGGGAGTTCAATACTGACTTGCTGAATTTCTTTTTCTGTGGTAGTTATTTAGGTATTTAATTTCTTCTTCATTTTACCTGGGCAACTTATTTTTTTGTAAATATTCAACCTTTTAATTTAGATTATCAAATTTATTGGCTAACAGTTGGGCAAAATCATTCCAAATTATTACTATAATTTCCTCCTCACTGGTGCTAAGTTCACCTTTTTTATTTATGATACTAGCAATTTGGTTTTCTTCATTCTTTTTTTAATCAAATTAGCCAAAGGCTGGTCAATTTTATTGTTTTTTTCCCATAAAACCAATTCTTGATTTTATTTATTCGGTCAATAATTTCCTTGCTTTTGATATTTTTAATTTCTCCTTTAATATTTAGGATTTCTAATTTGGTATTTAATTGGGGTTTTTTAATTGTTCTTTCTCTAATTTTTTTAGTTGCAGGTTTAGTTCATTAATTTCCTCTTTCTCTAGTTTATTCATGTAAGCATTTAAAGATATAATATGACCCTGACAACCACCTTGGCTGTATCCCACAAATTTTGTTATGACATCTCATTATTGTCATTATCTAGGATGAAATCATTAATTCTTTCTATAATATTGTTGTTTGATCTACTTATTCTTTAAAATGAGGTTATTTAATTTCCAATTAGTTTTAGATCTATCTCTCCATAACCTGTGTTTTTTTTTAATTACATTATGAACTGAAAAGGATGTATTCACTATGTCTGTCTTTCTGCAATTGATTATTAGGTTTTTATACCCTAGAACATGATTAATTTTTGTATACCTGCCATGTATTGCAGAAAAATGTATATTACATTCTTTCTCCATTAAATTTCCTCTATCATCTCTAGGTTTTCTAGGTCTATCATGTCTAGGTTTTCCAACAATCTACTTATCTCCTTAACTTCCTTCTTGTTAATTTTATGGTTAGATAGATTTATCTAAATCTGAGAACAGGAGCTTGAGAGTTTTGCTGTCTATGTCTTCCTGTAACTCATTTGACTTCTCTAAGAATCTGGATGCTATACAACTTGGTGCATACACATTTAGTATTGAAATTACTTCATTGTCTATGGTACCTTTTAGGAGGATTTAGTTTCCTTCCTTATCTCTTTTTTAATGAGATCTATTTTGCAGCTGCTTTGTCTGAGATGAGGTTTTCTACCCTTGATTTTTTCACTTCAGCTGAAGCAAAATATATTTTATTCCAAGCTTTTACCATTACTCTATATGGATATCTGCTTCTATTCAGTTTCTTGTCAGTAGCATATTGTAGGATTCTGTTTTTTAATCCACTCTGCTATTTGCTTACATTTTCTGGAAAAATTCAACCCATTCACATTCAAAGTTATAATTACTAACTCTTTATTGACCCCCATGCTATATTCCCTCTGTTTGTATTTTCCCCCTTTTTTCACTTGATCCATATTCCCCAGGATTTTGTTTCTGAATACCACCACCTTCAGTGCATTTGCCTCCTTATATCAAAACACCTCCCCTTTCTTTCCCCTTTCCACTTGCCCCTTATTCCTTCCCTTCCTTCTGTTAGTTCCTTTCCTCCCCCCTCTCCTTTCACATTTTAGTTTTTGAAAGGTAAGATAAGTGTCAACTTAATTGAGTGTGTGTATGTTAACTTTAAGCTATATGTGATGAGAGTAAGATTCAGGTGGTTCTCACCTCCTCCCTTTATCTCCTCTATTGCAATAGGTCCTTTGTACCTCTATATGTAATGTAATTTGCCCCATTCAATCACCTCCATCCTTCTGTCTCTTTACTGTCCCCCCTTTTTTAAGGAGTTATTGTTTTTAAAATCATGCTATAAGAGTCATGGATAAGTCCTGAGTGTCTATCACTTCTGGCTAAGTATATGGTCTCTAATAGAGTTACAATTCTCTAGAGTTATGAGGATCTTTCTCCCAGATGGGGATATAGCCAGTTTGATTTTATTAGATATCAGTTTTATTTTTCTTTTCCTTTATTTTACCTTTTCATGAGTCTCTTGAATCTCCTGTTGATGTCCAAATTTTCTATTTAGCTCTGGTCTTTCCATCAGGAAAAGTTGGAAGTCTGTTTTGTTGAATGTCCATCTTTTCCCTTGGAAGGGAAGGCTCAATATTGCTGGATAGTGAATTCTTGGCTGCATTTCAGGCACTTTTATCCCTTAATGCTGATGCCACAAGGTCCTGTGTAATCCTTACTGTGGCTCCTTGGTATCTAAATTGTTTCTTTCTGGATGCTTGTCAGAAGGTATTTGACCACAATATTCCTTGGTATTTTCATTTTGTGATCCCTTTCTGGAGGGGATCAATTTATTCTTTCAAAAACTATTTTGCCCTCTGACTCCATGATATCAGGGCAATTTTCCATCACTAAATCCTATAATATTGAGTCCAGGCTTTTTTTTCTCTTCAATATTTTCAGGAAGCCCAGTGATTCTTAAGTTGTCTCTCCTGGATCTATTCTAGGATCTATTCTAGAGGTCAGTGGTTTTGCTGATGAGGCATTTTACATTTTCTTCTATCTTTTTTGATTTTTTGGTTTTGTTTAACAGATTCTTATTGTCTCGTGAAGTCATTAGTTTCTACAGATTCCATTCTTTTTTTTAAGAGAAGAATTTTTTCTATTTACCTTTTGCAACTCCTTTTCCAACTGGTCAATTCTATTTCTGAAGGAGTTTTCCATTTGTCCAATTGAGAGTTTGAGTGAATTAATTTCTTTTTGCATTTGTCCAATTGTATTTCTTGTTGCACAGTGTTAATTTTCTTTTGAGTTTCTTTTTCTCATTTTTTTCCATTTGATTTTTAAACTCCTCCTGGATCTCTTCTAAGAAGTTTTTATGTGCTGGAGACCAATTTATATTCTCCTCAGAACTTCTAGTTCTCTCTGAGTAAGTATCTTTGTCTTTGAGGTAACTTTCAATGAACCCCTCTTTCTGCTGGTCTTTCTTCATTTTTTCTAGAATCTTGTGTTGTTTGTGGGTGGGGGGATGCTGGTTCTCATACCTTTGGTTTTGAAAATCCTAGAGGCTTTGCTCACTGGGCTCAGTAACTCCAAGTGGTCTGACCAGTAGGGGGTGCTATATGCTTTCCCTAAAGTGTGTAAAATTATTAGTGGCTCACTGGGGGGGGGGGGTTAGAGCAGCAGGGTCTGAATTATCCTTGGACAATGTGGACTGGGCCCTTGGGCTATTTAGTTAATCTTACTAAGTACTGAGAGAGATTTCCTGCCCACATTTGAGCCTGGAGGTAAGGACATTGGTACTGTGTTTGTTCTGGGAAGAGTCCTTTTCTCTCACAGGGATGGGGAGGGGGGGTACTCAACTAGAAACATGGGGACTCCAGCTGAAATTATGGGATATGCGACCCTGGTCTTCCAGGCCAGCTGAACTAACTAGATTGTTGTCTAGTTGCCACACTGGAGCTAACCCACCTGCTGAGCTGCTCTTCTGCTTCTGAGGCTTTTCTGAGGTTAGTCCTTGGTCTCACCCCACAGTCCCTAGGCTGGTTTTCCGCTCTCTGCCCCTGGCTCACCCATGTTCCTCTGAGACAGACCTTGTTGGTTTATGTTCTTTTCCTTTGCTCTTCCTGAATTTTGTGGATTTGAATTCTGTTAAGAGGCTTGATTCATATTAGTTCTCACTGAAAACCAATAGATCCTACTATGCTTAGATATGTGGGGCCTATAGGGTTTTTGAGTTAAATACATAAGAATATCAATACCTGCAGTTAAGGACTGCTCTTCATTTTGACTTTGTAACTATAATGCCATAACATTATAGAACAGGATTAGGGAGTAGCTATCTGTGATTACTGCATAGAGCAGAGAGCTTAAGCATCACATGGACAGTGACATAGACTGATTATGAGCCTAGGATTTTAACCAAGGCTTCTTGGGTTTGGGAGTTAACTTTCCATCCACTATACCTTCCTTTCTTCTGTCTCTCACTGCCAAATGTTGATTGTTGAATTGAATTACTACAGGAGACAAGATATAAGTAGAAATAAATATGACAGTATAATGCATGAAACAGAGAACTGGAGTTCTTTGAGAAATATGAGGAAGGAAAAGTAGGATCATTTTTCAACCTCTTTTCTCAGGTCAATAGGGCAAGACCTGAAGCAATGAAATGAATAAATATATGTGGATGCTTAGGGTAGAAAGAAGAAAAGGGAAGGGAAGAGACAGAAAGAAAGGAAAGAAAACATTAAATGTCTGTCTATGGCCCCATGGCTACTATGAGGAAGAGGGGGAGGTGAATAGGAATCTTTTCAGTTTTGAAATAACTGCAAGGAATGTCTCTGGAGGGATCTTGTCAGAATCTGAAATTCGAAAGTTACAATCTTGTGCATTGAATGGTATAAAACCTACTTAGCATAATGCCTGGCACTTTCATTCATTTCTTGCATTGTACAAATGGGGAAACTGAGACTCAGAAAGCTAAAATAATTGTCTGGGGTTATTCTGCTACTGTAATTGTTCAGATGAAAACAATACAAAAACTCAATTTATTGACTTCTTACTTGACCTTTCTGTAGTGGGTTAGTATTTTTCCCCTCTTTTCCCTTGATTTCTAAGACATTCCCTCCCTCCTCTTTTACCTATCTGACTATTCCTTCTCAGTTGCTTTTGTTAGACCATAATCTGTCTCCAGTGCCCTAATGGTGAGCAACTCTAAGGTTACTCTTCACTCTTATTTTTCTCCTTAATTCTTCTCCTCTGTATAATAAAGAGAATGGAGTAAATGATCTCTATGGCCTTTTCTCTGTCTCATTTTGGATTTTCTGAGAAAGTCAATAAACCAATTTATTTTAATCCAAAATATTTTAATTTCTTGAATCCTTGTCTTCACTATACCAGATTTAGCCATATGACCTTCGAGAAATGGCTTATTTTAGTACAAATTATCACCAGAAAAATTTATGGTCAATTAAATAAGCAAATGTTTCCTTTCTGAGGGTTTTTTTCCCTTTTATTAGGCCTAAACTGACCTATGAGAGAAGCCACTAGACTGACTGTTTCTTTCAATTGCACTAAATGTCTTCTAGCCATAGAACTAACTCTAGGACTCTGCTTATAAATCAGGAAAACCAAACATTCATGGAGACAAACTCCTAATGAGCTTAAGACTGCAACAAGTCTGAAGACTGGCAATGAACAGGGTGCAAATTATCAAAGGAAGCTTCATTACTGGAGATGGTGCTGGTTAATACTATAGGAAATATAATTTGACTGTTTATCACATGGATGCTAACACTAAAGTAATTTTGTTCCACAGTAGCCAGTGGGAAAATATTTTTGACTAGAAAATTCTTATCTAGCTTGTTTCCTAGTCTGCCAAACATTCTGTGACCCCCATTTGGAGTTTTCTTGACAAAGATACTAGAATTGCTTGCCATTTCCTTCTCTCTCTCTCTCTCTCTCTCTCTCTCTCTGTCTTTCTTTGGTTTTTACAAGACAATGGGGTTAAGTGACTTGCCCAAGGTCACATAGCTAGGTAATTATTGTCTGTTTTGGATTGGAACTCAGATCCTCCTGACTCCAGGGCCAGAACTCTATCCACTGTGCCATCTTGCTGCCCCTTGTAATTTCTTCTCCAGCTCATTTTACAGATGAGGAAGCTGAGGCATAAAAGGGTAACTGATTTGTACAGAGTCACACAACAAATCATTGTCTGAGACCAGGTTTGAACTCAGAAAGACTCATCTTCCTGACTCCAGTACCAGAATTCTACTCTGGTACAATGTCATGATGGGGCTAGACAAACATGATGTTACTAGATTTCAAGTTAGAAGATCTGGTTTCAAATTCTAGCTCTGCCATTTGTTTTCCTCTGTGACTTGGGACAAATCACTTTTATTCTCCCCTGGGTCTAAGCTTTGTTCTTTGAAAATTGTATTGGGAAGAAAACTAAATTAGCTTGCAGATCCCTCCCAGCTCTAAAATCCTATTATATAGGGGAAATATCTTGATCGGATACCCAGAATCAAGCAGGATAGAAAGGGCTTGGTTTGTAATTGTTCAGGAATTCAGTCTTCTCATACAATCCAATCTGGTCAATTATTAGATCTCCTGGTTGGTATTCAGGAAGAGATCCCTGTCACCAAGATAGGTATTCAGAGAGTAAAACACAAAGACTGATTTAGAAACTAAGCTGATTTATTAGAAAAAGTCCTAAATTGGTAGCTCTGGGTTCCATCCAACCTTTCTGGAGAGAAATTTGGAACTACACCCAAAGGGCAACAAAAATGTGCATACCCTTTGATCCAGCAATACCACTACTGGGTCTATACCCTGAAGAGATGATGAAAAAGGATAAAAACATCACTTCTACAAAAATATCCATAGCAGCCCTGTTTGTGGTGGCAAAGAATTGGAAATTGAGTAAATGTCATTCAATTGGGGAATGGCTTAGCATGGTATATCTATGTCATGGAATACTATTGTTCTATTAGAAACCAGGAGGGATGGGAATTCAGGGAAGCCTGGAGGGATTTGCAGGAACTGATGCTGAGTGAGATGAGCAGAACCATAAAAACACTGTACACTGTAACAGCAACATGGGGGCAATGATCAACCTTGATGAGCTTTCTCATTTCATCAGTGTAACAATCAGGGACATTTTGGGGCTCTCTGCAATGGAGAATACAATTTATATCCAGAGAAACTGTGGAGTTTGAACAAAGACCAAGGACTATTAGCTTTAATTTAGGGAAAAAAACCTGATATCTTATTGTCTGATCTTGCTATCTCTTATACTTTATATTTCTTCCTTAAGGATATGATTTCTCTCTCATCACACTCAATTTGGTTCAATGTATACCATGAAAACAATGTAAAGACCAACGAATTGCGTTCTGTGGGGGGGTGGGGAGGGAAGTAAGATTAAGGGAAAAATTGTAAAACTCAAAATAAATTAAATCTTTAAAAAAAATAAAAAATAATAAATAATAAATATCTACCTCTCTCCAAAAAAGTGCTGTGAGTTCTAGAGTACTTCTTCAACTAACTCATAACATGATTTAGGAGACCAGGATTACTCCCCATTCCACAATGTCATTTAGTAGACAATACAATGTGCTTGTTGAATAGGGTTTGGTTTTAACCTTTCTGAGTCTCACATTCTCACTTATAAAATGATGCTGTTGGCATGCATGACTCCCAAGGTCACTTTCCATCCTTACATTTTTTAAATCTGTCTCTAAGCTTTGGGCAGCCTGGGAAGGATGGTTTATACTGAGAGCAGAAATAAAAAAAAGGACTTCCTAATTTTAAAACCTGGAGTTAGAGGAGGGGTTCTCTCTCATTCATCATTCTCTCTCTCTCTCTCTCTCTCTCCCTCTTCCTCCTCCTCCTCCTCCTCCTCTCTCATTCCCTCTCTATCTTTCTCTCTATCTCCAGTCCCCTTAAAAAGAAATGTTTATTGATTGATTTTTTGATTGATGGGTTGATTTAATGTACCTTTCCTTTCAGGTTCCAGTTCCTTCCATTTCCCTGCAGGGTTTTTCTATTGTTACTCTGTTTCCTCTGAAGGTGACTATTGACTATGATTTTAAAATTACGAACTACGTACTCCTCATTGTGGAGAACAGAGGCTGGTTGTCAATTGAATTTTCTGAGAAATTAAAAAGTTTAAAGGATTAAAGCAAATTGTGACCCATAGAGAAGAGGGATGAGGAGGAAGCAGGAATAAGCTGACTGGACATTGAGTGTTTTCATTTAAACTCTAAGTGAGTTTTTACCTCTCAATGGCAAAGAGCTAATGAAGTATCCACAGAATAGATTCCCCAGTGTCTCATTCTGCTCTGGCACACACTTGCCTACCTCTTCTGACCTTGCCTGACCCTCTAGCACTTTTTGACTACTCTAAGTCCTGAAGCCATAGTGAAAACATAAAATGCTTGAACTCAAATAGTTCAGTCTCAGATCTCTGTATCTCCATTACTTGACCCCCAACTCCTCTACCCCAGAGAATAATAGATACTCTAGCTTTGGAATCAGGAGACACAAGTCCAATCATCTTTAAACTTTCTTTTCCTCAGATGTAAAATGGTTATGATAACACTTGTCCTACTCCCTCAAAGTAAAAAGTATTGAAAAATAACTTCAGTGACATCTGATTCTGGAGGTAAGTGATATGCTTTAATTCCTTTGTGTAGATCTATCCATACCCTTCTTGCATCATGTTGTTTGTTCTCAAAGATGACCATGACATCATGAACATGCTATGGCATGCAAGTGAATTGGATTTAAGTGAACACATCTGGTTATGCTTTCAGTCTCCACCATCCTACTAGGGAATTGTGCAAAGCAGAGCTTTACCCCAAGATCCCAAATTCTGTCTTTTAATTTTGAGAAATATAATACCTTGTTTTAGCCGTGTTTTAGTAAACAAATTCACTGCCACTCCCATTAATACTAGTATTGGGTAAATATGGAGCACCATAACCAATGACTACAGTGAAACAGAGTGGTGTCAGCACCAAAATGGTAGATAACAGAAGTGTCCAAAAGGTGAGAGTGAAATATTTTAAAAGGGAAAGGGGGTAGATGCTAGTGGATTTAATTAGACTGGTTGGTCTAATAGAAAGAGGAAAGGAAGAAAGGATGGTTGAAGTGAGAGAGAGAGAGAGAGAGAGAGAGAGAGAGAGAGCGAGAGAGAGAGCTAAAAAGAAAGAAATTGAGAGGGCAGTTTGGTAGTGCAGTGGATAGAGCCCTGAAGTCAGGAGGACCTGAGTTCAAATATGGCCTCACATACTTAATAATTATCTAGATGTGTGACCTTGGACAAGTCACTTAACCCACTGCCTTGGAAAAATTTTTTTTAAAGAAAGAAATCAAGAAAGAGGAAAGGAAAAAAGAAAGGAAGGGCAAAAAAAGAAAGATGATTTAGATTTCTTATGAAAAGAGAGTAAGACCCAGGGTCTGGAGATTGACTTGCTTTGTCTAGGTCTCCAAAGGGGAAACTTTTTGATGGTTATATCTTTCCTGGTGAGCTAAAAGGCAGGGAGGCAGCTGGCAGTGTTTTGGTTGGCATACTCCCTGGGGAACCTAGCATTTTGTGGCAGCATTTGGTATCATTCCTGTGAGGCAGGTGATCAGTGTTCCCTTAAGAGTGGAGTAGGAGGCCTTTCAAAAATCTCTTCTGCTTATAACTCTTATTTTGAAAATCCCTGTCACCCTCAGGGCGTGTTTTCAGAGGTCAGATGTAACAACCTCCATCCATCCCCACTATGAGTACACATGCTTTGATCTCTAGCCCTTCTCAGGCTTTATCTTTCAAGACTGAATAGTTTTGATCCTTTTAGTCTGTCCTCCTTTGGCAGCCTCCCTTCTCCTGCTCCCAAGTCCTCCCTCCTTTACCCTACCACCATCTGCCTGTATCAAGCACCTGTCATCCCAAACACAAGCAGCCATAGCAAATGGCTAATCTTGCTCAGGCCCCCATGCAGGTGCCCCTTGTAATAGGAGGTCCTGTCTCTGGCTTTCCTGTCTCATACCTCTTCCTCTTCCTCTGTTAGCATAGCTCTTTGATTTACACAACACTTTCTCTCTCTTTTTATTCAATTCCATTGATGCCATTGGTGGCTATTCCCATACATAATTTCTTTAATGGTATTGAAAGATTTTGATAACTATACCTCCTGTTCAGCATATGAACAGGCTTTAGAAGAACTCTGCTCTTATAGTATCTTCCATAGTGGGTTCATTTGCATTAAAATCAGTTGCTTAACTTCAATTCTAACAGTACGTGAGTTGCATGCAAGGCCTTTCAGGATCAGTTTGAATCTATTATATATGTGGGACTTTAGAGATAGATGGAGGAAAGAAGAAAGAAAAGGAGGGAAGGAAAAATGAAGAGAGCAAATACTTTACATATATTCTTATTTGATCCTCAAAAGAACCTTGAAAGGCTAGTGCCATTATTTATACCATTTTTATTACTGAGTAAACTGAGGCAAAAAGATTTAATTAACATGTTCAGAATCATACAGAAAATATGATCAAATTTCAACCCAGTTCTTCCAGACTCTAGACATAGCATTGTATTATATAACTGTTTATTTAGTAAGCAGAGGAGAAAATCCATCAACAGAGGTATTGCCCCAAAAGTATCATTATCCTTTATCACCATATAACTAACATTATCACCTTGATTTTTACTACTAGCATCTCCCTGAATATTCCTCCTCATTGTTACTACTGACATTACCTTCATAATAAATTCTGACACCCTCTAAAATCATCATAATAAGATCACCATCATTATCATAATCAACAATACTATCACCACCATCTGTGAATCTGTTGTCCCAGGAGAGCAATGATTAGAAGTATTCAAGGAGAATCCAAATGTCTGCTTGTCGAAGACATAAAGACAATTTATGTTCAGTTAGGAATTGGTCTAGATTGATTCTGAGGTCCTGTCAAAATAGGAGCTGCTTTGATTCTATGATCACTGTCAGTGATATCATCATCAATTGGAAGGAGAGGCTCAAGTGACTAAATGTGAGTTCAAATCTCACCTCTAATAGCTCCTACAATGAAACTTTATGTCTCAGTTTCCTTATATGAAATTCAAGAATTTGATGAGCTCAGAGGGTCCTTCCAGATGATCCTATAAAGGGTTAGGAAGAATGTGTGGAAGGGAGAGATGCCAAAGGACATTTTTTTGTTCTATTTCAGTCTCATTTTCCAAATCTCCATCTCACTATATTCTTATTATTTTTTCCAGTTTCAGAAGAGTACATATCACTCTCCCCCACTAGTCAATCAATGTAGAGGATGATGAAGTTTCAGAATATAGAATAAATGAGTTGGAAGAGACCTTAAAGATCATCTAACTAAGAAAGGATGTCTGAATCCTCCAATATTAAAGGACACCCAAGAAGCAAGTATGGAATAGTGGAAAGAATGTTTGATTTCAGATCTTCTGCCTCTGCCTCTTACTAACTGACAAGTCACAAAACCTTCTTCCCTCATTTTATTTATTTTTCAATTACATACAAAGGCACTTTTCAATATTCATCCATTTGCAAGTTTATCAGTTCTACATTTTTCTACCATCCTCCCTTCCCCATTTCAGTGGCCAGTCTGGTAAACACTTGACTTCTTTAAACCTTGATTCCACAACCTAAAAAATGAGCATAAAAGTGTGTTTATATTTTTATGCATATAGTTTTGTGCGGAAAGTCTTCAGTTAACCTTAAAGTACTATAGAAATGCTAGCTTTAAAAATATGATAGACTTGAATTATAGTCCCCTGAAATTTATTGTCCTTTCCATTATTCCATTAAATTCTTCCAAAAAACTTATTCTACTAGAAAGATTTTAGTCATTACCAAAGGACCTCAAAATGATTAGCCAAAAATGTGATCTGAGAAGTGTTTTCTTTCTATTATTGACAGAATTTCCATTCCTTTGGGAAAGACTCATGTCTCTTTTGCTATGCATGTGTTGTACTAAGTCAAAGTTTAATAAATAATAAATTAAAATAATAATAGTAACATCAGGAAACTTATTCCCTGATATCAAATAAGCCCAAAACAAAAAGAAGGGAGGGCAGATACTGTAAATTAAGCATGGGGATGAGAGAATGAAAAATGAACAAGTCTTTCCCCAGAGATCCCCCAATAAACTCATTTAAATTAATAAATCCAACTTTCCTCTGTGTCTAGATAGCAGGGTTATTTATGTGCCTCTGTGTTGGCCAAAAGGGTCTGGTGAGGGATCAGTGATTAGAGCTCCTTCCCAACATGGGGGATTGTGAGATTTAGTCTCAGCACGCTCACTGTTTTGAACAAAATTCAGTAACAAATGAGATAAAAGATTGAATTCACTTGGACAAATGGGTATTTCTTTAATCAACATGATACTAAATACTTCTACTAAAGTATTCCTCTGATACTTCATGAAGACATGGAAGTAACCTTGGCTTCTTCCTGGATGTGTCAGTACAGAACAAGCTTTGACAGATCATATAGAGATCAGAATGAGACTGGTAGCCAAAGGTGTCTCAATTTCAAGTCAGCTATAGTATAATTAATCTTTCCTTCCATATCAGTTATTCATAACAACAATCTTCTAAAGTATGGCAGTCTAAGTGGCATAGTGGGGAGGTGGGGAGGGAATAAGCATTTATTTATTTAGTATTTACTATTTGCCAAGTCAGCCCTGCCTCACTTAAATCCTATTCACTTACAAGTCACCACCCTGTTGATGTCATTGGTTCTCTTCAAGAATGAAGGATGAACAACAAAAATGTGTTAGGATGTACTAAATACTACAAATATTTATTCATTCAATCCTCTCAACAACTCTGAAAAGTAGGGTTATTATTATCTGTTTTACATTTGAGAAAAGTGAAGCAAACAGAGGTTAAGCTGAACTCAGATCTTTCTGATTCTGCATCTAATACTATATCCACTGTGCCACCAGCTGTCTTCTTTGATCTGTGTTCTCCTTGATGAGAAAACTTCATCCATACAGCCCAGTCATGCCTTTCCCCCCTCCACTCTGAACTTCAATCCATGTCCCCCACAAATGCAGGATGTTCAGGGGAATTTTCCTGTGCTTCATCAATGACCATGATCAAATAATTCATTCCTTTACTGGCCAGTATACTAATGATGAGTTTAGCTGTTATTAGATAATCTTCTTCTTTTGGGTAACATATACTCAAAAAAACCAAAAAGAATCCATACTCAAAGGGCCTGCTGGAACCAACCCGAATCATTCAGAACTAATTCATTATTGGATTGTTAAATATATAGTGTGAACATTTACACCTCAGGAATCAACAAATGCTACAAAATCAGGGCTTGATTTATTGTTTTTATAGTTTAGACTTAAGAGAGTAATAGAGAAAATGTTAATGATGCAAATTAAATTTAAAAGTATATCTTGCTCCTCAAAGAGTCTCTTGTTGAACATTTATCAGTCCATCTTTGCCCATACTTATATTACCATTACAAAGTCAACTGATTAAAAGAAAAGGAAGTGAAATAAAGATTTTCTTAAATCTATGGATTAGAGTAGAATTCTTTATCTATTGATAAGAGGAGGAAGAGAGAGATATAAGCAGATGTGCTAGGCATAACTTTTTCTGTCACATTCCCCAATACGTGTGTATCTATATATGACACACAAATGCATGCATGAACATTTAGGCACAGAGAGTCAGTGAGGTAGAATGTAATCCCAAGAGAATAGAGAAAAACCTCTACTACTTAATATCTATGTGGTTTGAGGAAAATTATTTTTTCTCTGCACCTCAATTTCTTCTTCTATAAAATGAGGTATTTGTACTAGATGATCTTGGAGGACTCTTCGAGGGTTAAGTCTCATCTTTGAAAAATATTTGAATACTAAGTGATTCTATGAGAAAACAAAATAAAGGAAGTCTAGACCAGGCTGAGGTGAGGAAAGAGAGACAATGAGAATGTGATATAATGTAATGCAGAGAATTCAAATGATTAAATCACTCCATTCCTGAATCTGAATCTGAACTCAGATCTTTTTGATTATGAGTCTAATACTATATCCATTGTGCCACCAGCTCTCTTCATTGATTTGTGTTCTCCTTTCTGAGAGAACTTCATCCATACAACTCACTCATGTCTTTTCCTCCTCTTTTGAACTTCAATCCATGTCCCCCACAAAAGCAGGATGATCAGGGGAATTTTCCTTTGCTTCATCAGTGACCATGATCAAATAATTCATTTCCAAAGATCTTAGACATTTCCTTAGGAGAAGGTGCCAGGCTAAAAATAAAAACCAAGGAGATGCACTTTAATAGGACTTCATTATAGACTCAGTGATCTCAGTAATGTATAAAACTTCACCACCAGGGTATACTGCAACCTATTCACTTCCTCCCAGTTACACTATTCATTCTTTTTTTTTGGGGGGGTGGGGAGTTCCAGACCTCTTATATAATTGATATATGGAGTTCTCAGAGAGTATCCCCTCTACTGAAATCCTTAGTGACTGTTCTGTAACTCATAGTTTTCTATGAAATTTGATTGGGCCACTGAGAAGTTAAGTGACTTGCCCAGGGTTACAGATTCAGTATATATCAAAGGTGGGACAAGCAATCAGGGCTGTGCAGAGCCCAGGTTCGTATAGGCTTTGAGAGAGTCAGCTGCTACATTTTCAGGGGAAGTATTTACACATTGGAAATTAACAAATGCAGAGCTTGATTTACCATTTTGTTGATTGGCTAGACCTAAGAAAATGATGAAGAAAATGTTAATAATGTAAATTAAACTTAAGAGTGTGTTATGATTTTGGAGATTCATCTGTTAAACATTTACAAATGCATCCATTGACATAAATCAGGCTGTTGTGACTCTGAGACCAGCTTTCTAATCACTGTGCTTCAGTCTCTTTTGGCCTCTTACTGCCATTCATTCATAGATCTCTGTGATCTATCCCTAGAGGATATGCTCCAAATGCTGGACCCTCTTTCTTCACCTCTCTTGATATTTCATGGATACTTGAGACAGCTTATCTACCTGGAATCTCACTGTTGCTGCAGGACTGTCTCACCACCTTTTTCTGAGTGATGTCTCTTTTATAACATTCCTCATGCTCTAGTCCTTGTCCTTATCAAGAAGGACCTGTGTGTGAGAAATGATTGTTTTTTATGGGCAAGGACTTGTGCATGAGAAATGGATAAGCACCCTACTTATCCTCAGCCTGTAGCTTTCCATTGCCCTCTGGGTCACCTGCAATTACAGTTCTTTTGCAATCAGAGTGCTTCGTGACTTGCAACACCGCCAGGAAAACATTTGTGTTACCTAAACAGAAGCTCACAATTATATACCATTTAGGATGACAGGGTCACAGGATCATGGAATTTAGAGTTGGAAAAGAACCTCAAAGGTCATTGGGTTCAACCTCCTTATTGTCCAAATGAAAGTAAGGTTGAGACAGGACCTCATCATTTATAAATTCAATTCCGTTTTTAAAAATGCATTAATATCTACATGACAAGAATGAGAGTAAAAGTATTTATTATGTATTTACTATGTGCCAAACACTGTGCTAAGCATTGGGAATGCAGATTTTAGGTAGAAGAAGAAATAAGGAGGAAGAAGAAGAAGAAGAAGAAGAAGAAGAAGAAGAAGAAGAAGAAGAAGAAGAAGAAGGGAAGAAAAAAAGAAGGGAAGAAGAGTAAAGATTACCCAGCTCTAGCTTTGCTGTGCTTTTCTCATAACAACCTTCTGAGGGTGCCAGGGAAGTTTTTTTTTTTTTAATTGATATCTTTTCTTTTTGTGTCATTTTCATTTCCAAGCATATCCCTCTGCCTACCCTTTCTAGAAAACTATCTATGTAACATGTATGTAGGACCATCTCCAGTCCTGAGCTATATTTTGTCATTAGACCCAGATGGCTTGAGAGGAGAGAATGAGACTGGTGACTATGTACAGCCCTCCCTCACTTGGAACAAATTCACTTACATGTTATGTCGTCACTTCTTCAAACATGAAGGACAAACAGCAACATCTATGTAATAAAGAATAAAAAAAGAAAAAGAGGATGTTTTATGGCAATGGTATTAAGTAACTTACTCAAGGTCATATAGCTAGAGTATTATTAACTTTATGAGATCAAATTTGAACCCAGGTCCTCTGGACTCCAGGGTCAGTGCTCTATCCATTGCACTACAGAGCTACCCCCAAGAAAAAAAAAATTAAGCAGTTCAGCAAAACTGACTAAAACATCAATGGAGTTTGATAGTTATAAATAAGTGAGGAAAGCTCATTTTTCTCATTTCTTTTGTGGGCTCCAGAATAATTATTATAATTATACCACATTTCATTTATTGTTCTTTCCATTTATATTTTTGAAAAAAAATTCATATTTTAACTTGTACTTAATTTACTTTTCAAAAGTTCATATATGTATATATGTAAATATATTTATGTATATTCAAATTAATATTATTTCATAGACTCCAGAATCCTTCATTATAATACCAATTATAGTATCCACATTAGGTATAGGATCCCGAGGAGCTCCTGTTACCTCCACTAACAGCAGGTTTTTCATATTAGCTACTTGCCATCTTAGAAGGCCAAGTGAACCTGACTGAGGTGGGCTGAGATATGAGACTGGAAATAACTGGGTCAGGAAGAAGAAAAATGCAAAAATACAATTTGGCTTAGTTTAAGAAACATTTAATAAGTGACTAGCCTGTACAACCTACCATGCTAGACACTGAGGATACTGAAATGAAATGGGCATTTTGGTCACTGGAGAAAGAAGAAAGAGCTCAAGGTCTCAGCTCTCCTGGCCTCTTAGGCTAGGAATTCATTTTCCTGGAATAAGAGTAACTCAAAGGAGTGAAAAAGTTGGGAGTCAACTTGGGAGTTGGGAGTCCACAGAGATGGAGAGAGGGAAAAAAGAGATATATTTATTAAAGGCAGAAATTTGAAACAAAGGACAGACATAAGTCAATAAGCATTTATAAAATATCTACTATGTGCAGGGGTCTTTGTTAAGCACCAGGGAGACAAAGATAGATAAAGGTAATTTCTGCTCAAATACTCTCAGAAAAGCCTGGAAAGACTTGCATGAAGTGATGCAAAGTGAAATGAACAAGACTAGAACATTGTACCCAGTAACAGTAATATTAGATGATAAACAACTGTAAATGGCTCAGCTATTTTAAGCAAAATAATGATCCAAGACAATTCTGAAGGACTTCTGAAAAATGTCATCCATCGTCAGAGAAAGAACTGATGGAGTCTGCATTCAAATTAAAGCATTCTTTTTTTTTTTACTGTATTTCTCTTGGGGTTTTTTTTTTTTGGTCTGAATTTTCTTTCACAACATGACTAATAAGGAAATATGTTTTGCAAAACTGAAAATGTATAACCTATATAAAAATCACTTGCCTTCTCAATGGGGGAGGAAGGAAAGGGAGAATCAGAAATTCAAAAAATTATTAAAAATTATTTTTGCATGTAATTGGGAAAAAAATAAAATACTAAAGAACAAAAAGATGGCTCCTGCTCTAAAGGAATTCTTATTGGATGTATGGTGACTGATATAGATTGCTATATGTAAAACAATCACTCTCCTGATAATCTCCCATCCCTCTCTACTGAACCTGGAGCTATGTACCTCAGACCTCCAGAATCATGCCTTCTATCCCAAAGAAAATTAAGCCCTTTATATTTGCCCTCACATTCATCCATCTTCAGTGCCAATTAGCCAACTATATCAAACTGACCCACAATCAATCCCAGCATCCATCCAGCCATGTATCTGCTGTTCACATCGATAGAACAAGGATTTCTGAAAATATTTTGATTGACTGTTCTCTATATCAATTGGCTAACCCTATTACTCTCCAAGTCAAACCCCCCCTTAACTTACCAATGATTCCCTATATGTATTGTCTTCTATTAGAATGTAAACTTCTTAAGGTCAAGGATTATTTCTTTTTTTATATTTATATTCCCAATATTTAATACAGTGTGGTCTATAGTAAGTAAATATGCAATAGATACTTTTTCATTCATTAATTCCTGTGAATTGAAGAAGTCACTTAACCTCCTTGGGACTCCTTCATTTGTATAATGAAGGACTTAGATTATAGAACCTTTTGAATACCCTTCTAGTGCTAAATTCAATGACCATATATTATATGAATACTTCTGTATCATATAAATATCTCCAACTAAATAAATATCAGCACTAAATATCTCCAACAGTATCCATCTTTCTGGATTGATCTTGTCCAGATATTAATACCACTATCTTTCCTGTGTACACATTCCACTTCTGAGGTATGAACCCATTTGTTAAAATTCAATCCCAGAGTGATTTCTATACCCTTGATTTTATGGTTAAATGTGTCTTAAGGATATGTCTCCTTTTTGTTAGAAGTATATCATGTGGTAGAAAAAACTGAGCTCATTCACAGGAGATCAGGGTTCTGGCTTTGACTGTACCTACGTATGTGATCACAAAGGGATGAAAGTGACCTGATTGGTTAAAGGGAATATAACTTGACTTTGTGTGCCTCACATCTTTCTCTCTCTGTTTGATTACTGAGGGTTTATAATTTTTTCACTCTATTCCCACACTAATCTTGCCTCCTATGCCCTGAGATTTTCCACCCCAAGGAAAAACTGCATCCCTTCCCTACCCTCATCCAGTCCAAGCTCCTAATTAATTCCACCAAGAAGATGAAACTTTTGGTCCAGTCATATCTACAGTGGCTATTATTTTGCTTCCCTTCCATCACTCATCATTTCTTCTGAAGTACCTATCCCCACTATCCCCCCTCCCCCTTTTCTGCAATGTTTTTGCTTGTTTTTCCCCTTCTATACTCTAGTCCTCATGATGAAACAAACTTTCCACTCCAAGCTATTGAAAACAGTTCCTCCATAAGGTTCTCTCTCTTGGTGGCAGCTTCCCTGAAATGGACCTCCTCAGGGTTTTGTCATTTGTAGCAGAAGAGGAATTTCTCTTTCTTCCTCTAAACTACAGACCAAGATCCCCCAGGTTCATTTTAATTAACCCAACGCCTGCTGTCTGTGTGCAGTAACAGATATCTCTCTGAGCTTCCTTTGTCTCTGAATGAAAAAGAAGCTCAGAGAAAAACAACCATGCCTAACGTTTTCTATTGACATCAAGACATGTTTTTTCTCCTTGACCAAGTAATGTCAATCATCAAATTATGAAGGATTATTATATTGGAGAGGGGAAGCAGCTTCTCTCCTGTGTCCTTTCTAAAAGGGAAAAAATAAAAAGCAAATAGAAAAAGAGAGGATATAGTTAACACACAACTAAAGTGATTATGGTTAGATACTAGTTTCCTGAAAGTAAAGGGCAAGTGTGATAATGACAATGAAAGATGTTATATAATTCATTGTAGAAAAAGGCTAAAGTCTAGTTTTTTTCCCTAGATTACAAACTCTAGAAGAACAAGACTGCTATCTCATCTGAAAACTGTATCTTACCCCAATCATAGCAAAGGTATTGACTGTAAGGATCCCCACTTAACTCTGGAACATTTACTCATGTTCAGTGTGAGGTATTTTAAGTAATCATGTTTATGAAAATATTTCAGGCCCCTCCCAAGTCTGCTCCCCCCCCATTCTTTCTCAACAAACCAAGAACTGGATATCAAATAGTAAAATACTTAATTAGGATAAAATATCCAAGTAAATGGCAAAGGAAAGAATCTAGAAATAGGATCATCTCAGATACACACAGAAACAAACCAAAAAAAGGAATGCAATAATATTCCATAGAATCTCAAACTAGACAGGGAATGAAGACTCCCTGGAAAACTCAAAAATCAAAGTAAAAATGAAAATGAATGTGTTATGGTTGAATTCCTCTAAGAGTTCACTCTCCTAGAAGTCTGCTGTGACTCATTGATTCTTTACTCTATCTCTTGACCTTTCTATAACATAATCCTGGAGGTTCCAAATATCTTTATCTACTCACCCCAGTACCTCATAGAAAACTCCACAGTCTTCACTCCTAGCCAAGCCAGGGTGAATAAATTCCTATCACTTCTTCTGTAAAGTCCAAACAGATTGTACCCCCATTCTCACTCTACAGTTTCAGTTGAATCTCTCTGAAGCTAGGGAAAAAAACATGCATAACACTTTTCATTTTTCCTTTCATCACTCTTCACTCGGGTCATGCAAACTGATTTGAGGCTTTGAAAAACCTCAATGAGGCATATAAGTAATATTAAAGTGAAAGAGGTGGATCTGGGGACTTTTTCCTCCACTTCAAGAGTAAAAGTGCTTGCCCCCTTACATAATTGTTTAACAATTCAATTATAAACTAATACATTTAAAAATTGAAAGGGGTCTTAGAGGTCATTAAATCCAGCCCCAAATGTTGACCCTTTGCCATCCTCATTACCTCCTCTGAATTCTGTATATTCCATCTGGTGCAACCAAAGCCCGGAGTAGCTATGTTTTGCCTAAGACCCCCCAAGTAGCAAGTGGCAAAATTTGATTTTGAATTCAGGTTCTAAGATTTCAGTTCATCATTCTTTCTACAATATCAGGCTGCCAAGTTGAACTATTCATTTGAACTCCTTTGAATTGCCTTGGTTGGGTCATGTTAATACAGGTCTAACAGGTGGAAGAGAAAGTATTCAATATGATATAGGAGAAATAATATTGGATTTAAAATCAGGCAACTGGGGTTCACATTCTGACTTGGCTGCTTAGTATTTGTTAGCCCACAGACAGGTCTTGGTATCTGGCATCCTTTTGTAAAATCAGGATTTTACCTATGTGATTGTTATGTTTTAAATCTTTAAATCTGTTTTAAGCCCAAAGATCTTCCAAATGTCCAGGGAACAGTGCTCTTAGGGTAGCCTCAGGGATTTTTGAGACAGTGGAACTAAAAAAATAGAAGTGAATTTTTTTCTTTTCTGATGGCAAATAAATCTGGAATACTCTGAGGTTTCTTTTTGAAAACTCGATAGAGGAAGGGTAGTTGCCCTGTGTCCAGGTTAGAGTGAATATTTTTGCCAATTGTTTTGACTAGATCATTTAAGTGAATACATTTTGTAAAAGCTAATTAATTGTAACTGACTGTTAATGGGGAGCACACTAATGTGAATTAAAAAACAACAGAGCTAGGAACACAACCTCCCCAGGGTTACTCCTAGAATTCTGAGAGTAAGTAGTTATTCTTCTCTGGTGACTCCCAGAAAAATTTTAGTGCATATTACGGAAATGGTACTAAAGAGAATACTATATGGACATGGTGAGAGTTTGCATCAAGCTTCCCTCATTCTGTCTCTATGACCTCTATGAAAGTGTTTCTTAACTGCTTTTTTTAAAAGCTAAAACTTCATAAGTTTGGGAAAGACTGGGGAGAAGGGGTGAATAGGATAGTTAGACAGCATTTCCCTTAAAAAGATCTGAGATTTTAAGGGACTGTGACATCATTATTTTGGTGTGGCAGTCAAAAAAATAGTTCATGCATTCTCAAGAGGCATATCTTCTACAAGAGGGAAATGACATCCCTAATGATTCCTAGTCAGACCACAATTGGTATATTGTTTTCAACTCTAGATGCCATAGCTTAGGAAGGACCTTGATAAGGTGCAGAAGACAAATGGTATGATGAGAGACTTTGAGCACCTGTTATATGAGAATTGGCTAAAAGAAATAAGGATGTTTACCTTAGAATGTGTTAATACTCTTCAGGTATTTAAATGGCTGTTATGTGGAGGAGTAGAATTACACTTGTTCTACTTAACTCTAAAGAACACAGCAAGAGTGATGGTTTGAAACAGAAAAAAAAGTCAAATTTATTCTAGATGTCAAGAAAAATGTCTAGCAATAAGAGTCATCCAAAAAGAAAAAGTATTATCTGTAGCATGGTGGGATTCTCCTTACTGAAGATCTTCAAGTAGAGACTGGGAAACCACTTATCAATTAAGTTACAATAGAGATTCTTTTTGAATATGGATTGGAGTAATTGTCTGCTGAAGAACCTTCCAATTCCCAAGTTAGGTAATTCTGGTGTTACTTAGTATCCCAAATTTGATTACAGAGCCTAAAAAATATTTATCACCATAACTGTTAAAACTAAAGAGTGCGGCAGCTAGGTGGCACAGTGGATAAAGCACCCACCTTGGAGTCAGGAGTACCTCAATTCAAATCTGGTCTCAGACACTTAATAATTACCTACCTGTGTGGCCTTGGGCAAGCCACTTAACCACATTTGTTTTGAAAAAAACTTAAAAAAACTGAAGAGTGCTCAAGATATGAACTACAATTCAAGAAATATATATAAAAGGTGACAGTGTGTTTCCTCCCCGTTAATTTTAGACAATTAAGATTGAGAGAAGGGAAGTGACTTGTCCAACTTCATATAATATATTTATTTCCTGCTTCCCAGTCTAGAGCTTTCCCACTGTACATCACTGCCTCTCTCATAGCCAATTAGAGTTTTCTCCAAATCTGGAACTTGTTCAAATTATTCAAAATCAAGTCAACCTAACTAATTTTTCACTTCATTCAATGGGTTAAAATCCTTCATTTTGTTTTCCTTCTTCCTTTCTTTCCCAATCCTTCTCTTTTCCATATTTAGATCTCAAAAGAATCTGACTTAGTAAATAGAAATTCCCTTAGAAGTCCCCTTGTCTAACTTCTCTTTTAATAGATGTGTCTTGTCCAAGGTCATAAAAGTAGTCAGCAAGTGACAACTAGCCAGAACTCTGTTACTCTTCCCCCAATATCTCAACCCCTCACCAATGACTCTCTGAGTTCCATGATGTACCACTCCTAGACTTTAGAAGTTTTTTGTTCCTCACAGTCTGAGTAAAGCAATATACTTTGGGAAATCACTATTTCAGTCATTCATCACCTATGGATTTGTCTAATTTTAATAGCCTAGTATGGAAGCTTTCTTCAGTGCTTCTCCTGCCTAGGCCTGCTCAGAATCCTTCCATGCCACGGGACCACTCCCACAGATTGATTAATAATGGAGTTAACAATTTTATTCCTTCAGTAAAGGGAATAAATATTTACATAGTGCCTACTACATTCTAGGCACAGTTTAAGTGCTTTACAAACTTTATCTTATGTGATCCTGATAACCCTGTGAACTAGGTCCTATTATTATTATCCACATTTTATAATTGTGGAAACTGAAACAGATGTTAAGTAACAGATGCCCAGTGATACGTAGCTTGTATCTGAGGCTGGATTTGAACTTCTTGAATCTTTTTGACTACAGGAAGTAGATAGGGTACTATCCACTGAGGTATCTGGGCAGGACTAGGGCCTCTGATATTAGGATTTGTTGAATGCTTTTCAGGGCTATTCCTCCATCTTAGGTGTCTACCAATACACAGTTCTCTCTGTAACTCCAAGAATCTGCCTGTGCAGATGATTTTGCTAAAACTAGTTTTGCTAAACCAGTTTGAGGGTAACTAACAAGTCCATTGGTAAGGGGGATGTCTACCCCAAGCATGTAGAAACTTTCCCTGGTTAGAATGAGTAAATGAGAACAGTTTGTTCCAATAGCCATGAAGGTAGCTGAAGCAGACATTGTTGGGTGCTGAGAGCTTGTTCAAACACCAAAGATAGCAAGATCATTCTTTTTTTTTAGGTTTTTGCAAGGCAAACGGGGTTAAGTGGCTTGCCCAAGGCTACACAGCTAGGTAATTATTAAGTGTCTGAGACAGGATTTGAACCCAGGTACTCCTGACTTCAGGGCTGGTGCTTTATCCACTATGCCACCTAGCTGCCCCAGCAAGATCATTCTTTTGTCTTGCCACTGGACTTCATTGACTCTGGAAGAGAGAGTGAGGTTGAAGACACCTGCCTCATTCAAATCAAATTCTTGCCCAAGTCAAGATGTCATCCGTGATATCTTTAGTCCTCTTCAAAAATGAAAGATAAACAGCAACAGCTTCCTAATTACCACTTGTGGGATGGTGAGATGGAGGATCATCATGGTTTCCCATTTTTCCTGGAAGTTCATTCTGAGATCCTCTTGACCTTATAATTGGCACTGCCTCTAGGCACTGTAAAGACTCCAGAATTGTCACCTGACAGATGAAGCTTAAGAACTCCTGGGATTTAATATTGTACCCTAGAATATCTGGATTTTGATATCACTGAATTTTCTTTTGGGAGTAGTCTCTCCCAATTGGAGAATGAATACCTTAAGGACAGGAATTGTCCAACTTTTTTCCATTTGTATCCCAAACACTTAGCACAGTGTTTAACATATAAAAAATGGCTAAAAAATTCTCATTCATTAATTTACCCAATAAATCCCCCCCTTTAACTCCTCTTCTATTTAGACCCATTATTTAGAACTAATCACTGAACCACCAAGATACTTTCATTGATGTACAACTTGTAGGTAAATAAGTATATACAAAACAATTATAATGTAATTTGGGGAAGTGGAACTTCACTCCAACAGATGAGGATGTGAGTAAAGATCCATAGTGACAGCACAATCTATCCCTTACCTTCCTTTCCTGCTTCATTCTTTTGCCCTTTATATTCCAGAAAACTGAACTCTTACCTTATTAGTTTCCTGATCTCAAACTGTTACCTGTGCTTCTATGTCCTCTGTGGATGAACACAAAGCCTTGCTCATGAAGGTTGTATGGTATTATTTCCTCATATCTCCTCTCATAAAACTATCTTTTTGCCTTAAAGCTTAATTCAGATTCTTCTTCTTCCTCTATAAATTCTTCCCTCTTCTTCCCAGGAAAATCCTCTTTCTATTTGATGTCTTTTAAGTAATACTTTGGCTGAAACCCACCTTTCCCCCAGTATTCTTTGCCTTGGATTATACTGATCCATGTACATATTGTGTCCCCCTTGAATAGACCACAGGCTCTTTTTGAGAAGGTTTGGTGTATTTTTTTTAACTTTTGTGTTCTCAGGGCCCAAGAGAAAGACTATAGCAAATAATAAATGCTTGTTTATCTGGGATTATCATATATATATATATATATATATATATATATATATATATATATACATATATATATCCTATATATATATAGGATATATATATATATATCCTATATATATAGGAGGAGAAAAACAATCTGCTAAAAGATATTTTTAATAATGCTGAAAAAGTATTTACTATATTTATTATGGTCTAGGACGTGTGCTAAGCACTGAAACTATAAATATAGGCAAAAAATATATAGTTCCTACCCTCAGGGATCTCATATTGGTGTAGGGGACAAGAACACAAATAGGGCTTTAAAAGTAGGAGGTTAGTGAATAGAAAAGAAGGAAAATGAAGGAACACTGTTTTTGAAGGCCAGAAAGTCAGGAACTGAGACAGGAGAGAAATGAATATTGGCTACCCTCGGTACCTTCATAAAATGGAACACTTAGATGGAACTTACTCATGGGCAAAAGGGAGAGAAATGTTTCAAGGTGAAAAGACCACAGATACTGAGGGAAGTTCCCTGATGATCAGCAAAGATTTGATTTTGAAGTCCAGAAAAGTTAAGATCAGAGTCAGGAGGAAAATGAAGGCTAACCAGCTTGTGTCCTCTACAAAATGGAGGAACATGAAGGAACTAACCAATGAGGGAAGGGGGGGCTAGCATGGCATATTCCAGAGTAGGAAGGCCAAAGGGATAGCTAGTGTTTCAGGTCAAAGAGGTTCCACTGAAAGTACTTCCAGTATGAAATAGCATGAGGTAAGGTTTTTGAAGTCCAGAAAATGAAGAAGAAAGCTGAGTGGGAAATGAAGTGGTCTCATAAGGATCCGATGAATATTTTTAAGTATAATTTAAATTTGAGAACCTCAAAGCATACCTTTTCCTTGTTCTACTTCACATCTTCTCCCACCCTGCTTCACAGAAATGTAACACTGAAAGAGAAGAAGAGTTTATATCAAGATTTTTCTGTGTTAACCCTTCTGGGAAGAACTTCTTCCCTTTCCAAAAATGATAGGGTTGGACAACTTTTACTGAAAAGAGTTTCCCCCACCTCTTTCTAAAGATAATAAGGTTGAATCAAATGGCTCTGACATTCTAGTATTTTAATTTTCAAGGATTTTTAAAGCGTCTACTATGTGCAAGCCCTGCAAATATGACAGATCTTTTAAAATTTACTTTCAAAGATTTAGAAATAAGGGCGACTAAGTCCCATAGAAAATATGTGACTTATCTAAAATCACACAGATAAAATGATAAAAATTAGGATTTGATTACTAGGTGTCATTGTTTAGAAGACTAGAGTGGTTTTTTTAAGGTCTTAAATGAGTTTGGGGCTCAGAAATACAGTATAGAACTGAGCCTATTACACATGCCTTAGATTTGGGTAATAATGGTCACACAAGTACTGGACAAGAAAGGAAAACATGTCTGATGTATTTTAGAAAGCCTTGGAAATGAGCATTCAACCAAAAGAGAGAACTTAGAACTTAGATTTATGGAGAGAAATTGGGGGGGGGGGGATGTGAGCAACAGCATTTTAGAGAGACAGAAAAATCCAGAAAAAGTCAATAAGACCAGTAGCGATCAAGGAAGAGTAGTTGTCCCAGGAAAGCTCCTGATATTTCCTCTGGTGATGAGGCATTTGATAGGAGAGACTGTACTTTCCTGCTGGTGAATAGAGAAAATTATTTCCCCGTATAATGTGTTTCTAAGAACTGAGGCTGCCCAAAATGCTTGCTGCCTCCTATCATCTTTAGATGAGAGGCTGGGTGTATCTCCTATGCAATCAATCTCATTCCCTTCTCACAGGTGTCCACAGCGCTCCTGTCTTCCAGAAGGTAATTGAAACCCCCACACTCTAAGTACAGATAGGGATTGTGTCCTAAAGTCTGCCATGATCCAAAACCTACATTCTTATCTTGTAGGTGCCAGAGGTAGCTCTTATTTATCCATTAGCAAGTAACCTTTAGCCATTAGCTGTAATTATCTTACATAGTCCTAAGTATCAATATGAGAAAACATAGGCTTACAAATATGTAATAAATGAAATACAGTACCCATTCCTATTAAAAATACCAGAAAGTATTGAAATAAGTGGAAAATGATAAGTAGTATTTATCTAAAACCATCAGCAAGCATTATCTGTAATGAGGATAAGGGAGAAGCCTTCCCAATAAGTTCAGAGGTGAAACACAAATGCTCAGTAATTATCATTAATTATTACCATTCAGAAATGTTAGCTTTAGAAATAAGAGAAGAAAAAGAAATTAAAGCAATTAAACAAGGCAAAGAGGAATCAAAACTCTCACTTTTTGCAGATTATATGATGGTATATTTAGAGAATGCTAGAGAATCAAATAAAAAAGCTATTTAAACTGTTCAACAACTTTAGCAAATTTGCAGGATATGAAATAAAACCACATAAATCATCAACATTTCTATTTCTATCTATACCAGCAAAACTCCATTTAAAGTAACTGTAGACAATATACAATATTTGGGAGTCTATTTGCCAAGACAAACTTGGGAACTATATGAATACAATTACAAAACACTTTTCACACAAATAAAGTCATATCTAAACAACTGGAAAAATCAATTGCTCATGGGTAGCCCAAGCTAATATAAAAATGACAATTCTTCCCAAACTAATTTGCTTATTCAGTGTCATACCAATCAAACAATCAAAATTTATTTTATAGATCTGGGAAAAAAAGATTACAAAATTTATCTGGATGAAAAAAGGTAAAAAATACCAAGGAAATTTTAAAAAATACAAAGGAAGGTAGCCTATATTATAAAGCTGCAATCTTCAAAACTATTTGGTTCTGGGTAAGAAATAGAGTGTGGATCAGTGGAATACATCTGGTACAAAAGAAACAGTAATAAATGATTATGGTAATCTACTATTTGATAAACCCCAAAGACTCCTGTTTCTGAGATAAAGAAGTCATTATTTGAAAAAATATTGGGAAAACTGAAAAAATGGTATGACAGAAACTAAGCATAGATTAGCATCTCACACTGTATACCAAGATAAGGCCAAAATGAGTACATCATTTAAACACAAAAAGTGATACTATAAGCAAATTAAGAGATCAAGGAATAGTTTACCTGTCAGATCTAGGGAGAAGGGAAGAATTTATGACCAAACAAGAGACAGAGAATATTATATAATACAAAATCAATAATTTTGATTATTTAAGTTAAAAAAGTTTTGCATAAAGAAAACCAATACAACCAAGAGTAGAAGGAAAATGGAAAGATGGGAAACAGTTTTATTTTTTTTTTGCAATTACAGATAGTTTTCAATATTCATTTTTTGTAAATTTTTGAGTTCCAAATATTTTTCTCTCCCTTTCTTCTCTCCTCCCTTGCCAATCAATCTGATATAGTTTGTATCTGGAAAATCATGTCAAACATATCTCCATAGGGAAAAATACAAGAAAGAAAAAACAAAAATTTTAAAAGGTGAAAATGAATGCATCTTTATTCATTCAGATTCCATAATTGTCTGAATGTGGATGGCATTTTCCATCACAAGACTTTTAGAATTGTCTTTGAGAAGAGTCAAGTGTGTCATAGTTGATCATTTTACAGTATTGCTGTTAATACAATGTTCTGATTCTGCTCACTTCACTCAATATCAGTTCATATAAGTCTTTCAATATTTTTCTGAAATCTGCCTGCTCATGATTTCTTATGAAACAAAAATATACCATCGCACTCATATACCACATTTTATTTAGTCATTCCCCTTGAATTTCAATTCTTTGCAACTCCCAAAAGTGTTGCCATAAATATTTTTGTATATGTGGATCCTTTTCCCTTTTTTATGATCTCTTTGGAATACAGACCTAGTAATGGTATTGTTGGATCAAAGGGTATGCCCAGTTTTATAATCCTTTGGGCACAGTGAAAGTCAAAATCTTAAAAAAATGAATGCTTAATACTATCTCTATATGTAATTAGGAAAAAATAAAACACTAACTACAAAAAATATGTAATAAATATATCTTTGCTAATTTGCTAAATATTTCCCAAATAGATTTTAATCTGGTTTTTGGAAGCACTGAAGAGCATCATGGATCATGTGTGTTTAACACCGCCATTGTGAATGATTCAAAAAAAATTAAAGACTCACCCTATGTCCTCAAAACAAACCCAAAATGTAATAAAGAGAAATGTGCTGTGTTTGCACACATGTTAATGCATGCAACTCAGTAAAGTGCAGAGTGTCCTGGACTGAAAGTCAGAAGACCTGGCTAAAATTTTATCATCTCAGTCATTTCTTTTTTAAAAAATTTATGTAATGAAACAAGCTTTTTCATAACATAATATAATAAAACGATGAATGCACATGAAACAGCAAATCTATTATGTACAGCTGCTATTCCTTTTAAATATAAAGCAAAGATACTATGTAAATTTCTGTTTTTTCTTTTTATTCTTCCCTCCCTCCCCCTCCCCTAAGATAGTCACCATTTTGACCTATGTGACCATGAAAAAAGTCATTTCCCTTCTCTTGGTTTCAGTTGCTTCAACTGAATAATTTTAGAACATAAACTCTGGTACTTATTAAATGCTTAATAAACAAATGTTGATAATCAATTGATTGATCTAAAGAGTTTTCCAACTCTAAAATCCCAGGATATACAATTTGTAAGAGGTGGCTTTGAGATCAAGATGTGTTTAAGATTTTAATTTAAAGTCAAGAAAGAGGTTCAGCTCCCAGGGAAGTTGACATGAATACCATTTGCTTCTCAGAGCTGTTGGAAAGAAAGCATTATGAGAAATGCTATAAAAATGGGAATTATTATTAGGTACAAAGACACCTTTGTATGTCTGTGATCATGCATCCATAGCTATCAACTATGAGTCCAGTTGTTCAAGAATAATTACAGTCATAACTTTATGGAAAATTATGAAAAGTCATTTATTTATTCAACAAGCATTTATATTTCTACACAGCACTTAAACACTAATGTAGTGTGTCCAGAGACTAATACAGTGATGAATATAATCATAAGGTGATAGAATTTTAAAAGTGACAGGGATAAGGACCTTGGAAGTCATCTAGTCCCTGATTTCTTGAACCTCAGTCTAGTTGTTGAGATAAAACATGCATATAAATAAAGCTAACACAGATTAGAATGTAATAAATACCTTAGAAAATGCAAGCAAGGTGCTCTAAATTCATACAAAGGAGAGGTCAGATCCTTCCTTTTTCATAAAATAGTTCAGTCAATGGCCCACATCTCCAAGTGCTGCTCTGTCCAAAAATACAAATGATCCAACAACAGATGGGTAACCTGTGTTCATACCATTCACTATCACCTTTTTCTTTCTTTTTTTTTTCTGAAAATACTAGGTTTTATTCACACCCCAGTGGTAAACAATGACCTTAATAGAATGACTAAGTTTTTGGTAGATCACTATATCACATTAAAATACAAAAATCCATCACTTTTTTCAAAAAATTTTTTAACCTCTGAGTCTAGTTTCCCCCAGCTGCTTCCTCTTTAAAACTATCTTCCATCCTCTCTATATGTATCTTGAATACAGTACATCTATTTATTTACATATTACATAATTACAAATTACAAAATTTGCATATTTACATATTAATTAATTCTTTTATTAGGGTGTAAACTCCTTGAAGAAAAGAACAGTTTTTGCCTTTGTATCCCCAGGGCTTAGCAGAATGTCAGACACATTATAAGCTCTTTACAAAATGCTTTTGAACCAGTGATTGATTGGAGAAATAGATCTCAAAGGTTTTGTATGCCAAACCCCATCCAACCAGAAAATACAAAGAACACCCAAGCACTTATGCCACAAAGTGAGGTTTGGACCCTGGTGACTGACTTGGGGATCTCTGTTTCTTTCTATTTTCCTTGCAATTGGAATATCTTGATTGCCATGTAGGGTGTCAGTCATTAATCATTTATTAAGCACCTACTATTTGCTAGGGATTGTTTAAGCCTAGTTCTTGCTCTCAAAGAGCTCACAGCCTAATGGGGGAAACAAGAGGCAAATAGGATAAATTGGAGAAAATCAATAGAGAAAAGATGTTAAGGAAAATCAGGAAAGGTTTCCTGTAGAAGGTGAGATTTTAATTAAACTTGAAGAAACCAGGAAGTTGACTTGAGAGGGAGAATGTTCTGTACATGGAAGTGAGCCAGAGAAATTGTCTGGAGCTGATAGTGTCTTATTATTGACATGGCAAAGGGGCCGGTGTCATTGGATCAAAGAGTAAATGAAATGGATTTTGGTATAAGACTTGAAAGGAAGGAAGGACCAAGGCATGAAGGACTTTGAAAGCCAAGATGGTGCTACATTTGGACTGCAATCATGGCAGGGCTCCCATGAGGTAAATGGACTGGTCTAGTATACTGAGTTCCAGAGGTTGCTGCTACCTTAGTTTAAGATTGTCAACCAGAATGGCAAAGATTACTATAGAGGAGATGAATCAGATCCAGAAATGGAAACAGAAAAAAACTGGCAGCTGTTGTAGCTATCACTGGGTTTGTGAGCTGAAGAAATGATATTTTCTCTACCCACTTCCTGTGGTTTCCCAAGGTACAGTTGGAGACCCAGAAAGAATTTGGGTCTCACACACATCCTTCCACTTATTCCCTTTCCACAATCTGTAGGTGTGTACAGAGGGATTTCAAAACTTCATTTTCACTTCCAAATAATTGGGACACAAAGAGAAAGAAATTTTAGGGGAAGTTTGAGGGGAAGGGAGTGAGCATTTATTAATTGTTAAAATATTATTATTATAAAATATTATTATTATTAGTTTTATGGAATGCCTTGCATTATTTGCTTTGCACATACATTTACAAAATTTATTTGATGTTTACAATAACCTTGTAAGGTAGAAATTAATTAATATCTCTCTTTTACAGTTGAAAAAACTGAGGTAGACAGTCTTTAAATAATTTGCCCAAAGTCACACAGCTAATAAGTGTCTGAGGCTAGGTTCAAACTCCTGTCCACTGCAAGTGCAGTGGCTAGAGCACTGACCTTGAAGTCAAAAGTACAGAAGTTCAAATCCAGCCTTAGACACTTGACACTTACTAGTAGTGTTACCTTGGGCAAGTCACTTAACCCTGATTTCCCGGCATCCAGGACTATCTCCAGTGGTCCTGATTCATACCTGACCACTGGACCCAAATGACTCCGAAGGAGTCTGAAGGAGAAAGTAAGGTTGGTAACATAGCACAGCATCCCATCACTCAAATCCAGTTCATGCATTTGTCATAATATCACCTCTCTAATGTCATGGTCTTCTTCAAGAATAAAGGACAAACTTCATAGAATATACCAAAAGTGTCCGAATTGGGATTTTGCTTTTGTTTAGGTTTTTCTGGTCAGGATCAGTAATTAACCTTTTAATCATCTGCAACTTGTAGTTTTAGAGAGTTGATGTGTCCCTGAAAGGCTTTAGAATTATAGCATTCAAGGCAGAAGGGATGAAAAAGGCCAACTAGTCTTATCAGCACTACCCCCTCCAGTACCCCTATTGTATACTTAGGAACAATTAAATGACTTGCTTAAGGTAACAAAGAAAGTGGTAGAGGAAAGATCTGAACTCATGGCTTTCTGATCCTAAAGTTGGTCACTATCCATTTTATCAAATTGCCTCTAGGAATATGGTTAGTTTATTTAATTTACTGTTTAAATCCTAGATTAAATAAAAAATGAACGTTTCTTAGAGCATGTCTGTTTCTATTAATGATTGATTAAAGGAAATTGGGTTTCCCTATTTCACTCAGTCTAGAAGTACAGCATAGGACAGCTAGATGGTGTTGTGAATAAAGTACCAGGTCTGGAGTTAGAAAAATTCATCTTCCTAAGCTTAAATCTGGCCTTAGATTCTTACTAGCTGTATGATCCTAAACAAGTAATTTCATCCTGTTGCCTCAGTTCCACATCTGTAAAATGAGCTGGAGAAGCAAATAACTAATCTCCAGTATCTTTGCTCAAAAAACCCTAAATGGGGGCATGAAGAGTTATACATGGGGGTGGCTAGATGGTGCAGTGGATAGAGCACTGGCCCTGGAGTCAGCAGTACCTGAGTTCAAATCCGCCCTCAGACACTTAATAATTGCCTAGCTGTGGCCTTGGGCAAGCCACTTAACCCCATTTGCCTTGCAAAAATAAAAAAAAAATTGTACATGACTGAACAACTGAGAGAAATAATTATTAATAACCAATATCTTGGAAAGATTCAGAACTTCTCCCCCTTCTTTTAAAAGTTCTGATTTTAATGTCTTTTGAAGGACATTACTGATAATGAGATTGCTTGGACTCTCCTCAATCCTAGACAGACTTTGTCCAACCTCACAAAGAAGTTAATCCTGTATGGGGGAACTCATTGTGTTCCACTCAAGCTTAAGTGGAGACAGATGCTTTTGCCTATAACACCAGGCTGCAGAAGGTCTAAATACAGATAATTTCTCAGTCCAGCGGTGACAGGATGTCATAAGCAGCCCCTCTGCTTTGAAGAGTATATAAACTGTGAGTCTACTATCATGATTGCCTTTGGTCTAAGAGAGTTGGTCAAATGAGCATCTTTTATTAATAGCCTGCTGGTCTTATTAATAAAGTAATCAAACTACTCAGAAACTAAGCCTCTTTGTAAATGTCACACAACACAAGAAGTATATTGGTCCCTTTTGAGTCCAATCGCATGATTAGAGCAGCAACTTTAATCTGCTCCATTTCTGACCTAATCATTTACATTTCCTTAGGTAATCTAGCAGCTCCTCCCTTCCTTCCCCTTTTCCTCCACCTCCCCAGGTTCCCAGGGTCATGTTGGTGCTTAGCACCCAACTGGCAGCTTGGCCTATTGCAGTTCAGGATTCTGAAGTTCAAGATAGCCACCAGCCAGCTTCAACCTCCTCCATATCAGAGACTGCTAGGATGTGTCATGAATCCTGATTAAAATATGTGCTTTGACTTATGCTGGAAAATGCTATCCAGCCCCAGAGAAAGATGTGATGGTGCCTGAATACAGATTGAAACATACTTTTTTTTAAAAAACTTTATTTTTCTGCAGGGTTTTGGAGGGGGGGAAGGAGGGGGAAGGAGGTCTATATTTTTTTTGCAATATGGCTATTATGTACATGTATTGTATTTGTTATGACTACACATGTATAGCCTATATTGAATTGCTTGTCTTCTCATTGTTGGGGGGGGGAGGGAAGGAGAAAAGGAGAGAATTTGAAATTCATTGTTTTAAAAATTGTTTTTACATGTAATTGGGAAAAAACAAAAAAAGTAAATAAACTTAAAAGATGGAACTTTAAAAGAGAACTAATCAAAGATGACTCAAGGGCCATAAAATAGCTCCTATACTAACTCATCATGTCTATATTCCCTTCTTGATCCCAATTTCAAACACAGAACTCATTATAGGGACAAATGATGATAATAATGACAATAATAGCATTTATATAGCATTTTAAAGTTTCCAGACTTCCTAAAAAAATATTATCTCATTTATCCTCACACCAACTCTGGAAGGAAGTTATTATAATATCCCCAGTTCATAAATGAAGAAACTGAAGCAGAAGTAAAGTGACTTGTCCAGGGTCATACAACTAAGAAAGTGAAAGGTAAAATTTGATCTCAGGTCTTTCTGACTCCTGATATCTGGAATAATTCAGCATCCTTCACCACTCAAACACCTCTTTTGTCAGACATCTCTACGCCATGCTGCCTCAATTCAAAATCCCTATCTCCCCCCCCAACCTTTGAAATATTAGACTCTAATGAGTAAGTTTTCACCTCATCTTGCCCTAAACCAGACCTCTATGACATTTCCATACCCTGATACCCTCCTTTATGAATAATCTTGCCCTCATTAAAACACAAACTTCCTAAGGGCAAGACCCATCCTAATTACTTGTAATTATATGCCCGAAATTTATATCTGCAAGCTCTTATGTACTTGGTACATAAGGACTTAATAAATGCTTTAATCTATCTATCTGAGCCATTGTTTTTTTCATCTGGAAAATGAGAAGATTAGATTAGATGATCCCTAAGGTCACTTGCAGCTCAAGACCAACTGGTCTTAGATATGGAGGAAACTGAGTTCTACTTTCAATTAGCTCAGTCCTCTTGGTTTCTAGTGAAGCCACTAGTAAGGAAGTGAAGCCAAGGGCTATGATATAAAACAGTTCTTAATTTCTGATTAGATTTCAAGGGTTCCACAAATGTGGATGGGAAAAATTATAATTTTATTTTTCACTAACGCATAACTATATAATTTAAAACATCCTTTCGTTAGTTAAAAGCATTAGTCTGAGAAGAGGTCCATTAGCTCCACCAGACTATCAAAGGGATCCATGACATAAAAAAGGTTAAGAACCCCTGGGATCGGAGGAATGATGGAAGGATAATTTGGGACGAGAGATAAATTTTACCTCCACCAGAGTCTTGCCTGAGGCAAGCCCTGCCTGCTGAAAGCCATGTGTTGGTCTGTGACCATCATTTTCCAAATTCAGTAACAAGCCCCTGATGGTACAATGACAAGATGTAAATTAGAGATTTACTGGGCTTAATTTTCTTTTGTCTCTTTGGTAACAAAGTCAGGGATTTTTTTCCCCCATTTATGAGCTCAGTCTGGTGAAAACAATTAATGAAATGTTTCCCAATTAATTACAATGTTTAGCAGCTGAGAGGAACTGTCCTTGTTGTTCTTACTCCCCATGGGGAGAGTGACTCTCTGGAGGAACAGTCCCTGAGACCAGGAGTTCCCAGATAACCCTCTATAAGCCCTTTCTACTCAACCTCATAAAGGGAGAAGGTGGCAGGAATGGTGTGAGCCCAAGCAGAATAAAACATGAAGAAGCCTTTGCCTCTAGGCTTCTAAATGTGCAATTGTGGGGGACACGCTTGGCTTTCTTTGCTAAGAAATTAATTAAGTGGCAGTTAATTCCCATGATAACAATAAGCAGTGATAATAATAAGGCCATTCCATTTGGTGTAGGAGAAGGTGTCCCAAGGGGATGGTGCCAGGTGTTCTGAGCTCTAGAAGGGAGCAGGAGGGATGGGGTAGTTAAAAAGAGATTTCTCTAGTCTAGTGAGGGATGTCTGTCTTCCCTTAGTTTCCTGCTCCTATTACTCAACTCTGTTATTTCTTGAATTTCTAACCTTCTTTTGCATCTGGTCCCTCATTCTTGAAGGGCAAGAATCTGAGATAATTATTTAAACATATTAACCAAAAAGCAGAGACCCCAAGAAATTGGTTGATCTGCCCTGCTGTGCACAAGTTAGCAAGGTTCCATTACAACTCTGGACTCTGCACTCTGCTCTCTAACCAGAACTCTCTTGGTCTATATTCCTATTAGGTGCTCTGTTGAGTCTATCACTGTATCATAACTAAGGTATTAGTGCCTAGCTTAATTTATACATGTTCATTTTAATTGAAGAGTTATGATTTCTCACCCACCCAAGCATGTGCTGTTTTAACAACTAGTCTAGGGAAGATTCTAGAAATATTCTGCTATCTACTGTGTGCAAAGAACTGTTTTAATCTCTGAAGAGGAAACAAAAAGCATAAAGAACCCATAATAGAATGTAAACTTCTTGAGGGCAAGATCTTTATAACCTCAAACCCTAGTACAATGTATAACATAATAGAAGCTTAATAGATATTTGTTGATTAACTACAGTCTAATAGAGGAATAAAACTTTTTTTTAAAAAATTCACTTTAGCACCAAACATATATGCACACCAACAATAATGTGCATTTATAAAGTATTTTGCTTGCAGTACATTTTGCATACATTATGTCAATTGTTCTGCACAATAAGGTAAGCGTGACTAGTATTTTTATTCCCATTCTATTCATCAGTAGTGTCACAGAGAGTTTAGTTTACTTGTGAAAGGTTATACAACTAAAGAGAAATGAGGTCAGAATTTGAAGTCAGGTTTTTACTGACTCCATATATGATATTCTTTCCCCCATATCTCATTGACTTTAATTATTATATAAGGAATTAGCTTCAAAGCAAAGGGCAATATGAGATCTACAATAAAAAGAGCCTTCTTCACTGGTAAGATCAGGGAAGATTTTGTGGAAAAGGAAGAAAAGGAAGTTTGAGTTGAGCTTCAGAGGATAAGCATGTCTTCAATCAGCAAAGATGATATTTCAGGCATAGGGAGCAACATGACAAGGAAGCAGAAAAGTGTGGGTTTGAAAGTCCCTCCTCTGACAGATCCTGGAAGTTATCTGTTTTCTGTTATTAGCTGGATATAAATTTTCTTTAGTGTTGATCAACCACATTGTAGTGCTCTCTGTTTCTCATCTGATCACCACTCACCAGTACCTGTTGTAAAGTTTAAATGAAAAAGGGAAAAAAGTAGGAAATCAAAACACTCAATTCTCTTTGGTCAAAGGAAGAAAGATATCAAATGCAATGGTAGGGAGTGGGAAGGGAGAGAGAGACTTAGCCTGGTTTTTGGAATTATGATAAGAAAGATGCCCTCAAATATTCCATAGTTAATGAAAGTGAATAGTCAGAGGTTGACTTTAATTTTAATGATTATTTTAGATAAACATTGTAGTAAAATGGGGGGAGAAGATGGACTGGCAGTCAAGAGACTCAATTTCAAAGCTTTCCTCTGTTACTGATAACAATTCACTTGTATATAACAAAAATATTTGTGAATATATATATGTATATACAAATGAACATATGCGTCCTATAGGAGGTTCCATTTCTACTTACATGCATGTGCAAGCACATAATCATATAATGTGTCTGGTGTATATGTCATATCAGAAGTCCCTAGAAATACATATACATATGTGTCTATATGTGTGTATTTATTTTTATTTATCAATGGCAGCATAGTATACAGCAAAGAGAATCATTCTTAAAGAAAATCAGGTTCAAATCCTGCCTTGACACATTAACTATGTGACACTGGGAAAGTTGCTTGTAATACCCACTTTGGAGAGACTTCTTCATCTCCCACTGTGTTTTTCTTCTTCTTTGGTTTCCATAGTCTCTGGAAGGCAGTTCTTATTTATCCCCTCTGTGTTCTAGGGGGAAACTCTGGAAAACATCTTGTACTGTTGCTCATGAGCCTTCACAAGTGTGTACCTTGCTATTAACCAGTTGATATTAAAGAACTTTGAGAAAAGAAACTTATTGAGCATGTATAACATTTTTGAGTGTTATTTAACAAGATTGCTATAGAAATTGAGAATGTATAGCAAGAACAAATTAATCTCCTCAAATAGAGAGTTAATCTCACTCAAATCCAATTCAGAACTTGTCATGGCATCACCGCCCTGATGTCATGGTCTTCTTCGAGAATGAAGGACAAACATAATCATTCCCCAACATATCTAAAAGTCGTTTTGTCTCTTGGTAGCATCCTCATAAGTCTTCTATTATATGTTTTTTGTTGGGCTCCAAAGATCCCATCTCTCTTCTGTGATCATGCTCCTTCAAGCTGCCACCATCTTTTGAACTTTTTTTGCATCTATCCAAAGGCAGGTTCCCTCTCTCTCAGTTTTCTTCCTTTTAGGAAGGGGGCTAGTAATCTTTTCCCTTTTGAGAGCATAGTGATGATCAAATCAGAAATACATGACCAAAAACACCATCACCATTATCTTCCTAAATCATTGAGGATGTTGAGATATTTTTAACCTTATTGAACATTTTTTTTAACTGAAGAATAATTAACCTGAGCAATAAGGGTGATAGAACCTTAGGCTCAAAGGAGAGACTCTGCTTCTCCAAGAACCATGGGAGATAGGAAAACTTACTCTTGAATGGTGGTGAAAGTTAACTAGTGTAACAGGACATATATGTGTGTGTGTGTGTATGTATGTATGTATATACATATGTACATATAAATGTATATGTATTTTCTAAGAACTAACAACTCTAGGTTGATCCCTGCATCCCCAGAACTGTGTCAAAAATGATTAGCAGGACCAGACTGATTGATTTAGAAGCAAATTCTACCAAACTTTTTTAAAATTAATTTCAATTCTATATAAACTATCTGGAAAAAAATAAAGGAGTCCTACTAAGTTCTTTCTATGAGACATTTAAAACAACTTTGACTACCACCTCACATTGACTAACATGACAGAAAAGAAAAAATGATTAATGTTGGAGAAGATATGGGAAAATTAGGATACTAATGCATTTTACTGGAACTGTGAACTGATCTAAGCCTTCTGGAGAGCAACTTGGAACTATGCCCAAAAGACAATCAAACTAAGTATACCTTTTGATCCACTACTACGTCTGTATCCCAAAGACAGCATAAAAAATGGAAAAAGACTCATAGGTACAAAAATATTTATAGCAGTTCATTTTATAATGACAAAGAATTGGAAACTGAAGGGTTGTCCATCAGTTGAAGAATGGTTGAATAAGTGTGTTATATTATTGTAATGGAATACTGATGTGCTTTAAGAAATGATAAAGGAGACAGTTTCAAAAAACACTTGCAAAGACATATATGTGTTGGTGTAAAATGAAATGAAAAGAATAAGGAAAACATTATACACAGTAACAGCAATATAATAATAATAATCAACTATGAAAGCCTTAACTATTCTGAGCTATACAATGAACCATGACAATTCCAAAGGACTCATAATGAAAAAATGATGTTGCCTCCAAAGAACCAATGAATACAGAGTGCAGATTAAAGTATATTTTCTTTCATTTTATTTTTCCCACAATATGACTAATGTGGGAAATTGTTTTGCATAGCTTCATATGTATGATAGGTATTGTATTTATTGATTGGAGGAAGGATGTGAATTTGGAACTGATAATTTAAATTTAAATTTTTAAAAAAGAGTTAAAAAATAATTAATCCCTGAGTCAGGATCACTTTGAGGTGGATAAAGATGTAGGAGACCCAACTTCCTAATTTACTTGGAAATCAGTCATAAGGGGCTAGGACACAAGCATAATTTTATTTACCTCACTACACTAGCAAGAAAGGACTGTGATCCCCATGATTAGGAGTGAAACAAAAAATTCACTTAGTTCCAATTTGCCTCTGCCTTTATAATTTATAATCACTGTGGCTATGTCTGTCTCCATTTGCTTCTCTCTCTTAGTCTCTGTCTCTGTGTCTCCTTATCTTTATCTATGTCATTTATGTCTTCTCTCTCTCTCTCTCTCTCTCTCTCTCTCTCTCTCTCTCTCTCTCCCTTCCTTTTCTCTCAATTTCCCTGTCTATCTCTGTCTGTCTCTGTCTTTTTGTCTCTGTATCTGTCTCTCCTTCTTATTCTTTTTGTCTTTTCTCATTTAAATAGAAAAGGTGATCAAGGATCTGCTTTTCAGGACTGGCAAGATTCTTCGTGAATGTCTTCTCTGTGAATCTCACCGTTTTCAATTATTTCCTAACCCACCTCTGGGGAGCTGGGCCAAGCCGGAAGATTAACAGAATAATGAGTTTAAATTATTTAGCTTCTCTCCCTCTCTCCCCTCTCTCCCTTTTTTCAGTGGCTATAATGTACCTATTCCAGGTCCAGATGCATTGGATAATGCATTACAGGTTATAGTTAATGACTGATCTTCTTTTCAAATTAATATGTAGATTTCTACTATCCATCTCAATCCTAAGGAATAATAAAAAAGAGAGATTGGTGGAAAGAGTAGAGTGAGAGATTTGAGTATTTTCTTTTCACCAGAGTTAAAGCCAAATTTATAAATGAGTGGAGAGGATCTGGTACAATGAAGAGTTATTCTCAGGAATTATCAAGGGATTCAACCACCAGTGTTCTAAAGATTAAGCAGAAGCCTTACAATGTACTTATATAGATAAAAATCACAGAATATTGGATATTAGAGCTGAAAGGGACTTTAGAGGTCATTAATTTCCTCATTTTACAGAAAGAGAAACTGAGTCACGGAGAAAGAAAATGATTTTCTCAGTGTCATAAAGTAAGTTAATGGTCAAGTTGAGACTTAGATTGTATGCTTTGCTGCCCAGGCTCTTCAGTTATCACTATATATGTTTACAGAAAAGATGGAGGGACAATAAAGTGAGTTTGGAGGTGTCTCTTTTCAACTGTAGATCAATCAGAAATGAAGATAAAACTCTCTGAAATGATTGGCAGGGAAAACAGAATTCAATTCACACCCAGTTTTTCAAGAACTCTGGTCTGCTCTGTCAAGTGAGCTCTGTCGGGCAGTCTACTCTTTGATTATTCATATCCACAGGAGGGGGAGTCATGGGAACAGATAATTAAAAACAGCAGATGTCAGTAATAACAATCCCTTACATTTGTACAGTGCATTATACTTCCCAAAATGCTTTCACGGGTCTTGTCACCCTTGATGAATTGGACTATATGATTCCCCAAATCCCTCCCAGCTCTGACAGCCAATCATCCTATGATCTGTGAGTACATCAATCTAACCACAATTATGGGCAGGTGGGTATGAGGGAATAACCCAGGAAAGCATGCAAGGAACAAAACAAGCAGGTAATCTCCTTGACTTCCCTACTAAAGACTTGTATCTCTCTCTATTTGGCTCTGGGAGGCAGGAAACTTCTACAGTAGTTTCCACTAGTCCATACTTGGACTCAGATATCCCCTAATTCATTTGACTTAAGCACTCCATGGATTCCCAAAGCCCCACTGGCAAAGGACTAGGATTGATAGTATTCTAACTGGCAGATGGATAAACAGGATTTTCCCTAGGGTGCCAACATCCAGAGGTCTGTACTTCTTCCTTGAAATGAAAACAAGGATGGTTTTATCCACAGAAACATATACTTTCCTTCAAAATGGTGGTCTCTATGTCTTGCCTTGAACAAAGTTCTCCAGCTACAACACATTTGTACCCATTTCCATGGTGCATCTTCATCAGGGTTTGCCAGTGGGCAAAAAGGTTGAGGGGTGAAACTATCTAAAGAAGGAGGGTGTCTTTTCTCCCAGTGTGACTAGCCCTATAGTCTGACTTGTTCTTTGACTGTATTCTTTCTCGTTTCACCTACCAGTTCCTCACTTGAATTTGCCCCATTAGTTCTGACTCTGAGATCTCTCTATCCAACACTGCCCCCAGGTAGTCCGTGGCGCTAATTGAATTCTGCCAGAGGGGTAGCCAAGATGTTCTAATAAGTTAGAGGCGAAACCCATTCCAAGAAATGGGCAGACAAGTTGCAAAACTCAAAGAGCTAGAGGTGAGCAGACTCTCTGAAGCAAAAACAGGGTCAAAATATGTAATCAGTCTAAGACAGGAACAAAAGGTGAGGTCCAGGGCTCAGACTGTGATAGTTCAAGCCCAACAAGTAACAGTGTTGAGTTAGGAAAAAAATAGCATCTCAATCTGCTGCAGCCACTTCGTGAAAGTGTGTATGCTTTTCCCAACTAACAGGGGGCTTGTCACAGTTCCTACTTAATCTCCTTTAGCTGTCAAACCCCCCACCACCATCAATTTCATAGTTCTTCATGACAACAGTCTTTTGTGATTTGGGGTCCTAAGGGTCCTCAGTTTCTTCATCTAGAAAATTGGGGCTATATTATCTCTAGCAAACCTTCTGTCTCTAAATTCTATGACCCTATGATTTTATGAACTGAGTCACTTTAATACCAAATGTGCATGAACAAATTCCGTCTTTTCCTGACAATAAAGAAAAGAGCTTTGCTCAGTTACTAAGGTTAGATGTAAAACAAAGCAAGGTAAGATTAAGCATTGAAACAGAGGAGAAGCAGTCATTGGTGTGATGGCTAATGTTTAACAACCTACTCTCAAAAGAAAATTTACAAAGGACCCACTTTTAAATTTAATCTCATTTTTCATCACTTTTTAATGTTTAAACAATCAATGCAACTATAAGCCAAGTCCTGATTTGTGGCATTTTCTGATTTTTGAGGTGTAAATATTCAGATTAAAAATTTAACCATCAGTTCTTGAGAACCTGTTAGAGTTGCCTTGAGCTCCAACACCTAAACAGTGAAAAGAATTTCTTGTCTTTAGAGCAAACCCTGCTAGCTCTAAGTACTTTGAGTTGTAATTTAAAACAACTCATGTAAGAGCTTCTGAAAACTGTGTCTCCCATGAGATTTCTTCCTTGTATAGATGTATTTAATCCTTGCCTATGCTGCCTCTTCTCAGGACTCCTATACCCTGGTTCTTTGTGGGGGCCTTGGATTGCAATTTCATTGCCTTGATTAAAAGACATTTCTTTTTGTCATTTTATCAGCCTTTTTATTTCAGATTGACAAAATCCAGTTCAATAATTTATTACACAACCTTGGGTCAGTCACTTCCCACTCCTGGGCCTTGGTTTTCCTTATATGTAAAATGAGGGATTTGGACTAGACAATTTTTGAGCATCCTTCAAGTTTGAGATCTAGGGCCTTGTTGTGTCACACAGAGTTAATGGCAACTCTTCTTCCTTATAGTATGTAAAATCTATAAAAATAGGGACATAGAAATTTGAATCTCTTCCAGCACCTAGGATAGCAGTCTGCTTATTAAATGTTGAGAGAGAGATCACAGCACTTGACTTTGAGGTCATATGATCCACTTCTTTCATTCCACAGAGGAGAAAGCTGAAGCCCAGAAAATTAAATGACTTGCCCAAGGTCATACAAAGAGGAGGTCATGAGTCCTCGACTTTAGAACTCTTACCCCTAAGCCAGTTCTGTGGTTATTATTGGACTATTCTGACTTTGTTTACACTGCTCAACTTGAGTTGTGTTTTGCCAATCAACAACAAATAAGACATTGGTCCCCTTCTACTTCTGCTACTGATTTCAACAAAGTAGAAGAAAAAATAAAGAACTATTCCTCCGAGAGGGAAAACAGAATTCACAGACAACAGCTCTACACAGGCATAATCAAAGGCAATTGATGTCTTTGATTTTTTTATTGATTCTATTTGATGTTTTTATTACAACATCAGTCAGAGAGACTAAACATCTCCATTCCAAATTACATGAAGAATTTGTTCCTAAATAACAGGGGGGAAAAAAACAACAAATAAAAATTGAATGGCTGACACATTTAATTCTTTTGAAAAATCTCTTTGGTCCCAGAAATGAACCCTGATATCCCCTTTCTCTAAAACCATGGCTGTGAATGAATCTGTTCCTTCCCTAGATAAAGGACTGTAATTTTGAAGACACTGTATTAGATGATGGGGATACAAAGACAAAATGAAAATAAAATGTCTCCCCTCCAGGAGCTTACATTCTATTGAAGGTTAGGTTGCTGCATGTAAATAAAGATAAAAAGGATTATTGGAGAAGGGAGAGAACATTAACTTCTAGGATAATATTCCTGTAGGAAGTGGCTTGAATCAAGCTAGTGAGTCTAAGAAGAAAAGCAGTGGAAAGGTATGAAATTTTGAGATGGGATGTTAAGTCCAAGGAGTAGCAAGTAGACCATTTTGACTGAAAAAAGACCAACTTCACCTATTGGCTTAAGATTTTCTAACCTTGCAATTCAAGAAGAGGAATGTTTAGACTCTTTGATGGATACAAGATTACAATATTGATGTTTGAACCAGAGACTGTAACCTGGATCAACATATATGCAACTTACCTGGTAGGATAGAGCAGGTTATGGTGGCAGGTCCAGTGACAAGGTCTTGCCCACTTCTTCCCTTCCCTCCACCCTCCACCTCCCCTCTTACCCCGGAAGTATGGTACTCTGGATAATAAACCAAGAGGATCAATTGCTCAGGGTGGATCCCAACCTTAGAATTTTCTGAACTGGGTTTGACCTGCAAGCTCTAATGATAGATGAAGTCACTACCCTATATTGTGATGGCAGCTGTGCCTGCGTTTATCTCACTTTGATGTGGTCAGGTATTTAGGAGATCAGTAAGAGTTTAAATGAACTGTATATATGCCTAACAGGTCTGCTATTACAGCCCCTCATAATGGCAATATGAGCTTGTAACTTCTACAGTACAGGTGGTACTGACTTCTCCCCATCCATTCCTTCCTCTTGGGAATAGAGACAAAAATTCTGAGCTAACTTTAAGATGAGACTGAGTTTGACAGCTGCTTGTACCTCCTTCTCCAAAATCATTTTCTGTTTATTCTGTTTTGATTTTCAGGCATAATGGGTTACTATCTAATAGAGGACAACAATAACAACAACAAGAAGAATAATAAATAATGTTTATATAGGCACTTGCTATGTGCCAACAGTCTTAAGCACTTTTAAGTAAGGATTTTGATCCATAGAACAACTCTGGGAGTGGGTTCTATTATTATTATTCTCATTTTATAGAGGTTAAACAGTTGGTAAATCTGAGGTTGAATTGGAATTCAAATCTTCCTAACTCTAGGTCCAGTCTCTATCCACTGTATTACTTAATTGATAAGGCATATACAATGTGTTTTTGGCTCCTGCCACCCCATGTGCATGCCTGGGAATCTGCTTCCAGAGATGCTTGATGACAGGTAATGGAGGAGCACTGACCCCAATTTGGAGCATGTTAAGGTATTCTGTGTCTGTTTCTTGTCTAAATACTGAGTGATGAAAAATTGGCTAATGAGTTAGAACAGAGTGTGCATACAAAAAAACACAAGCAGGCAAAAAGAGGGGCTCTTTCCTGGTGGTGACAGAAGCAAAAACCATTTCCAGATGGGAAGAGAAGTAGCAACGGTGGCCTTTATTCTTCCCATCTGGGTCAACACATGGCCAGTAGCATATGGAGCCTCTATTTCTTTCCCTCTGTTTTTGTTCTTTCCTGCTCCTGGATGAATAAGAATTGAGATAAAAGACCAGGTGGTGATACTGTGAGCTTTAAAAGATCAGAACTACCAGAGTCCAGTGATAGGAGAACAACAAGGAAAACAAAAGTGAGTGACCCAGTCCAACAACAAATCAACAAGCCAGAGAGCAACTGGTCCTTCAATTACGTAGCATTCTGAAGTAAACTTAGTGGGAGGAATGTTTTAACAGCTGCTTTAAGTTAGAGCCCACTGTCCTTAGGGACTAAGGAGGTAAAAGAGAGAGTGTGCCCCTTTTCAGGGGAAGGTATTTGCACTTCTCTGACTCCTCAGTAAATATCCCTTTGTAAAAGATAATTGGTGTTAATTTCTTATTGATGTTATCAATTGATATATGTAGTTAAATGATATTGGAAAAACATTACTTGGAACTGAAAAATGATATGGAGGCAGTAATTACTAGTGATTAATAATGAAGGAAGAAACTGGTGGGGGACCTCAAGACAGAATCAATAAAAACCCCACAATCTTTCAGGGGTTTTTTTAGAACTTTGCCTTGCTTATGGGGACTCCATCTGCTAGTGTAATTTGGTAAGACCAAGTCTCTGTAGACAGGCTATGTTATCTTCCCCAGTTCTATAGACTACATATGCATATGCTATTTCTCCCAATAAATTCCTTGAGGGCCAGGATTATTTTTGTTTTTGGTTTGTATCCCTAGTGCACAATGTCTGGCATGTATTGAATCAGTGATTAATAAATAATTGTTGGATTTATTAGAGGACAATTTGAACCAGTATTCTTTCCTCCCATCTAAGAAACTCAAAAAAACTCATCCTCTGCCTCAGTTTTCTCATCTGTAAAATTCCCAGGGTTGTTGTGAATATCAAATGAAATAAATGTGTAAATTGCCTGGTACAGAGTAAATATGTCACATACTTTCTTCCTTGCTAGCTTCCATACTTCTTCCTTTCTTCCTCTTTCCTTCTCTCTCTCTCTCTCTCTCTCTCTCTCTCTCTCTCTCTCTCTCTCTCTCTCTCTCTCTCATTGCTGCTCAGGGACCCACATGGATTGGTGGGGCAAAGAACTGTGCCCAAGAGTGTCCTGCTCTTCAAGGAATAGACAAGACACAATATGGGTAAACTCAAGAAAGTTCCTAATTTTATAACAGTTCTAGATAGATGGGACCTTAGAGATTATCTCATCCATCTCCCTCATTTTATACAAGAAGAAACTGATATCCTATGGCACAGGAGGAAGAATACTGGCTCTGGCATCAAAGGATATGAGTTCACACTCTGATATTTTTAGGACCTGTGTAAATTTTAGTAAATCACTTAAATTCAATGGAGCTCTGTTTCTTCATGTGTAAAATGGGCAAGGAGGTGAACAAGAAAGAATCGCAAGTCCTTTCTGAATCTAGATCTTCAATTCTATGAGGCACAACAAGGTTGATAGACTTTTAGCATCCATTTAATTTTTTTTTTGAATTCCAAATTCTTTTCCTCTCTCCAGCTCCTTCTCCAGTGAGAAAGCAAGCAATATGATCTCAATTATTCATGTGAAGTCATATAAAACATATTTCCATATTACCTATATTGCAAAAAAAAGACAAGAAAAAGAAAGTGAAACAATCATGTTCCATCTTGCATTTAGAGTTCATCAGTTCTCTCTTTCAAGTTGGAAAACATTTTTATCAGGGATTCTTTGGAATTGTCATGGATTATTCTATTAATTAGAGTAGCCAAATCTTTCACAGTTGATCATTATTAAAGGATTGTTATTACTGTGTACAAAGTTTTCATGGTTCTGATTTCTTCACTCTGTGTCAATTCATATTGTCTTCCCAGGTTTTTTTGAAACCATCTCTCTTGCCTAAAGTTGAATGACTTCTCCAAAATCATAGATTGTAAGTGGAAGAGGTAATATTTGAATTCATGCTTGCTGTCTCTAAATCCAGAACTATTTCTACCTCCTCATGCCTTTCTGGGATGAATACACAATGGAAAACAGACCTTCTAGACAAAGGGAAAGAAAGTCCCTTATTCATCAAGTGAAAGACCATGGCTGCTTTAATAACCTGTCAGGCAGAGAAGTAGAGAAATGGAGGGAACACCAGGTCTAGAGTCAGGAAGACTTAAGTTCAAATCCAGTTTCAGAACTTAGCTGTCTTATGCTGGATAAGTCATTTAACCTTTTTGATTAGTTTCTTCATATGTAAAATGAAGATAATTGTGTCCTTCATTCTTGAAGTGGACTATGACATCAGGGTAGTGATGCCATGACAAGCAAGTGAATTGCTTTTAAGTGAGAGGGACTGTGCAAAGGCACCAGGATCACTTTCTCCTCCAGTGTCATCTGGGTCTAGTGGTTACAAGGACTGGAGATAGCCCTGGAGGCAGGGAGAGAACTTGGTCTTTGTAACCTAAGGTCTTTATCAGGTCTCAATTTGACTGAGACAACACCCATTCCTTTATTAAAGCAAATAAGAAAGAAATGATGGCCTCCCAGAGTTGCTTTGAAGACCAAATAAGATAAAAATTATAAAATGCTTAGCAGAGTCTGATACATACTAAGTACTGCATAAATGTTAACTAAAATTATTATAAAACCTGGGATCAGGAAGACCCAAGCTCAAATTTAGCCTTAGATAATACTGCAAGATTCTAGGCAAGTCACTCAACCTCTACTTGCCTCAGTTTCTTCATCTGTAAAATGAACGTAATAATAGAACCTACTTCCAGCTTTGTTGTGTAGATCAAATGAAATAAAATGTGTAAATTCCTGGCCCAGAGCAGATATGTATTAGAAACTTCCTTCCTCGTTTCCTTCCTTACATCTTCCTTTCTTTCTTCCTTCTCTTCCTCCCTCCCTCCCTTCTTTCTTTCCCTTTTTTTTTAGCTAAGTTGAAAAAACTTACTTGATTCTCTGATGATGGTTCCCATTTTAATTTTATTTTTGGTCCAGTCCTGTGATTTCAATGATGTAGGGAATTCCAATGCAAGTCAACAACTATTCTAGAACTTAGTTTTAGAGGCACACCTGGGACACTGAGACATCTAACAGATCCCCGCCAAGGTCACACAGTCAATATGAATCAGAGGCAGATTTTAAACTCAGTCCCTTTTGAAGTCTGAAGCCTGCTCTCTATCTTTTATGTCATGCCATTTCAACTACACCCTACCAATTCCACAGAATGGAAAAAAAAACACCAAAACTTTTTGTATGGGATGTCCACTGAGAAGAATATAAAAAAAGCTACAATGACTATAGGTTTACACTGTGATCATAGCTGTCCTCATTCTGTGTCTCTTCACTTTTGGTCATTATAGTGTTAGATTTGGTTTTCATTGAGGTCCTGTCCAATCTAGAAGCATATATGTGTGTGTGTGTGTGTGTGTGTGTGTGTGTGTGTGTGTGTGTGTGTGTGTAATATATGTATAATTGTTGGTCTTTTGTTCTCAAAGAAGACTGTGACATCAGGGAGGTGATGAAATAACAAGCACATTAATTGGATTTGAGTGAGGGGTAATTGTGCTGTCAACAGCCTCACTTTCTCCTCCAGAATCATCCCATCCAGTGACAAGATATGAATCAGTACTACTGGAGATGGTCCTGGATGCGAAGCAAGCAGTGTTAAAAGACTTGGCTAAGTTATTCATTTCTTCATTTCCAATTGGTCTGCATTCATCTGGTTGTCCTCTGGGCATCATGCCCCAGTGCCAGGTACCCTTCACCATTTCTGTTTTAGTTTTCTTTTATGTGCTGCCTTCCACATCAGAATATAAGTTTCTCAAGGGCAGATACTAGATTTCTTTTTTGCTTATATTTACATTTCAGTGTTTTGCACAATGAATAATACACAAGTGACCAATAAGTGTTTGTTAACTGATTGACCAAAGACCTCCTTATTTTGTAGGATGAATCCCCTAATTTACAACTAGATTTAAAGATTATTGGTACTAAAATGATAAAATTCTGTTTCTCAGAGGAGGTTTGAATCTTTGAAGAATTGACTTTTTTGTATTTTCTGGCTTAGCCAAGGTCATTTTTATTACTTGTAGCCACAAAGGAAAACCTGGACCATGAATGTGCTTATTAGCCCCATTGTTAGTTCCAGAGACCAATTCTTCCTTAAATCAAGAAAGGAGTGCTCGATTTGTAATCATTTGAGATTACAGAAAAGCAAAAAGATCAGTGCAAATTTATAATATTAATAGAGGTATACAATATTTGGAGAAGGAGATATAAAGTTAGGAGATGGATGAATGTACAATAATCAGATTACAGTGATTTGCTACTGGAACATTTGGGGAATAAGGTACTTCAAATTGATCAGATTATTTCCCTTTTAATGTCCAATGACAACAAAGTTTCTCATGGGAAAGAAGACAGTGGAGGAAGTGTAGTATTTGCTGACATACTGTCTTAGTGGCAGTAGGGTGGGGGAGTTCACTCTTCTGAAAGTCTTCAACCAAAGTTAGGTTAGGTGGTAAATGACCCAGAACTTTAAATTTTCAAAAGTTCCAAAGCAGGGACATAGCTGGACTGAAGAGGGAGATAACAATGGTTCCAGTGTCCCTCCTTATGACTTTTCCTTGTCCTAAAGGAGAGAAAATAGAACCGAGGAATTCATGTTTTGGTTTTTTTTTTTGCAAAACTTGGAGTTCTACAAAGTTGAAGCAATTGCCACTGGAAGAAGGCAATGGTGTCTCAAAAAGATCACAAGTGACAACAGAGGAGCATTCTTAAGTCCTCAGAAACAGATTCTGGCAGGTGAACAGACATACATGAATTCTGTACATTTTGCTGGCTGTCTCCCTATTTCTTCTCTTTCTCTTCATCTCCACTCCTGATTCCTTCAAGCTCAGATAAAATCCCAGTTTCAGCAACAAACCTTTCCCTATGCCTTTAATGCTAAAGTCAGGAGCATATTTTGCTTATGTTGGTTGGTTCACCTATAGCAAACCTATGGGACTTTGTAGACAATAGCTGTACAGAATAGACAAGCAGGGCTAGATTGTGATCTGCAGTTTTACAGGTAATAATCACATCATTGAATTCAGGGGTCCTTTAGAGTATCATAGTTGAGAACTGGGTTGAGAGCACATCATGAAAATGTAGAGTAGTGCAGAATAGAAACTGAGAGAAGATAAGGACTGAGCTGGATAAAAATGAAAATACAGGATCAGGTAGCCAGAGGAAAAAAGTTTTTACCTTGATACATGGTGATTTAGAATCAATAGAACAAGGGAAACATACGTTGGGAGTTTGCTGTGTGGAAATGGGATCCTCTAATTGAGAGTAAAAAGTAGCCTGGGGTAGCAATCTTGATTCTTTTGTCCCTTTTGATCATAATCCTTGAGAGAAACTGGTGCCAGAGACAGGACTATAGAGGATTACAGAATCTTAAAGGGTTGTTCTCTCCACCATCTCTAGTTATCACAATACTGAAGCTCTGTTGCTATGACTGAGATCAGAGGTTGGTATTGAAGGGGAAAGTAGTGGTATTGTCTCTCTAAGCACTGATGACATCTGCATACATGTGCCTTTGGTAAGAATAGAAGGTTAAGAGATTATTGTTTCCTCAGATGATAGTAGTAACTCACAGACCTAGATATTTCAGGAAAGAAGTCATGCCACTTTGACTTTTAATAGTTGAGAGGGCCACATTTCAAGGAGGCTTCCTGTCTCAATCTCAAAATAGGGTGAGAGGTAGGGCCTCTACCATCCCAGGTGGAGCAAAGATAGAGGCTAGAGTTGGTCTTTAGATAGGGAAACTGTGGTTATTTCAATCAATCAATCATAAGCAAAAAAAAAGCAATTATTAAGTTCCTTCTGTGTTCCAGACTCTGTGTTAGATACTGTGTATACAAAGCAAAAAATGAAATAGATCCTGTTCACAAGGAAGTAACATTTTAGCAGAGGAAATTTGCATGTGTGTGTGTGTGTGTGTGTGAGAGAGAGAGAGAGAGAGAGAGAGAGAGAGAGAGAGAGAGAGAGATCAGGAAACCTTTATCAACTGAATCCTGAATCCTCCAAGTAAAAGAAATGAGGTTTGTCCATTCACCCTATGATTGCTTTCCTTAACAGCTCATCAAAGTCATGAAACCTTGAATGGCTCTCTACAGAATGGAATTGACCCATTTTCTTTTTTTTTACAGGGTTCAGCACATCCAGATTTTTTATTAGCCAATGTCAAAACTTTTGGATGCCAGCTAACCACTGGCTACTGAAGGATCAGTCAGGATCCAGTGTCATTAAAAAGCTCTAATAGTTCTTCAGTGATTGCCAGAAGAATCATCTCTGAGATTTGAGAAGAAAGCCAACCATAGAGGAAAAGCCAAGATCTTAGGAAGGTATTATTCTTCATCTTTTCATCTGTAGCTCTCACAGAGTGTCTAAGGAAGAGAGGGAATTAATCTTTTTTTTCTTCTTTCATCAGCAGTGAAGTTTTGCAGTACAGCCAGTCACCCAATGGGAGACAAGCATGCTTAACAGAAAGCAGATCCAGCTATGTGGTCAAACTGAAGTATATAAAGAGAAAAAGATACTGAGAGACGGGCAGAATGATAAAATCAGTAGAGATGCTACACACAGGGGAGATAGCATGAGGACACTGTGAAATGAGAAGACATCAGGGCCTGCAGTTCCAGAGATATGAGTTGTTTTGTTCATATGTGCTGCCCATATTTGTGTATCCTTTTTTATATATGTATTCTCTCTGCATGCTATTGCTGTTTTCATTTGTGAGAGAGGAACCCAGGATATAAGGAATGCGTTGTTACTATTGTTCATGCTGATATTTTAGTAAATGCTTTTGCTTTAAGCTAATGGTGCCAGGTATTTGATTATTGAAAGCAAATGCAACAGTTGGGCTCATGAGCTCTAATTGTAAGAAAGCAAACACATTGAGAATCTTGAACCTGGGGAGTGTTGCCTTGAGAAACTTAGCTTTGAATTCAACTGGGGAGAGGGAGAGTAGTTTTTGTAGAATGGATGCTATATGGATATATACAAAACAAATAGAGTCTTTTTTGCAGGGGGGCTAGCAAATGAGGAGAAACAGAAAAAGTCTTCTCCATATGACACTGTATAATGGGGACAAGGTACTTCATTTTTCTCAAACTAAATTTCTTCTACAAAAATAGGATGATAATGATTTTAGTACTTACTATATGGAATTGTATGGTTCAAAATATATATAAAGAACTTTACTAATGTTAAAGAATTACATAAATATCAGTAGCATAATTTAATGAATAACCATTTAAGACCCGGCTCTTGACCACAGAGTGTCTCCCATTTTTAAGAGACGTGGGAAAATGGAATGGTGTCCAGAGAACAGACACTAAGAGGATAAATTAAACTAGACACCACAACATATGAGGATTTGTTGAAAGAACTTCAGATGTTTAGCATGTAAGAGAAAAGCCTGAGGTGGGGGGGTAGGAAGGGAGTAACAGTTTTAAATATTTAAGAGGTTGTCAGGTGGAATTGGGGTTTAGACTTTTCCATAGAAAATAACAGCCAATAGAAGATAACATGTATTGCCTCCCCCCTCTATGACAACCATCAGCTATTGACTAAGAACTCTTTGGTCCCATACCCCTAGAGGACTTTATATAAGAAACCTAAAGAATGACACTGGTAATATTTGAAGAATGTGGCCAGTATGTCAATTGTCAAGATAAGCAAAAGGCTTCATAGAAATCCAATCAACTTAAAGGTTAGGGAGAAAGGCTAGGTAGGGAGAAAGGATTCAATCAACTATAGATAAAAGAAACCGGGCCTAAGAGCATCATGAGAAGTAGAGGGATAGGGTAATGGGTAGACCCATATCCCAGAGGCAATCCAACTTAGGAGATAGCAGTAGTTGAGATAGAAAGAAAAACAATCTTTTCACAAAAATATGTATCAAATGGAGACAATTTGGGCTCAAGATAAGTCAGAATAAATGTACATAAAGATATGGGATGGCTAAGGATATATATAGGTGGAAAATGGAAGAAATCCCTTAGGCAGAGTAACTGCAATTTTCCTGCAGAATTGAACATATTATGTGTCAAGAGGCATTCCAAGGACCTTCTAGAGGACAGAATTCAAACAGAAGGGGTTTGGATGCAATATAACTTAGCTGACTGATTAATGAGGTATTTTAGAAGTTTCAGCATCCTCTGAATGGATATTGAGAGAGAATGGCCAACACTGATGACTCAGAAACAGTTATATTTTCTTCTTCACTATGATGGAGAGTAACATTTGGTTATGGAAAACCCATGGTTATATATAACAGTGCAAGACAGGGCACATTGAAACCCTTCCCAAGGTGTAAGGTCAAGAGCAGAATTAATTTTGGATTTGGAGTCAAAGGAATTAGGCTTAAATTTTGATTCTTTCAGTTTCTATCTGTGTAGATAGAAATAAATAAATTTCTTCTTCATGGATCAAAAGGTTCTTTCTCTGAGAAATGAGGGGTTTGGATCAGATGACCTGTAAGGTCCCTTCTAGCTCTAAATCTATGATCCAATGATTCACTACCCCCACTGTGAAGAGGAGTGGTTTGATGACTTTAGTAGTTTTATCCAGATCTGAAATTAGCTGAAATAATAAGAGAGGTTAGGCAAAGGAATGGATCTACTATATAATCCAGTTAATTTTGAGATTGTTGAGAACTGAGAGAATCTGTGGCAAGATCTCAGACAGAGTTCAATTGAATTCTGGCATGGTTCTGGATAGCATGTTAGGATAAGTTGCAAGTATGCATCAGTGGAGGGAATTTTCATATTGGGAATTTTCTACCTGATGAAATTATCTTGGTGAGAAATAGACCCTCTGAAACTTCAAAATTCTAGTCATATATACATATATATGTATATATAGTCATATATACATATATATATATATATGCATGTATTAGATTAATACTCTTTCTTGGTGCAACTGGATCATCCTGAACTTGAGGTCACATACATTTCTCAAGTTCAGGCAGAGAAAGAGAAAAAAAGAGAGAGGAGACTAAATTTAATTGTGCTTTCTTTCAACATTTAATTCAGTTCTGGTTACAAAGAAGTTGGCACAAGGACTCCTGGTTTCCCCTACTGTTCCATGCTTCAACAGAATGTAAGCCCAGAACAAAGTCAGATTCATTGATCACCCAAAAAAGGGGCAAAGAAAGCAAAGAACAAACACTATAAATGACCCTACTGCTTCCTCTCAACAAAGGTCATACAGTCATTCTATTTTATGTGAATTTTGTAAGTACAAAGAGCTAGTTTGGAATGAATGAAGTCTGAACCCCCCATTAAGAAAATCAAAAACCATCTCCTTCAATCCAATCTACATGACTTCGTGGGGAGCACATAAAGTCAAGGAAGTTCTTTATATCTATGAGAGAAAAACTACTTCCTCAATCCTGAGATGAATTTGGGGAGCCTATTCCTGTATTGTACAAGTAGGTTGGAGAGGGCCTAGTTTTTTTTTTTCCTTCTACATCCTCTGCAAATGACTTGAAGGTATCAGCTATTACTATGACATTACCAAGGAGAGTGAAGTTACAGTTAATCCAAAATGGTAGTTTGAAGATATCAATCATCATATCCACCAAATAAAAATACATGCCAACATAATAGGAAACAATTTTCAATTTGATAATATATGTGATAGAGGTTTAAAAACCTCAAGAAAATTGCTGATATACCCATGTTTTCTTCAGTTCCTAAACATTGGAGTATCTCATGTTTGTGAAGGAAAAAAAATAGGGAGTTATACATTTGCCATGACTATAGGATGTTGAATGTCTTCACTATCTGATATTGGCACTTCCAACCACTAATACCGGTGATAATGATAATGATATTCATTAAATTAGATCTTGAAGTGAAGGATAGGCAAGGATTCTCGATACAGGAAGGCAGTATATCAAAAATAGTTTTCTAGATACTATATAATTGGGATGAATCCTTATATTCTTGTGTCCATGCAATATCCTCATGGTTTCCCAAAATGCTTCAAATGCTTTATTTCAAAATATGCTGGATGACCACATCCTATCTCAATATCACATAATAAATAGCAATATAATAATGTATTTATAAAGAACTTACATATATAACACTTTATATATTTAGCTACCACCTACCAGGTACTATACTAAGCACTTCATAAATATCATTTCAATCAATCCTCACAACAACCCTTGGAGATGTGTGCTATTATTATCACCATTTTATGGTTAAGGAAACTGAGATCATATAGTTTTCCAGAAATATTCTCTCACCCATTTCCTCAACCTAGGGACAAGACTGTGAAAGGGATTCTAATTATCCAAGGAAGAACTCAATGAGAACACTAGTTAGCTGCTGCTTGAAATTTCTCCAGATGTGACAGAGGCAATAGTTTGGATAGATGGAGGGAAAAGTATGATAAAAGCATTCAGGATCTCAGTCAGCGTGGCACAGATGAGTTGGACTGAGAGAGAAACATAGTGCTTGGGAATTATCTGACTTTAAATGAATTAAGAAACATATAAGCCTGTAGACAATGCAACTAGTGAAAATGAGGGAAAAGGGCATACATGAGTCCAAATGTGACGTCAGACATTTATTGGTTGCATGGCCTTGGCAAAGCACTTAGCCCTAATTGCCTCCAAAATAAGAAAGAAAGAAGAAAAAGGAAAATGAAAGAACTAGAAATGATAAAGTAAATGGGAGATCAAATAACAGGATGACTGGAAGCATAGATGGTTTGTGTTGTGCATTGGGTAGAGACTTGGCTCTAGTACTTCAAGTTGAACAGGTTCTTTCCATTTTAATGTCCATGAACAGAAGTTTCTCATGGGAAAGAAAATTTCTCTTAATCCCTCAGGATAGCAATGTGTAGCCTACCTATAGTTCTTTGAAGTAATACCAAATTTTCTAGAAGCATAACAATGTAAGGATTCTGTATTGTTATTAAAATAGTTTTGCAAACAAGTCAGTCCATTAAATTCTGGTTCTGACTGTGGTTCAGTTATAATATCTGTCCAAGAAACAAATACTCATGGACAAGTTCTATAAATTGGGGGTCTACAAATCTGTCATAATCTGGACAATGGGCATTCTTCATCCTTTTTTTCCTGTTTGGATTGTTAGAACAAATTCTTGATTGAGTTTGTATCTTAATTAGGAGCCTGGAAGGTTCTGGGATTTCATGCATTTATTACAATGTGACCCTCAAAAAAGTAATATATGCGGAATCCCTCTTCAACTTGGGCTCTGCACTGGAAATTTTCCAAGACTGCAGTGAACATTTTTGAAAGGCTAATTCATATCTTGATTGATATTAATAATCAGTAGTCATAGAACAAGGCTATCTCAAGCTTTCTAAAAAAATTTTGAGGATCCTTGTATAATTTTGAAATATGCATGGGGGACAGTTATTTGAAAAAGAGCCTTTCATTTTCATAAAATTAAATGCTTTTGTATAGTCTACAAACCAAAAGCACAGTGGGATTTTATGTTTCCTACATCTTTCAGTTAATTTTGAGATGATAAAGTTGTAGTACACTGTTCAATATCACTTTTGAAGATTTACCTATTCCCTCTTAAAATCCTTAACAAGGATGCTCTCAATGTCTTTATAAATTGTTCTTATAAAACTTTTATATAAATAGGATAGTAGGCATCAGGCTTTCTAGCAACTGATGTTCTTTAGGTTGAATGGAAAGGAATTAAAAAACATTTATTAAATTCTTACTATATGCCAAATAATGTGCTTAGTGTTAGGAATATAAATAGGAAAGTAAGATAGCCCCTACTTTCAAATAACTCTCATTCTAATTGAGGGAGACAAGACATGTGTTGGTAAATGTTTAATAACTAGGTATCTACAGGGAAAATATATTCATGAGGCTTGTAAATTGTATCCATATTATTAACATGTTACCCATGTTACACTTTCTTAAGTCTAGGCAAACACAAAACAATAAATCAGTCCTTAATTTCTGGAGTTTGATGATTTCTGAGATGGAAATGTTCAAACAATTTTCCAGCACATACCTGGAAAAACATGTCAGCAGATGAAAAGGTTAAGTGGCTCAGCAAGTTAAATTAGGGCTCAAGGGTCTTTAGGTTACACTGCTATGAAAGGAAGATGATGTGGTCTGGATTAGCAGGATTAAGAGTATAGCTATTAGGAAAGGATTTTTGCAATGATTCTGGTGCCAGGGCCAATTGGTGGTCCCTGGGCTAGTGAGTTGGTTGGTAGAGATGTCTACAATATTTAAATTGGACTATTCAGGACGGCTAGGTGGTACAGTGGGTAGAGCACCGGCCCTGGAGTCAGGAGTACCTGAGTTCAAATGCAGCCTCAGACACTTAATAATTGTCTAGCAGTGTGACCTTGGGCAAGTCACTTAACCTCATTGCCTTAAATGGACTATGTCCATCTCTCTCTCTCTCTCTGCTTTCTCTTGATAATAATAATTAGGTCTGTTTTTGAGTCCCTTTTGTATCTTTTCTCTCCTTCAAATACCTTGATTATTTTTAATATTGCAGATAATGATAACTGATATTTATAAAGCACTTTAAGTTTCACATTTGATATATATACATATATATATATATATATGTATATATCCATATATATGTTATTTCATTTGATTAACTCAACTACTCTGTGTAGGTACAAAGATGAAGCAAAATTGTATTGAGTATTTTGATGGCATCCTCACTGGCTAGGAGATCAATGAATAGGACCAAATTTAATAGGGATAAATGTAAGGTGTTATATTTTCCTTTCAAAGAATTAGCTTTATAAATTCAGTATGGGAAATACATTTCAACAATTTATCTAGGAAAAACATAACTGATTATCAATCAACTAATTATGAATCAAAAATATGTTATGGTAGACTAAAGAGTCATATTCAGTAACATTAAAGACATATATATCTAAGATTTAAGAGATTTGAATTGTTCTACTATGCTCTGTCCTTGTCAGACCAAATCTAAAGTATCATGTTCATGTTGGGTTACCATATCTTAAAGAAGAGAGAATTCCAGAGGAGGATAGTTATGATGGTACAGTACTATGTATGGTACAGGACCATGTACCCAAGTACATAATATCAAGATTGGATAAAGAAACTGAGAACATTTAGCCTGAAGAAAAATAAATTTGAAGTTGGAAGGATGTGGGGAAGTAATGAGAGCCACTGTCAAATATTTGATGGAATATAATATGAGAAAAGATTCTACTCTACTTACTTGGTCCCAGAGAGCAAAACTATGTAGGATCCATGGACGGAAATTTCAAAAAGCCAGATTTAGACTCAAAGTCAAGAGAAACTTCCTAACAATTAAAATGACCAAAATATTGGAATGGGTAGGTGGTGGATTATCCCTCATTTGGAGTCTTCAAATAAGTGCTTCATGATCACTTGTAGAGAGAATTGCAGAAGGGATTTTTGTTTAAGGTTGGGTTAGATGAGTTTATCTCTGCGATTCATTTTAACCTTGTGTTTTTATAATATTATCCCAGTTTCAGAGTTAATATATAAATACATTTCAAAGTCACTACTATTCTATAGTCATTGCCTAGTTCCTTTTTATCCTCTTTTACTCTGAGATCTCTTCTCCCATTAATTTTCCATACTATTATCTATTCTTCCTCAAACAAAACTTTGACTCTGCCTCAATGTGCTAAAGAACCCAAAGTAGCTTTTTCTTGCCTACTGCATGATATCTAAGGTTTTTTTTTTACTTTTACTAGAAATATTCTGTAACCTGGCTCTATCACACAGCTTTTATTCTGGTTTGTTCTTTCACTATCTCTTGAATGTATCATTCCTATTTCAATACTTTTCCCTTGAGACTATTTATTTATCTTTGTATCCTTAGTGCTTGGCACCATACTTGTAATACCGTAGGTGTCTAATTAATGCATACAGAGGAACTGATTTATTTGTCCTAAAATTCTCCTTTCTTCTTTCTAATTTTCCAAAGCTAGTCTTTCCCTCAAGATTCCAAGCTCTCCCTTTTTCTTCAGCAAACCCTTAGTAATGTTCTCCTCTCAAAACTATATTCCTTATCACATTTACTCTATAATTTAAGACTTCATAATATATCGGAATAAACTCTTCCAGGGGCAGCTAGGTGGTACAGTGGATAGCATGCTGGATCTAAAGTCAGGAAGACCTGAGCTCAAATCCAATCTCAGACATTTATTGTGTGACCCTGGGCAAGTCCCTTAACTCTCAGTTTCCTCATCTGTAAAATGAGTTGGAGAAGGAAATAGCAACCACTCCTATATCTTTGACACATACCTCAAATGAGGTCACAAAGAATCAGACACAATTGATTGAACAACCAATATAAAATTGAACAACCAAAATCAAATATAGAAATGTTTAGGTAGCTGGGGGGGGGGGGCACAATGGATATAGCTAGGTTGGAACTGGAGTCAGGAAGATCTGAGTTCACATGCGACTTCAGACAAAGTTTAGATCACGAGCAAGTCATTTCATCTTTGCTTACCTTGGTTTTCCCAACTGTAAAATGTAGAAAATTTGGAAATTAGCAACACCTACCTCAGTTTGTTGTGAGGATCACATGATGTAATATTTGTAAAGCACTTAGCACAGTCCCTGATATATAGTAGGTGCTATTTAAATGCTTAGTCTCTTCAAGATCCTTGAAGGCAGGGGCAGCTAGGTGGCGCAGTGGATAAAGCACCGGCCCTGGAGTCAGGAGTACCTGGGTTCAAATCTGATCTCAAACACTTAATAATTACCTAGCTGTGTGGCCTTGGGCAAGCCACTTAACCCCATTTGCCTTGCAAAAAAAAATTTTTTTTGAAGGCAGGAACCATATAGACTCTTAAGAACTGGAAAGAACTCTCAACCTCAATCTTCTCATTTTGCATAGAGGAGAGAAATGAAGTTCAGAAAGAGGAAGTGACTTGTCCAAAGCGACACAACTGTGTAGTGATAGAGCTGGAATGAGTCCCCTGCTCTTCTGATTCCTTTCCATCGCCCCACCTACCCCCATTTCTTTGACTTCTCTTGTGTCTAGCATAATTCAAAATAAACTGAGGAGATTCAATAAATAGTTATTAACTGATACAATCTTACCATTCTAACTTTACAGATGAGGAAACTGAGATATAGAGAGATAAACAACTTGCCTAATGCCATATAACTAATAATAGATGGAGCTTAAACCACAGCCCAAAGGCTCAAGGGTTTTGTTTTGTTTAGTTTTGCTGCATCATCTTGCCTTTTCCTTCTATGTGTTGGGAATGCACTTGTGATTTTTTTTTCATTCAACAATTGATATTCTGTAATTCTGGTTTGGTTTTATTTTGGGGAGGGGAGTGATTAATAACTCTGATGTGTATGTTCTTGTATGAGGGAATGGGCGGTGGTGAAAATGACTTTTCTCAACCCAATCAAAGGAAATTGCTTCTAAATTGTGGAGGGGGAAGGGGTTAGATAGTGGAAAGTGCGGAAGGGAAAGAGGATGATTTGGTACTAAGAGTATCCCCCTAAATATGAGTCACAGACAAATAGAAAGCTGACACTAGCTGTAAGCTTCTGCCCTCAGTGGAAGTAAACCAGCCCTGTCTAATGTAAAGATGTCACATTTGGCAAGATTTTCCCAGCAGGACCTACATTCCTGCTAATCACTTAATCTTCATGTTGGTTTCATTAATGCATATTTACCCTTCTGACTCTTCTTCTGGGCTGGAGTCCAAAGATCCCTCTGCCTCAGCAGCAGTCAACTCAATTCAATTCAATTCCACAAATGTTTATGGAGCTAATGAGCTTGAGGCATTCTGATTTGACTCTTTATATTTATTCATTTGAAAAATACTTATGAAGCACCTACTTGTTCCAAGCATTATGCTAGATAGAAACTGTGGATAAAGAGACTAAAACAAATAGTACCTGCTTTCAAGGGGCTTGCATTCAATTGGGAGGAAGCAATTCAAACACAGATATATAAATATAAAATATAAAGTAAATACATGGGTAGACTTGCCTGAAATAATGAAGAACAAAATGAACCAAACCAAGGGAATGTTGCATACAATAACAATAAGATTGCTTTAAGAACAACTTTGAATGACTAAGTCATTTTGACTATTTTAAATACCCAAATTAACTACCAAGGATATATGAAGGAAGATGCTACCTGTGTCCAGAGAAAGAACTAATTAATAGAAGCAAATATAAAGTGCTTTTATATACAAATATATATCCATATCCATAAATGTATATATGTGTGTGTATACATATGTGTCTATTGATAACCATCTCTATTCTGGAGGGGAAAGGAAGAAAAAAATGAAAAACAGAAAATTATATGATAACTTTATTATATATTTAAAAGGAATAGCAAATTGTACAAAATAAATTTGCAGTTTTGTTTGCAATCATCTTTTTTTCTATTCTACTGTATTATAGAAATACTTCTCATTTCTTAAGTTCAGGATGAAATAAACAAAATTAAAAAAAAATAAAATAAAGTAAATACAAAAGAGGCAATGTGAGTTGCAGCATGCTATAGAGAGAGCAATCCTGTGAGTCAATATGACCTGGGTTCAAGTCCCACCTATGACACTCAATTGGTTATATGACTCAAAGATAGTTTCTTCTTGTTCATTTGTTTCAATTGTGCGTTACTATTCATGACAACATTTGGGGTTTTATTGGCAGAGATACAGGAGTGTTTTGCTACTTCCAGTTCATTTTACAAATGGGGAAACTGAGGCAGAGTTTCATACCTTGCCCAAGGTCAGACAGCTAGTAAGTCTGAGAATTTCCAGCTGTTAGACACTTCTCATTAGTAGGGAGAATGAGTAAAGAGTAGAACTGTGGAATATTTGAGAGAGGAGAAATCTTACTTCTGGTTTCTAGTTTCAATAGAGGAAACATATAGTTCTAGTAATTCTACATGGAGAGGTCTCTAGATATAGACAAAGACTTTTGAAAGAAGCCAAAATCGAACTCCTACCCTCACGGATACATAGATTATCTAGTGAAAATTCTTTCTGTCAATGAGCAGGGTCTTATTCAAATCCCCAGTCCTGAAGTCTGGGTTTCCTAAGACTCTAAATTACAGATTAGTTCCATGTTTATGCAGATAATTATAGAACTCCCAACACTAATGAAATCACAAGTCTAAAAAATAATAGCACCCAACTGTTTGGAGGGAATGGGTAAGAGAGGAATTGAAGATAGCACTTGTAATTAGTGTTAAGTTTATGGGTTTATGCCCTTAAACAGAGTTATGGAACTCTAAGAGGGACTAACTAACAATTTCTAACAATTTCTAGCTTCTTTGAAAATTAAGCTTAAATGATAGCTTCAGGAGAAAGCTTTTCCCAGTTCCCCTAATTGCTGGAGTTTTTCCCCTCTAAGTGTTGTAGTGTGATCCTTAAGTCAGAAGGACCTGAGTTCAAATCCAACCTTACATACTTATTAGCTGTGTGACCCTGGGCAAGTCACTTAGCCCTCAGTTTTCTCATATATAAGATGAGCTAGAGAAGGAAATAGCAAACTACTCCAGTATCCCTACCAAGAGAACCCCAAATGAGGTCAAGAAAAGTTGGACATGACTGAGATGACTGAAAAAAAAATTTATAATTATGTTTTCTTACCTAATAGAACATTCCAAATATTCCACAGTCCTTAAGCACAGGGGCTATTTTTGTCATTCTTTGATTCCTCAGCAGTTAACAGAGTGCCTTGGAACATAGAAAGCACTTAACAAATACTAGATTGATTGACTTTTTTTTCCTGATTCTGTACCTCATGGAGACAATGAGGAAAAGTGTTTCAGCAAAGAACAGGAGAGGTGGAAAGACTCTCAAAGACAAGCAACCCAGAGATAAGAAGGTGCTGGATGTAAAGATAGCCACAGGTACAGAAGGAAATAAAAGAGACTATCAGAGGGTATCCTGAGATCAATATCAAATGGTGGAGTAGAGAAGGGAATGGGTAAGGAGGCGGAGAAGCTCGATCACCATGGTAGCTATTTGTTTGGATCTGTGTGCTTAGGGACTTTTTGAAACTTCAACATGCTACCCATTGCTACAGTAAACTTCATGGTGTAAAATGGCCCTCAAGCATGTTATAGGAAAGAGAACAACACTGGATAAAGGGTCAGGAGATTCTTAGACCTGGACCAGAACCTTAACTGGTCACTTTCCTCAGTATGTCTCAGCTTTTTCATCTATAAAAAAAGGAGCTCAGATCTCTTAAGAGCCCTTCCAGCTCCAACATTCTTATGATTCCACCAATACCTCTGCGTCATTTCTGGCTGGGGAGGAACCCAAGTTAGTGTTCTTTGGAGCTGAACTAACTGACATTTTGAAGGGAAATGAGTCTTCATGAGAATCTTTGTGATTGATTAATATTGACCAAGTGTCTAAAATGCACTAAACATTGAGAAGATGTCCCTGGCCCTTTTTTGGAAACTCATTTCTTCGAGACAAGAGACAGGTCAGTGGACATATAAATCATTCCTTACATTTTGTCTTCCTCTCTAAAGGCTTTGAGGGAGAGGGAGGAAGGGTCAGATCTGGCAGGGTTAACTAGATTTTTTTAATCTGGTAATTCTAGTTGTTCTGCTATCTAGATTTTAAATTCTTTGTTGGCAGGTACAAAGTCTTTTATTCCTTTTGTATGTAACCTTGACACCATTTTTAATTTGTTGGGTTGATTTGTCCTCCCCTCAGCCAGTCCCCTTCCCTTGTATGCTTCACTGACTATTCCAGCTCCCACACTCACCTCTAGTTGGAACTTAATGGGAAGGATCTTAACTGTTCCCTGTAAGGAAAGGAGGAAGGAAGGAAGGAAGGAAGGAAGGAAGGAAGGAAGGAAGGAAGGAAGGAAGGAAGGAAGGAAGGAAGGAAAGGAAGGGAGGAAGGAAGTAGGGGGAAGGAGGGAAGAAATAAGCAGTTATTAAGCATCTACTTAATTTCTGGTAATATGCTAATTAGTACATTACAAATATTATCTCATTTGATGATCACAGCAACCCTAGAAGGAATGTAAGTTCCAATTGGAAAAAAAAACTGAGGTAGGCAGAGGTTGTGATTCACCCAGTTAATTTTTTCTTGGGAAAAAGAGGGAGATTCACGTGACTTTACTGGAGATCCACACTCTCCCACCTTTAAGTGATTTCAGGCTGCCAGGACCTAGCTGAATTACTGGAGTTCAGGGAGAAATAACTGAAGCTTGACTGAGGATGTTTAATAAATGTTATTACTTTGTTGGATTTCTAGAGCTACAGTGATTAGTTTCAGAGCATGGTTTAGAAATTATTGCAAATTGATTTGTGTGAACTAAAGTTATGCACATTGTTTATCAATAGAAACAATTTGCATCTTGAGTTCCTTTTACTCCTCTGCATTCATGTCTGGCCTTGGGAACACTGAAGAGTGACATGGTCCCAGAACATAGGGCCAGGCATTCTTAGATTAAGTGATGAATTTACTCAATGGGATTTGTTGAGAATGGACCCTCTGATAAGTGATGCATCACTTGGTGAAGCCAGTAGGATTAAAAAAGAAAAGCAAGGCATGTCGCCAGGCAATTCAGTTGAATACATTATTTGTTAGGTACCTATTACATGCCAGATACTGTAGACATTTTAAGAGTATGGATAAAATAAGATATGAATACGTATGGCTTTTTATCTTCATAGAAGTTGAAGTCTAGTGGAGTCTAAAACATTAGATAACTGCATTACAAAATAAAGAAGAATGGATTTGTAGTTAATGAACCTAGATTTAAGTCTGACTTTTAAACTTACATTTTTACCAAAATAATCTTAAACAAATCAAATTCCAAGTCATTTTCCTCCTTCATAAAATTAGAGAAATGCTTAAGTGATCTCTATGGTTCTTCTACCTCTAAATCTTATAATTTTTTATCTATAAATAATGGGGGAAGAGCAGAAATTTGAGTATAAGGGCAAGAACATAAGCCTGGGATTCCACTATCACTAATAAGACTCCTGAATAATTTGCATAGCCCTAGTACTAGTGGCCAGAGGTATGATAGAAATTGAAAAGAAATTCTTGCCACAAAGGAAACATCAGTCAGACCTGAGAAGGGATAGAAAAAATATGAGTAGTAAAAAGACACACTTGATTGAATGAACTCTGGACAATCCTGGATAGTTGTGACTGCGGGTGTAACTCAAACAGGAATACAAAATAATAACAATAATAAAAATGATGATGATGATGATGATAATAACAACAACAACAACAACAATAATAATAATAATCTGAAAGAGACCTGAAGCTATGAGCTGGCTCACAAAAGAGATGAAATAATACTCTTTCAAGCTATAGTCTACTAATTATTCATGGGAGAAGCAGCAGATGGCAGTAACAGCTAATTTGAGAAGGCAACCCATCAGATGACATCAGGGAAAGCAGCAAGTGGCATCCTCAAAAGCAGAGCTGAATTATAGCTAGGAGACAAGACTTAAGCTTGTCTGATCTATTAATGTTGACTCTCTCACCAATGACTTGGAAATCTGTGGGAGACTGTGTACCTATGTATATGGAATTGGAAGTATTTCCCCTTGTTCTGATCTTGCTATGCTTTTTTAATTAAATGCCTTTGCTTTGAGTTAATGTGCCTGCTAGTTAAAGAGAATAATTGTATGGGAGCTCATAAGCTCTGATTAGCAGTATACACTGTCCCAAATTGAAGTCGATTGTTGTTCTTAGGAGGCATGTAGAGAAAAGTCTAATCTCTGTTACTTTATATAAATTATAATATAGTCGGTACAATAGAGAAGTATCCATAACATGTTATGAGGATTCAGAGGAAGGAGAGCTCACTTCTGTCCAGCAGAGCAAAAAGGTTTTATAAAAGTAGTGATTCTCAAGTTGGTCTTTGAAAGATAAATTGGGGTAGAGATGAGTGCAAGGGCAAAGTATAAAAGGTACTTAAAATGTGTTCATGAAATTCATCAAACTTGTTGGAACATGGGGTATCTGAAAGGGACAGGGGGAAGAAAAGACTATAAAGTTAGAGTCAATCTGAGGAGAGCCTAGAATGTCAGACTAAGGAAAATGGACTTGATCTTGTACAAAATAGAGAACTATGAAGGACTATAAGCAGAGAATGAGCTAGTCAGAACCTTGCCTTCAGAAGGTCACTTTAAGGAACAGATTGTAGAGGGGAGAGAATCAATTTAAAGAGAAAGGTTTGGAAATGACTGAGAAATTGATGAGACCCTGAACCAGTGGGAATGACAGATTTGATCTCCCCATCGTTCCTAGCTCACAACTTAACTCCAATAATCACAATTGTTAGGGACAGATAGAAGAAAAAGATACTGATATTCTTTCTTGAAAAGAAAAAAAGCAGACAAAGCAAGTTTCCTAATATCCACCTATTTTTCCTTCTAGCTACCGAGACCCTTCTCTCAGTATCCACCTACAGATAGGTGTAAAAATGATTGGTTAAACAACAAGCAAAATGGGATGAGGTTTGGGGAAGAGGGAAGACCCAAAGATAGAGCTGAGGAATATGCTTATCTGGAATGGAGTAAGGCAAAGAGAAGAAAGATGAGGACAGATGTGGACTCAGGGTTGTGCTGGTACCAGTTCTAATTGGGCTGATTTGGGGATTTTCAGTATGAGCATTTGCATCTCAGACTTTAGTAATTTGCTACAGATCAAAGTTTTATTTATTTTCTTGATTATCTAGACTTAAGAAAGTGTTAATAATGCATAATACACTTAAATGTGCATGCATTACCACACAAACACATACACTTCTTCCAAAAGAAAATAAAAAAATAAAAAAATAAGAATTTCTACTTTGTACTCAAGCAATGTTAAAATTATTTGACTGATTTACACTCAAACAAAGGGAAACATTAGGTAAAAGAGAAAACAAGGCAGGATCTCATGCTGTACTCCCAGATCTACAGAGAAGAATGACTGACTGTAAGACACCTCAGTGAGTTAGTTGTGTAAAGTGAGTCAGTTGGACTAGAGTAGAAGTTGGAGATTCTGTAGTGAAAATCTTTCTCTTTCCAAATCATATATGTATTGAGAGTACATCTATCTGAAATAGGAGAAATTGCAATGCAAATTAGGCTTCACAAATGCTATTGTTTGTGCCAAAGAGAAATAAAGTTAGAAAATTCATATTTTCTGAGACCTTAGGGGTAGGGAAATATAATGACCGAGAAGAGGAGATCTGAAGTCCTGGATAATGTGAAGGAATTAACTAAATAACCTGGAGAGATCTAGTCTTAGGAGCTCTCTGATAAAACTCATCAGCTAAGGACTCTAACTAAACTTTCAAGAGACAGAACCCACAAAGGGAGACAGTGAGGCAGTTCTCTTATTCAAGGTAACCTGGAAAAGAGCAAAAAGGCTCTGCTCCCCAGGGGTCGGAGGGGTGGCCTGCCAGAGGGGTGGCCCGCCAGAGCCAAAGAACTTCAGCCTCCCGGAGGCAGCCCCAAGGCGCTGGGAGACACGGCTCACAGCAGCAGGGGAGTCTCCTGAGCTGCACCCCGAGGATCACCGGGCACAAAGTGGGGGAACAGCAGGGGACCTCTGCCAGAGCGAGCACGTGGAGCCCAGCCCTCAGGGCACACAGCAAGCAGCTTGGTCTTTCTGCAGCCCAGAGAAGAAAGAGAAGCCGGTAGAGCCAGTAAGCAGGAGCCCCCAGGGCATGAGCCCATTGAGCTGAGGGAGGGGAGTGAAGAGAGACTGCTGAGCTCTGTCCTCTGCCCGTGGAACAGGACTCTGGTGCTCTGACCACATTCAGATCCTGATCCCAGTCTAGGCCCCCCCCCATAGAACAACAGGGCTCCCCCACCTCGGTCCCATGGCAGAGGGGTGCACTTATGGTCATTCACAGACCAGGAGGGAGGACAGAGCCTCACACATTGAGACCCTTGTGGGAGTGTCCCAAAAGCAAAGGAAGCACCCCCAAAACAGGCTTAGGCTGGGAAAATGAGCAAGCAGAGAAAAAAGAGGAACACCATTGAGAAATATTTTGCAAATGAGCCCAAGAAAGATCAAAATACTCAGTCTGAAGATGAGGAAACACAAGCTCCTGCATCTAAAGACTCCAAGAAAAACAGAAATTGGGTTCAGGCTATGACAGAGCTCAAAAAAGACGGAAAATCAAATGAAGGAGTTGGAAGAAAAACTGGGAAAAGAAAGGAGAGAGATGCAGGAAAAACATGAAAATGAAGCCAGCAGCTTAGTCAAGGAAATCCAAAAAGTGCTGAAGAAAATAGCATGCTAAAACCCAGCTTAGGTCAAATGGATAAAACAGTGCAAAAAGTTATTGAGGAGAAGAATGCTTTAAAAAGCAAAGTTGGCCAGATGGAAAAAGAGATAAGAAAACTCTCTGAGGAGAATTAATCCTTCAGACAAAGAATAGAATTCAGGGAGATTGATGAATTTACCAGAAATCAGGAATCAATACTTCAAAACCAAAAAAATGAAAAATTAGAAGAAAATGTGAAATATGTCATTGAAAAAACAACTGATATGGAAAACAGACTTAGGAAAGATAATTTAAAAATTATTGGAATACCTGAAAGTCATGATCAGGAAAAGAGCCTTGACATCATTTTCAAAGAATTACTACAGGAAAATTGCCCTGATATTCTAGAAGCAGAGGGCAAAATAGAAATGGAGAGAATTCACCGATTCCCCCCCCCCCCGAGAAAGAGATCCCAAAAAACCAACCCCCAGGAATATTATAGCCAAGTTCCAGAACTCCCAAGTCAAAGAGAAAATATTACAAGCAGCCAGAAGGACTCAGTTCAAATACCATGGAGCTGCAGTCAGGATCACACAGGACTTAGCAGCAGCTACATTGGAAGCTCATAGGGCTTGGAATACAATATACCGGAAGGCAAAAGAGCTTAGAATGCAGCCAAGAATGAACTACCCAGCAAGGCTGAATGTCCTCTTCCAGAGAAAAAAGATGGACTTTCAATGAACCAGGGGAATTTCAAAGGTTCCTTTTGGAATGGCCAGAGCTGAACAGAAGGTTTGATCTTCACATACAGGACTCAGGTGAAGCATGGAGATTGGAGGAGAGGGGGGAAATATGAGGGACTTAATGAGGATGAACTGCATGTATAGAAAAATGATACTGATAATATTCCTATGAACCATCTCAGTTAATAAAGCAGGTAGAGGGAGCTTTTATAGTTGAAGCACAGGAGAAAGCTGAATTCGAAGATAAAATATGGTGTAAAAATGGAGTTAATAAGAAAAAAAAGGGAAATGGAATGGGAGAAAGAAAAAGGAGAGGGGGAATAGTCCAAGCTATTTCACATAATAAGATTTTTTTTATTACAATGAGCTATTGCAATGATATGGAAGGGGGGAGGCAAGGGGGAATGAGGGAACCTTTGCTCTCATCAGGGATGGCAAGGAGAGGAAACAGCAAATATACTCAATGGGGTATAGACAACTGGAGTAAGAAGGAGGGGGGAGCAGGGGGAAGGGGTGGGGATGTGAATAAAGGAGGAGAGGATGGACCATGGGGGGACAGTGGTCAGATATAACACATTTTCTTTTTTTACTTCTTGCAAGGGGCTTGGATTGGATGGCCTGTCTGGGACCATAAGGCCAGGTGGATTCTGGGCCTAAGGGGTGGTATGGGGGCTCAGGGCTTCTTGGCCCCAGGACCAGGGATCTGTCTGCTGTGCCACTCAGCGACCCTACAGCAGAGTCAGAGTGAAAGGATAGAGAAAATAGAGTAGATGGTAGTGGAGAAATAAGAAAGGAGGGAGTTGCGATCAGCAATGGCAACGGTGGAAAAATATGGAAGTAACTTCTGTGATGGACTTATCATAAAGAATGTGATCCACTCACAACAGAGTTGATGATGTTGGAACAAAGACTGAAACACATTTTTTGTTATTATTATTTGGGGGAGGGTGCAGGGCAAGTGGGGCTGGGTGGCCTGCCTGGGGCCACATAGCAGGGTGATCATTGGGTGTCTGGGACCGGATTTGGACCCAGGTGCTCCTGGCTCAAGGGACAATGCTCTGTCTACCACCCAGCCACCCCTACTATTATTACTATTTTATTTTATTTTGGGTCTTTTTTTCCCTTCTTTTTGGTTTTTTCAGGGCAGTGGGGATCGGTGGCTTGCATGTCACATGGCTGGGTGATTGTTGGGTTTAGGAAGCTGGATATGGACTTGGGTGCTCGTGGCTCCAGGGCTGGTGCTTCATCCATTGCACCACCTGGCCATACCTACAATTATTACTATTTTTTTTTTTAATTTTTTTCTCTCCCCTTTACTTTTTTTCACCCAAGCAAGTCTATCTATATTCATGGGGGGAGGAGTATTTTGTTTACTTGTAAACAAGAATATTTTATTAATGTAAAAAAAAACATTTTTACAAAATGAGAATAAAAAATAAATTAAAAAAAGAAAAGAAAAAAGTGAAAAAAGAAAAAAAGAAAAGAAAATATAAAAAAAACCTAAATAACCTGTATAGTCCCTTGTAATTCAAAATCTTATGAGCCTTTGATGTAGCCTGTGGTATAGTTAGTTTGTCAAGAACTTGAGTTAAACTTTCTTCCCTACTCCTTCCTGCCTATATATCCTTGGGAAAGTTACCTCCTCTGAACTACTGATATATTGATAAATGTTTAACCATTAGCTCCCCCAAAAATGTACTTGGAAAACACTTTTAAATTTAATCTAATATTATTAACTTCCTCTCGTAACTTTATTAAGTGTAGAAAATCAACAAACCAATAAATCAAATCTTGACCTACAGTGTTTGATGATTTCCAGAGTATAAATAAATGTTCACTGAAATCTTAATAGTCAGCTTTCTAGAGAAGGCTCCAGCATAGCATTGCTTTGGACTTCATGGACAGACGCACCATCTACCTTAACAACTCCTGGGTATTGTTACTCTCCCTAAATATGTTGTCTTTCTCAATTTGAATGTGAGCTTCTCTAGATCAGGGATTAAGTTACTTTTTCATTTGTATTCCCAGGGTTTAGTACAGTGCCAAATACATAGTAGATGCTTAATGTGTATTTATTTATTTATTTGTTTTTCATTCATTTACCCATTTATTCTAAATCTATTACCCTGTTACGAAAAACTAGATCAGACTGCAGCATATGAGATAGCACAGAGAGAATCTAAGAAAAGTAGAACTCAGAAACCTAATAGAGGCAGGTCACTATGGTACTATGGAAGGAACTCAGTATTCAGAGTCACATGACAGTAGGTTCAGTTCAAATCCTAGCACTGCCACTTCTACCTGTGTGATCCTGGGAAAGGTTCTGTTATGTCATCTGTAAAATGAGTATATTGGACTCAGTAGTCATCACTAAGATCCTTTCCACCTCTTCATTTGGAAACTAAGATCCTAGTTTGATGTCCAAAGGTGAGCAGGGGGGGTCCCAGGTGAAAAGTTGATTTCCCTAAAGATGAAGGGAGTAAAAGAGAAAGCTTTGACTTGAACTGGGTTAATAAAAGCAAAAGAGTAGTGATGATGGGGAAATGTAGGGACTGTTAAGAGCATGAATAATGTATTGAGGGCATGAGTCTTCCCTAAATAATAAACCAGTACTGTAATTACATCCCTACAACAGTTTGGACCTGGTGACCTACCAACACTATTGCATGATCACACTATATAGAAAAGATCAAAAGTAACTGCAGGAAGGGCAGAGATAAGAGCTATAGTTACAAGGCTTTTTTACAAATAATTTTTGCAGGGGACACCCTCCCTATTTTCTTGGGAGGTGGGGCAGAAAGGTTGGTTCCTCAAAGACCTGGATAGTAAAAGGGAAAGCTATGAGGCAAGGAAAAGCAAATGTGGAACTCTTCCCCCCCACACACATTTTTATCTTTTTCCTTTTTAAATTTTTTATTAAAAGGCATAAGAAGGAACATGAAGTAATGGAGAGAGATTTGACCTTAGAGCCAGGAAAAAACTAAGTTCAGGTTCCATCTCTGACACATGCTGGTTATGTGATCCTAAGCAAGTCGTTTAAATTCCTAGTGTGTTCAGGTATAAATTGCATAGTACATTTGCATATATATGTACATAAACATAGGTATATGTATGCATTATGTGTATGTGTTTGTCCTCATTTTATGGAACTTCTTTAGCCAACACACAGATGTGCACACATATACACACTTATACATACATACACATACATACCCAGGGGTGGGGGTGGAAGAAAAGGAGGGGAAGGAGTTACTTACAATAAGGAAAATTCTATATACATAATATAATATGTACATAGATATATGTTTTCATGTGTGTATAGGTGTATAATAATTTTTTAAACTAATAGAAAGTGGAATAGAATATTCATGAATCAGAGTTATATCAATGAAATTACAAGTGTGTTCTCTACAATGGTAGGCAGGAGCAGGATATAATTATAAATGAAGGAGATGTAAAATCAATATAAATAAGATTTTTAGAAATTAAATTAAGAAATAATAAATGAATATTAAAAATTCAATGAAGCAAGGGAAGATGTATATGAAATAATGAAGAACAATATAAGCAGAACCAGGAGAATAATATACACTACAGTGTTATATAGAAAAACAATTCTAAAAGGCAGCTAAATTCAGAATAATTGCAATGGTCAATCTTGGTCCCAGAAAAGTGATGATGAAATAGATTTCCCTTCTCATGATGGAGAGGTGGGAAACTAGAGGGTCTGAATTCTATGTAATCTGACATATTATTGTCTTATTGATTGATTTTATTCAATTATTTTTCATTGTTGGAAGGGATAAGTTATTCAGTATATGAAGTTTTTACATCATGACACTATTGTATAAGGGGAACATGTTAACTTAAACTTAAAAACAATAAAATAAAAAATTTCTGTTTTAATTGAGTTATTCTGTCATAATCTGTTTAACCTTGTAAAGATAACTTAATCCATACAGATTTTAGTTTCCTGATCTGCAAAAATAAAATGATAATTTTTGTTTATTTATCTTAGGGGGGCATTGTAACCAAATTAGATACACAGATTTGTGGAGGGCTTTAAAATTATAGGAATTATCTGAGTTCATCTTCCCAGAACAAACCTGACCAGTTCTTTCTTCAGGTATCCCAGAGAGGTTAGGATGTTACTTCTCTAATACTCTAGGCTTTAGTATCCATTCCAAATGGGTTACCCCCTACTGTTAGCCCCTGGTGAGTAGCATACCAGTTCCATTAAACTATTTAAAAACAAGGGAAATGTTTACTTAGATAATATAGAAAGAACAGAAGTACAAATTTTTTTCGACACCATCACAGAGGAATAATCACGCTTAAGTTACCTCCTCTCAGGGAAGAGTGGACTCTGATTTAACACAGTTAAATACAATTAAATCAGTTCTTTGGTCCCATCAAGTTCACATTCAAATGCAATATAACTGCATTCAGATAAATCTTCATCTCAGTTACCCCTGTGTAGTAGTTCTGAAGGTCTTTCCTCATGCCTCACAAAATCAATGCTGACTGGATGGAATGTCAAACATGTTACAGACTCAATTTCTGCACTCCTGGACCTCAGAGTAAGGTACATTCTACCAACCTTTTGAAACTCATTAACTTGTAGCCTGCAGATTAATCTTCACCTAAAATGAATGAACAAATACTGAGGCAAATTCATTGTTTAGTTACAGTTGGAGATGGCCCAGGATCTCTCCCTTTATAGCATAGTCTGTGTTTTATCGCTAGAACGCCTTCATTAGGAAAGGAGTCAACCAAAAAGCAGAGGTCAAACTAGAAAGAGAAGAAGCTAACTATGACCTTTTGAATGCCCTACTCCAGTTATATGATCGAAGCTAGTCGAAGAAGCTCCTTCCTAATCATCCTAATCATTTCCATTAACCATTATCCTGACTTTCCCAGAGGCAGCATCCCTAGCATCTTTCACGTGAGACCTTATGGCAGTGTCATTCTGTGCATATTCATAAGGACTGGATTCCATAGTCAGTACCCCATTACACAACTTTTATAATAAATATTGCTTATAAATTTTATTTCTCCCTACTCCAGTGTAAGGTTCTTGGGGACATGGATTATATTTTATTCACTTTTGGATTTCCCTTTCTTACCTTGAAAATAGCAGACCCTAGAGAGACTTTGTCAAAATTAATTAAAATTCCAGTTTGCTCAACCATTATTTCCTTTGCTGGGTACTTGGGCTGTTTCAATTTTTTTTTGCCAATATAAATAGCACTGTTCTAAATATCCATTTATAAAATACTTCCCATTCACCCTCCCCCTGAGTTATTTCCTTGTCTAGCATAGTTCCCAAAGTGAAATTCCAGGCCAAAGGGTATGTATAGCTTTTTTCTAGCTCTTATTTCACTCTGCCAGATTGCTCTGTGGGAAGCCTGGACCAATTTAGCAGCAACATATAAGGATAGTTGTTTCCCTGCAGCTCTGTGGAGGTTGACTTTTGACATTTTTAATTTATTTTTGCTTCTTTGATAATAGGTATATAGTAGCACCCTAAAGTTGTTTTAATTTGAATTTTTTAATTGTTAATTAGACTGTGCATTTTTCCATATATAATTTATTTTCTGCTTTACCCTGGAATTTAAATTCTCTGTTCATTGACTGACCTCTTTATCAAGGCTTATATCATTTGACTTGTAAACCTTTTTCAGGTGTGTTTGCTACTTGTCTCTCTCATCACCTTATTGGTTTTGTTTAGCTATTTATATTTGATTGTGTGGAAATTTGCTGTTTTAGACATTTGTATGTTCACTTATTTCAGTTGCCTCAAGTGATAACTTTACTCAGTAGCCACAAATCTACAGTTTTATATACATACTCTAAATATGAGAGAAGACATTGTTATTTAATGGAAAAAAAATCCTTGATTTGAAATCGGTTCAAATTCTAGGTTTCCCACTTTTGTTGTATGATTTTAAACAAGTCATTTACTTCTCTGGGGATGATTCTCCTCATCTGTAAAAATAAAAAAGTTTAGTCATATGTCCTTCCAACTATAAATCTGTGATCCCATGAATATGCCATTTCATTTACTTCCAGTTTTCAAAAATGAAAGAGTTATTGTGGTTGTTGCTCTAACTAAACATGTAATTTCCTGGTTGTAAGGACATCCCAGCAATAGAATCCTTTATCAAAACTTCTGGGCATTTGTTCTGCTATATGGAACTCTAGAGGAGAATTATAACCTCCTAAGAGAGAGAAAGACAGATACAGAGAAACAGACAGAGAAACCGAGAAACAGAAACATAGACACATCCATAAAGTCAGAGAGAGACAGAGAGATGTATGGGAGAGACAGAAATACAGTCAGAGAAAAACAGAGACTAAGAAAGACAGAAAGAAACAGAGAATGACCTAGAGACATAGAGAGAAATCAAGAGAGACAATGAAAGACAGAAATAAATGAGGGCAGAAAGAAACAGACAGAGGCAGATGTTAACAGAGAAATAAAGATATAACCACAGACACAGAAATCAGATAGAAACAGAAACAGACTAGGGGCATCTAAGTAAGTGGTGTAGTGGATAGAGCACTGGCCCTGGAATCAGCAGGACCTGAGTTCAAATCTGACCTCAGATAGATGCCTAACTATGTGACCTTGGGCAAGTCATGTAATCCCCATTGCCTTAAATAATTTTTTTTTAAAAAGAAAAGAAACAGAGCCAGACTTTAGTAGAGACAGATATATAGGTAGAGTCAGAGAGAAAAAAGAAAAAGAGAGAGACCAAGACAAAGAGACACACAGAATTAGACTGAAACACAGATACAGACAAATATAAAGATACAGAAACAGAAAGAGACTCAGATCTACTACGATGGAGATATACTGTGGAGGAAGAGAGGAGAGAGAAAGCAAAGGAGAAGAAAAGAAGAAAAAAGGAGAAGAAAAATAGGGGAGCGGAATAAGAGGGGAAAGGGAGTGCAGACAGAGGGAGAGCTAAAGCAGGGGAGAAGGGAAAAAGAGAGGTTGAGAGAAATTTGGATTTAGCATCAATAAACATGGGTTAGTCATGTTGTGTTCTCCTTCCCCCCAGTCATGAATGGACTAAGTGAGCTGTGATTACAATAATGACCAGGGTTGAGGGGAAAGTCCTACACATTGTACAAAGAGTAAAATAGCCTAAATCAGATTCCAATTATGTGCAAACCAAAGGAAAGACCGAAGTAGGTACAAGGTTCTCTCAGAATATCAACATTCAAGTGGTCTAGATGAAAAAGCAAGAAGTTGGAATAGAATCTTCAGTCTTGGGAGTTCTTTGTGGGTCATCAGAAAAGGCAACATCTAATGAAGTCTGCCTCACAAAAATGTTGGTTTTTTGATAAATTTTCTCTCCTGGATCTATTTTCCAGTTCAGTTGTCTTTCCAATGAGATATTTCACATTGTTTTTCTTTCCTTTACTTTTGTTTTATTGTTTCTTTTTTTCATAGAAGATTTTTTATTAAATATTTATTCTCATTTTGTACAAATAATGTTTTTTATATACATTAACAAAATATTCTTGTTTAAGAGTAAATGAAATACCCCCTCCCCTCATAAATATAGACTCGCTTGAGCAATAAAGCAAAGGGGAGAGAAAAAAAATTAAAATTAAAAAAATAATAGTAATAATAGTAGGTATGGCCAGGTGGCACAATGGATGGAGCACCAACCCTGGAGTCATGAGCACCCGAGCCCACTTCTGGCCCTGTACACCCCACAATCACCCAGCTGTGTGACATGCAAGCCACCCAAACCCGACTGCCCTGCAAAAACCAAAAAAAGATAAAAAGACCCCAAATAAAATAAAATAGCAACTCTGTCATGGGTGGATCACATTCTTTATGATAAGTCCATCACAAAAGTTACTTCCATATTTTTCCACCATTGCCATTGCTGATTGCAACTCCCTCCTTTCGTATTTTTCCACTACCGTGTACTATATTTTCTCTCTCCTTTCACTCTGACTCTGCTGTAGGGTACCTGAGTGACACAGCAGACATCTTGGACCCAGAGCTGGGGATCTGTCTGCTGTTTTATTGTTTCTTGACTTCTGACAAAGACATCAATTTACCTTTGCTCAATTTTATATTCTAAGGACTTATTTCCTTCATTGAACTTTTGTATCTTCTTTTCCATTTTGTCAATTCTGATTTTTAAAGTCTTTTCCTCATTGACCTTTTGTACTTTTTTTCCATTTGACCCAGGCTATTTGGCCCAGTTGTTTTCTTTAGTATTTTTTTGCCAACTTCACAAAGCTGCTAACTTGATTTTCGTGGTTTTCCTGAATCACTCTCATTTCTATTTCCAATTTTCCTCTACTTCTCTTACATGATTTTCAAAATCCTTTTTGAGCATTTCCATGAAGCTCTGAGACCAATTCATATTTTTCTTGGAGGCTTTGGATGTAGGAGCTTTGACTTTGTTATCTTCTTCTGAGTGTTTTGATCTTCCCTATTACCTTGGTAACTTTCTAGTGTCAGTGTTTTTCTCTTTTGTTTTCTCACTTCCTCAGCCTATGCTTTTAACTCTTTGTTAAGGTAGAGTTCTGCTTCCAGGATGGGGGGGGGGGGATGGAAGGGCACATGGTCTGAAGCTTTGGATTATTTTTGCATCTGTTTTCAGAGATACTTCTACATATCTGCAAGTTTTCAGTTCTTCCAAAGTGGTATGATCTAAGGAGAGGTATTACTGCTCTCCTGACCTAGGCCCTTGTCTGTGAGTTATCATAATCACTTTTTTCTGCCCTGGAATTATAAGGAGGTTCCAGTCCAGAGCAGCAGCAAGAGTTCTTCCTGGGACTGCAACCCAAGTCAGAGTATGGGTAAAGCAACAGGGTCTTGCCCTCAGTGATAGCAAAAATGCCCCTCCCCTCTCTTTTTGACTCCCTTACCATCTGTCAGCTGAGACCTTTAGAAGTAGGTGCTGATGTAGATTCAATGGCTCCTGAAGACTACTCTTGGTCTTCTGGGGTCGGGTCTGCAACTGCTGAGGTTAGCCCTGGACTATGTTCTACTTCCCCTGGTGCGACATTTTTCCTGCTGAACTTCCAATCTATTCTTGGCAGTGTCTGGGTTGAGAGTTCTGGAAACTACCACCACTGCCACTGACCTAGTCACCTCATATCCTGATCTTGCATTACTGAACCTGATCTTTGCTAACAAGTCCTGCTCTGTGTGGCACTCCTCCCTTATCCCTATGCAATAGACCTTTCTCATTCTTTCTTCCAAGTTGTCTTGGGCTGGAAGTGGGCTCTGCCACTATAGAATTTGTTTATATTCATTACTTAAAGATATTTTGGAGTGGTTTGGGGAAGAACTCAGGTGAGTACCTACCATCTCTGCCATCTCAGCTCTAAATAGAAAAATTCAATGCTTCCCCCTACTCTGGTGTCATGGTATAGTCATGAATCAGATCCATACTGCCCTCTCCTGACTCAAAGATGGCATCAGAGCTGGGAGTTTGGATAATACACTTATTCCTTAATCACCTAGAATCTGACTTTTATCTCTACCATCCTAATGAAATTGTTTTCTCCAAGGTCATCAATGACATATTAACTTGCTAATTTCAATCATCTTCTTTTCAATCTTTATCCTCCTCTACCCTTCTCATACATTTGACACTTTTGAACAACTTTCCTTTTACTGTTCTTTTGCCTTTGCTCTATTTCTACTAGTCTCTAAGACTACTCCTCAATCTCATGCACTGATTTGTCTTCTTTCTTCTTGCCTCCTACATCTAGCTAGAAGAAAATTTTAGCTTTTCCCCTCTAATCTCTTTCTATTTTATCTTCTTAGGCAACTCCATCTATCCCCAAGACTTTAGTTGTCAGCTCCATTTGGCTTCAAAATCTATATACCCACCTCCAAAACTGTCCTAAGAGCTTGACATTCCCAACATTCCATTGATATTCTAATATTCCATTGACATTCCAATATTCCATTGACACGTTCAACATTTCCAATGCCTGCTAAATTTCTCAACCTGGACAGCTCAGTGTTAACTTTCTGTCAGATCGCCAAGTTAGAAAACTTGGGTGAAAAACCCTTACCTCCAAAAAACTCCATTTTTCTAATGAATCAATATTTTCCGTAGAGGGATTGATTTGGCAAAAAGGAAAGAGCTATCTTTTCATTTGAGACTTAAGTAAAGAAAGAAAGATTTTTTAAAAAAAAATCAATATTCTCCCTGTTGAACTTACAAACCATGTGACATCATGATTCTGAAAAATCACAGAAATGGAAAATTTTTAAAGCTGGAAGGAACTTTGGTGGTCATCTAATCTAATTTATATACCAAAGGAACTTCCATTATATCTTATCTGAGAGATAATAATTCAGTATTTACTTGAAAATGTTCAAGGAGAAAGAAATTGCAATCCCTGGAGGTGGTGAATTCCAACTATTCACAGCTCTGGATGTTAGGCTTTCTTCCTGATTATCAGTCAGAAATAAAATTACAGGTCACCCAAAACACAATAGAAATAAACTGACTTGTGTATGAAAAGTAACATACTATGTTATTAAGGATACATATGATCCAAAATAGAGGCGGTTCTGTTATGGACAACTTGCCTAGTACTTTGGTATTTTCAAGGTGTTAAAAGAGCAAAATCACAATAACTAGACCCTCTATGGAAGTTTTATGGAAAGATAAAAGTAAGATTCAATCACTCGGGACACAAAAATAAGAAGTTGAAATATGCAATGACAGAGAAAATATCCACAAGGATAGGATACCATCCGACAATATATCCAAGTGCCACTATTAGGGTTTGTTACAAAGATAATTCTTCTTTATTCTATGAAATCTAAGCTTACTCCATCTCCAAATATTGATTAAGCAGTGGTTCATTCCCCAACCTATTCATGGATAGAAGACTTTAGATGGAGTCAATAGAACCTGGGTCTAAATCTTACCCCATACACTTACTAGATGTATCATCCTTACAAAATCATAACTACTCCCTATTTCAATTTCCTCATCTGTAAAATGGGAATAATTTTTTAAAAAACCTATATCAGGGGGAAGAATTTTGTGAGAATCACACATAAAGTGCTTTGAAAATCTAAAAGTTCTACATAAATGTTAATTGCACAGCATACTGTTGTGCAAATTTGAATGTTTCTAAAACTTCTTTCTTAGTCTAATGATAAATTTTCTGTCCTTTAATCAATAAGTTACATAGTTTGGATATATGACACTGTTTAAAAATCTAGTAGATTTAATATATTATGATTACTTTTTTGGGTCAGATTAGATAAGATCATATTAGACTTGTATATTCAGATTTTTTGACAAAGTTATATTTCAAAAACACTATATTTATTTTATTGTGAATTTTATTTATCTCTGTTTTGATTTTTTTTTGTTTTTTTGCAAGGCAGTGGGGTTAAGTGGATTGCCCAAGGCCACACAGCTAGGTAATTATTAAGTATCTGAGGCTGGATTTGAACTCAGGTACTCCTGACTCCAGGGTCAGTCTCTATCCACTCTGCTTTGATTTTCAAAAATTTTTTTGTTTTTTTTTTAGTTGAAGAGAGGTGATTTGTTAATATTCTAAGATTTTTTATTTGCTTCATCAGTTCTTTAATAACTTCTCTCTTTTAGTTAATGACAATGTTTACAGATAAAAATGTCTCCAATAGAAATTGCTTTGGTTTCACTGTAATTATCTTTCATTTAATTTTAAAAGTACCATTATTTAAATTATTGTTTATAAATGGCCTAAAAATATTGGGATGGCTTAGAATTCTCTATCCCCTCTTTTGTCACTCAACTACCATCACTGTAAAAATAAAGAGTAACGGCACAAAGCTAAAGCATGCTTTTTTGGGAAAAAAGAGCCCTATGTGTAATTTATGGGAAAACATGAGCAACAACTATGACTTAGTGACAATCAGAAAGACTAATTAATGCACAGATTTTACCTGGGTGGTACATTTTAACTCCCAAATGGGTTTTGATCTGCTTGGATAAAGTGAGGTCACCTCATGATAAAACTGAGAGTTTCTACTTGAATTTCTTGTCTACTTATTCTTCCAGATCAATTTTGTTTCCATCCTGCCAAACTTTGGAAAATATCTCTTGGGAATATCTATTTTTATAGTCATGTATTTATAAATGTTATATACAAACATATGTACACATATAAAAATAGGTAGATTGCTGGGAACTATGATTTAATATGTGTATATAGTATTTTGTATAGCTACTCTATCCACAATTAAAGTTAGCAAGGATCTGCGAGGCATTTGAATAGTGTGGGACATAGAGTGCTGGACCTGCAGTCAAATAGGTCAGACCACAAGTCCATCCTCTGACCTTTGTTGACTTTCTTGTCCCTGTTTTAATCTCTATTTTGCTCATTTGTACAATGCAGATTAAATAATTGTACCTTTCTCCCAGGATTTGTTATAAGGCTTAAATGAGATCATATTTGTAAAGTACTTCATAAATACTATTAATCTCATTATCAGTATCATCTTCATTACCATCATCATCATCATCATCATCACATTGCCCATGACAATGAGTATTGTAGTCAGCAAATCAACTGATATTTATTAAGATCTTAATAAATATTAGGCAAGGTACCAGGAAATACAAAAACAAAAATGAAAAATCCCCTGATGTCAAGAAGCTAATATTCCATTAAAGGAAACATGTATATGTATAAGTAAATGCAAAAGATTTGCTCAAAGATTTACTTCCAGGTCCTATCACAACCATGATAGAGAACTGCTCATTTTCTCTAATCCTCATGCCCCTCAAATCATTTCTATAAAAGGAATTTTTCCACAAAAGAAAAAACAATTTCAGGTGTCTCCATGGCCTAGAAAACCAAGAATCCTCAAAAAACCCACAGTGACCTGACATCATCCTAAGCACCCCCTCCCTTACTCTTCACCATGTTGTCATGATTTCACAAGTTGATGAGCTTACAAAAGAACTTAGCTCTATCACTCTCCAACTCTTGGTGTAAATATGGATTGTATATATCTCATACATATATGTGGAGTGCTAGGGATTTGGGGGGAGTTGAGGGAGGAGTTATCACATTTCTCCTTATTAGTCTTTACCATTTGTCCTCCCAATTATTCATGACTTTCCTCATTCCTTCCATTAGAAATTGTAATTTTCTCTCAATAAATCTATTACTGTACAGGCTGATGATACCCAAGAACTATATTGAATATTTTGATTCACTATCATAAATGGAATCTCCTTTTTCTTCATGTTTGCCAGCTGAGTGTCACTAGCATATAGAAAAGCAATTGATTGTTGTGACTTTATCTTATCTCCTACAATGTTGCCAAGCTCATATATAACATTGACTAGTTTTGTGGCTGAGTTCTTTAGAATTTTTTAGATATATAATCATGTCATCTTCAAAAAGATGCTATTTTTATTTCTTCCTTTCCTATATTTATACCTCTTTTTTTCTCCTCAATAATAGATTATGCCAGTATTTCTGGTAGTAGATTATATAGGAGCAGTGATGGACATCTTTGTGCTATTCTAATTTTTAGGGAATATATACATATATATATATATATATATATATATATATATAATTTTTCTCCATTAAATATTTTTGAAGATATACATGTAAAATTTTATGATGACACTTGATTTCAGATAAATATTTTTTTTATTTCCTTAAGAAAAAAGTCTCTCTGTAAATGTTTACTTTTAATCAAGAATAGAAGTTGCATTTTATCAAATGCCATCTTGACATTTGAAAGATAATTTAATTAGTTTTACTATTTATTCTGTTGAATGTAATGAATTATGGTGATGATTTACTACCTCATGTATTCTGGAATCAATCTTCACTTGAGCAGGGTGAATAATTTTTAAATGTAGTGATATATTTTGGTGGCTTAAAATTTTATGTATGAGTTAAACAGCAAATTAACATGAGATAAACATCATAGATATCATGAGATAATTTTCTTTCTTAGCATTATCTTTTCCAGGTTTTAGGATCAAAAGAAAATTCACTGCATAAAAAAATTTGAGATACCTACTATATTTTTTGACATCTTGGAAATAGTCTATGTAAATATAGGGACAATCTAAAAATTAGAAAATCTCTAAGATAATAAATTATAGCTAGAAACATTTCCAAGAAAGGATTATTCCTAGAATTCAAGGTTGGCAGAGCAAGAAAATCTATAAATATAATTCATCCCATTAACAGGAAAAATAGTAATACTAATTTATCATTTAGATGTCAAGATGGCATTTTATCCAAAATATCTAGTCTTCCTCCCTCAAAGTAAAATAGGAAACTGAGGCCCAGAAAGATTAAAAAAAACTTGCTGGTCACAAACCTAGGAAGTGGAATTGTCTTTCTGTGGAATCTTTACTCAAAAAAATTCCCACCTAATCTATTATGATTAATTCTCAGTGTCCTAGGTTCATTTTAATATATTTGTATCTTTAAAGCTAATAATACATTTCTACCTAATTAGGAAACATCATAGTTTAACAAAAAAAATAGGGTTTTGAATCCAAAGAATTGAGTTTAATCTCACCTCTGCTGCTCATAACATGGATGTCCTTCAACCTAGGTGCCCTACATTCAGAGTGCTCTTAAGCAGCTATATTGTGTTTCTAGACTTTAATTTACTTAAATATAATATAATATAATATAGAGGAGTTAAATCAGATAATTTCTAATGTTGATTCCAACTCTAAATAAATTATAGCCAGTGCTTAGCATAATACCTGATACATTGGAAAAGCTTAATAAATTTTAATTGACTGATTATATGACCTAATTAATTAACACTGAATACAGAACAATAATCTTTTTATTTTGTATGATTTATTTTATTTCTCTTCTAATATTATTTCATTCTCTTTCATTTTAAAATATCAATCTTGTTAACTTTTTTAAAATTACCTGCTTTTATCACTTCTAATTTTTAAAACTTTTCTTACTTCCACTTTTAGTTTTATCACCTTTCACATTCTATTTTCTCTTCTCTTCTTGCTGGCATTCTTTTCCAGTTTCCTTAGCTAAATGAAAGACTGGATACTCTAAGAGAAAGAAAGCTGGTCTTAGAAATAGCAGAGAACTGTATTTGAATCTTGGTTCTTCTATTTAAGAGCCATATTACCCTATACAAGATATTTGTTCAGAGAAGTGGAACTAAGATGGCTCGTGAGAGTAGGAATTCCTAGAAACTCATCCACTGAAATACTCCAAAAATAGTCAAAACTCTAGCCAAAATTTAGAGGGGCAGAATTCACCAAAAGACTAGTGTTACAATTCCCCAGCCCACAAAAACTGTTTGCCCACACTCAGATCCAGGTTGTAGTCTGGGCTCCCATACTGCCATAATGGAGCAGGAACCCTCCTACTCACAGTTACAGGGCAGAGGGGAGGGCCTGTGATCATCCACAGCCCAGAGTACAGCCAAGAGAGCAGTCAGAACCTCTCATAAGACTTTGGAGGAATTAAGGAACATGTGCGGTGTCCCAAAAACCCCCACAATCTTGAAAGTGCAGTAAATCAATCATAGGCTGAAGAAATGATCAAACAACAGAAAAAGAACCTCACCATGGAAAATTACTTTGGTCCCATGGATAATCAAAATACACACTCAGAAGATGATGAAGTTGAAGCTTCTGTACTTAAAGCCTCCAAGAGAATTGAGAACTGGACTCAGGCAATAGAAGAGTTCAAAAAAGAGTTTGAAAAACAAGTAAGGGAGGTAGGAAAATTGGGAAGAGAAATGAGAGCAATGCAGATAAATCATGAAAACCAAGTCAGCAGCTTGGTGAGTTATACAAAGATATACAAAAAATTACTGAAGAAAATAACACGTTAAAAACCAGTTTTGGCCAAATAGAAAAAGCATCCAAAAGGCAAATGAGGAGGAAAATGCCTTAAAATTGGCCATCTGGAAAAGGAGATTAAAGAACTCTCTGGAGAAAATTACTCCTTCAAATCTAGAATGGGGTTAAAAGAAGCTGATGACTTTGCAAGAAATCAAGAAACAATAAAAACAATACCAAAAGAATGAAAAATTAGAAGAAAATGTAAAATATCTCATTGGAAAAACAACTGACCTAGAAAAAAGATGCAGGAGAAATAACTTAAAAATTACTGGACTACCTGAAAGTCTGATCTGAAAGTCATGACCAGGAAAAGAGCCTACGCTTCATTTTTTAAATTGCCCTGAGATCCTAGAAGCAGAGGGTAAAATAGTAATAGAGGGAATCCACCAATCATCTCCTGAAAGAGGTTCCAAAAGAAAAATTCCTCAGAATATTATAGCCAAATTCCAAAACTCCCAAGTTAAAGAGAAAATACTACAGGCAACTACCATGGCTCTATAGTCAGAATTACACAGGATTTGGCAATGTCTACATTAAGGGCTCATAGGGCTTAGGATATGATATTCCGGAATGCAAAAGAGCGTGGCTTATAACTGAAGATCAACTACCCCAGCAAAACATAACATTCTTGTTCAGGGAAAATGATGGACTTTCAATGAAATAGGGGCCTTTCAAACTTTCCTATTGAAATGAACATAGCTGAACAGAAAGTTTGATCTCCAAGTACAAGACTCAGGTAAAGAATGGGAAGGTTGGAAGAGAAGGAAGTATTATGAAGAAATTAGTAATGTTGAACTGAGAGTGTTCCTTAATGGGAAGAAGATACTGATAACTTATATGAACTTTCTCATTTATAAGAGTAGCTAGAAGGGGCATATATAAGGCATAGGAGGGAATTGAATATAATTATAAATATAGTATAAAATGGAGTCAATGGATGTATAAAGATGGAGTCAATGGATGATAAAGGAAAGTATTGGGAAGAAGAGAAAGGAGAGATAGAATAGGCTAAGACATTTCACATAAAAGAGTCAAGAAAGAGCTTTTGCAGCAGAGTAGAAGGGGAAAGGTAAGGGGGAATGAGTGAGCCTTCACTTTGATCAGAAATTGTTCAGCGAAGAAATAACATACACATTTAATAGGGTATAGAAATTTATCTTACCCTAAAGAAAAATGAGAGGAAAGGGATGGCATGTGGAATAAGGAGATTGGAGGGGGGGCATATGTGATAGAAGAAAGGAAAGCTCATGGGAAAGGGTTATACAACATACTTCTGAGCAAGGACAGGGTGAAAGGAGACACACACAGAGAGAGAGAGAATAGAACAAATGAGTGGAGATGATTAGAATGGAAGGAAATGCAGCTAGCAATAGTAACTGGGAAAAGATATCGAAGCAAGTTCTCTCGTGGACTTATGATAAAGAAGGTAGCTCATCCCAGAGACAGAGCCAATAGAATCTGAACACAGTAAATGTTTTTTCCTCTCATTTCACTTCTCTTGAGGTTTCTCTATCTTTTGGGGGGAGGGAGGAGAGTTTATGTTTACTTTCACAAGAAGATTATTATAATACTATAAAATAAACCATAAAAAATCAAAAAGATATTTGTTCTCATTAAGTCTCAATGTCCTCATTTGTAAAATAGGAGTAATTAAATCTGAATTATCTTCCTCCCAGGATTCTAAAAAAAGTTATTCACAAACCCTAGAATAATATATAAATAGAACTTATTATGAAATTCAAGTGCATTCATTAGGAATATAATTAAAAGTTCACATTTATATAAGACGACTTCTATACAATGTCTCATCTCACCCTACAATAATCTTGTAAAGTAAGTGATATTATCATCCCCATTTTACAGATGAAAAAACAGTCTTAGAAAAAACAAATGACTTACCCAGGGTCCTTCATTTAATGCATATGAACCTAGTCTTAAGTCCAAAACAGTGCTCCAGATACCACACTAAAAGGCAATAAGAGAGGTGAAGGGTATAGAGAAAAAAACACAACAACCTTTGACCTCAAGAAACTTGCATTCTACTGGAAGGATACATTATGTGCGTAAATAACTATGTAGTAAGTAGTAGGTATACAAGTTCTGTAACCCACTCTGTGAGTCCAACTACATATGACCTTCAAAGTTGTAGATGTATCTTGAAGAATTGAGATGTCTCTTCTCCACTGATATCAATTTTAGTCCCCACCAATTATGGGGATCTATTGTTGGTCAACAGCACTTAGCTCCCCAGGTCCATTGAACCAGTTAATATCCATTAGCTTTTATAAAGAAAATGTTTATGTTAAAGTTATACCAAGATCTAAAGTACCAACATTTTCCCCCACAGTTGAGGATCAATTTTCCTCTATCTCACTTTGGTCTTTGGAGAGAATGAACTCAGACTTAGCACAGTTTCTGAAGCCTTGGACATCTAGGTAATGTAGAGGATAGAGCCTGGCCCTGGAGTCAAGAATATTCATCTTTCTGAATTTAAATTTGGTCCCAGACACTTACTAGTTGTGTGACCCTGGGAAAGTCATTGAACCCTCTCTCAGTTTTCTTATGGCAAATCATTGAAGTTTCTTTGACTAGAAAACTCCACAATGACTGAAACAAGTGAATAGCAACAACAACATAACCTTGGTCACGCCAAGTTTGTGTCTATATAGGAAGGATTGTATGAACCCACATCTCAGAGAATTTCTTGGAGCATTGATTCTAAGACTGGTTGCAAAGCCCAGTGTGGACTCAACTTCCAGTCAATTCATTCTCCTAATCTTCAAATTTCACAAGACTACTGTCAACAAACCTCTCATCTAAATTAAAATAACAAGCACTCAAGGAGACAAAGAACCAAAGCCTATACTCATGGACATTGACCACTTCATGATTTGAGAAGCCTAAAGACTCATTCCTTTACAGCACTGATTCTCTTCAAATTCCCCCAACACACAAGTCAAATCAAGAGCAAAATTGACTCACGAGACCAACTAAGTCCCTTTTCAGAAGTTCCCAGTTCTATTTGCACAAGAACAGCCAGTCAAAGAAACTTCTGTCCATTATGGACCAGCATCAATTTCAGAATGCCTACATATGTTCCAAATCTTCCAAGGTACTTCACCACTCTCCCCAAACAGGCTCCTCAAGCTCATAAACATGGGAAGTAATATTAGAGGCTCTGTACAGTAAAGGCATCAAACATAAGTCCACTCCCAAATTGCTGGATAATTATATTTGAATGTAATTGGAAAATATTTAATAAAACAAATAAAAATACAATCGATAAGTACATAATGTCCTAAGCCGATATGCAGCCTCTAGGGACCATTTCTCTGAGTTGAATACTACTCTACAGCATGACTAACTCCCCCATTACCACTTAATATGAGATAATTTGAGGAGGGAGAAAACACTAGCACCCGGGGGCATCCAGAAAAACTTAATTTAGGAGGCAAGATCTGAAGTTATCCTTAAAAAATTCTAAAAGATAATGTTGGATAAGGAGAAAATTACCATCATGAGGAAATAATCTGCTTGAAGGCATTGAGATTGGAAAATGTCAGATTCAACTACTGGAACAGAGTATACATGAAGAAAATAGGAACAAATATGTATTAGGAACAGGATCTCTCCACTTCCGTTTGCCCTATAAAATAGATTTGTTGTTGTTGTTCAGTCATGTCTGACTCTTCATGTTTCTATGGATCATAGTATGACAATACCGTCCATGTGGTTTTCTTGGCAAAAATAATAGGGTAATTCACCATTTCTTTTTTCAGTGAATTAAGGTAAACAGGGTTAAGTGACTTACACAGGTCCATATAGTCAATAAGTGTCTGAGGCAGGATTGGAATTTAGGTGTTCCTGACTTCAGACCCAATCTTTCCCACCTAGCTGTCTCTATAAAATGGATTCATTTCCCCTAAAATAAAACTGTCCACAAAACCTAACTTTCCTCTGCCTCCCTACAGTTTTCAGCTCACACAAACACAACCAACAGTCAGTACAATCTATCCTGCTCATAACATTTCCATATGAGGAAAAGGGGTGTGCTGTATATAAAAGTTAAGTGCCACCATATCCTTGTTGCATAACCTTGCTATTGGTAGCTAATTTATACCTCTTTTTAAAAACTCTTCAATGAATTCCAAGTGCTTCATTTCCTTTAAAAAATCTAACTTCACTAACAGAGTGCCAGCATCAGGCCCATATCTATCAAGCTCATAATTTTAGAACTAGAAAAGATCTTGAAAATCATCTAAGTCAGCTCATTAATTTTACAAGATGAAGAAAATGTGGAAAGAAAAGTGAAATTAATACCCAACATCCATAGGACAGGTGATAGGACTGAATTTCAAATCCAGGTCCTTTGATACCAATTGTAACATTTTTTTTCAGTCTCATATTATAATATGAAATAAGTCAGTTAAGGTAGATTGGAACCAGTTTGTAGAAACTTTCCAATATTTGGCTGAGAAGTTTGTATTATATTAAAAATAAGAGGGAGTCAGCAAGGATTTTTCAATTTCAAGAAAGTCTATATAATAAATATTATGCATTGTGTTCAAAATTGTCCATCTTTTTTTGTTCCTTTGTACATTTTCTTCTGTTTCTTTTATCTATGCACTATTTATTTTATTTTTTCTCCTACCTCCCCACAGGATGGCTATAGCTAAGCATAGATATATACATATGTTTACTTAGACATATATGTAATATATATATAATATATATATATACACACACACACATATACAGACCCGTGTACATATATACACCCACATGCATACTCATATATATTGTTATTGATATATACATTTATACATATATATATACATTACTATAAATATACATATATGTATTTAGTTTGTGTGTAAGATTTTTTAATCTTAAATGAAAGCAACAACGCTTCTTCATTCCTCCATTCCACTTTTACTTGCTACCTTGCCCCTTCCAATCCTTAATCCTTCACAGAATCCCTCCCTTACACACCTTTCTATATTCTCTATTTATGTGTACCATTAATGTAAGCATCCTTCTATACCCTCAATTAATCTGTGCATCCTTCTATATAATCTCTTATCACTTTACCTTACTCTCTAACTTATTACCCTCTATATCCTCTCTTCTTAATTCTTTTTGAATTTGGAAGACTTTAAAAGTCATAAATATACATATATGTGTAGAAGTATTATTCCTTCTTTAACCCATTCCTCATGAAAGTAGGTTTCCAGAAATATCAGCTTCCATCAATTCCTCTGCATCAATTCCTCTTCTCATACCTCATTTGTATAAGATAGTAACTTTTAAAATAGCTTTTTCTAGATCATTTTACTTTTTAGAATATCATCCTATTCACTTATACCCCCATCTTTCCTTCTAATCAGCAAGGATTTTTGAACAGCAGAGTGACATGGCTGGCTGTTTATCTCACAGATTATTTTGACATCATGTAAATGATTAATTGGAGGAGAAAGACCAGAATCAGAGTGACCAATAAGAAGGCTTCAGTGATAGATTTGGTTAGAGATAATGGAGGTCTAAAATTATGAAGTGGCCCCATTGTTGGAACAAAGAGAAGCTCAAAATGTTCAATAGATTGATTGGACAAGATAAGATTTGAGAACTGACTAGATAGGGAGGTATATAAAAGAGGCAAGGAGAACTCTGAGGTTGAAAAATAGGATAATCAGAAGGATGATGACATCTTTCAAAGAAAAAGGAAAGTTTGAAAGACGAGGGTCTGGAATTAAAAGAGAAGTAAATGATAATTGTATTTTGGACTTACTGAGTTGGAAAAGATTATGACATGTCCAAGTGCTGATAATAGGTAATTGTCAATGCTAGACCAAAGTTCAGGAGGGATTTTGGAGATGAAGATGTAGTGAAGATTTAATAGTCATCAATAATACTACTACTCAGTTAGAGGGTGAAGAGAAAGAAATGAAGAGAAATCAGTCACATTTTAATGTGGAATGATTTTCTACTTGAAGCAGCTAAATGAAGATGTGAATAGAACCCTGGACCTGAAATAAAAAAAGATCTGGATTCAATTACAGACTTAGATATTATCTGTGCGGGGCAGCTAGGTGACACAGTGGGTAAAGCACCAGCCCTGAAGTCAGGAGTACCTGGGTTCAAATCTGGTCTCAGACACTTAATAATTGCCTAACTGTGTGGCCTTGGACAAGCCACTTAACCCCATTTGCCTTGCAAAAACCTAAAAAAAAAGATATTATCTGTGCAACCTTGGGCAAATCACTTAACTATCATCTGTCTCAGTTTCCTTATCTGTAAATAATAAAAGCACCTACCTTACAAAGTAGTTCTATCATTTTATATATGGGAAATTGAGACCCATGAGAGAGAGAGAGAGAGAGAGAGAGAGAATTTACCTTTTTTGTAGTTCACAGAATGACATATCATGGGATTTGACAATTTTGAATCAGAAGTCACCTTGGTGTACATCTCATCCAATACTATCATTTTATAGATTAGAAAATGAGACCCAGAAGAAGGAAATATCTACTTTTGTAAATTAGATTTAATTGTTTTATCCTATCAATTAATTTCTTCCATGAATCAATTAATACTGTCATTTTATTATATTACTCAGTTCTATAATTCCTTGATTAATATGAGTATTTCCTGTCACATTTTTGTGACTTTGGAAGTAGAATATTGAAATATTGAATTGTTGAAATCTTGAATTTTTAACTCTAATTCCTAGTAAATTTCTCTCCCCTCTTTCAAGGATATTTTGTTTTATATTGTTGAGAGAAAAGAAAATCATTCTCATTGGACTCTTTCAATGTTTAATGTACCTTTTGCCATTATAAAGTAACCATGATGTTCCAAATAATTTACTTTGCTATGAAATCTACATTATTTGACACCACATTAGTTACCCCTGCTTTTTTTTGTATATCCAAAGAGGCATACTAGACCTTAAACCAGACACTTATTCTTAGTTTGTTAATATCCCTTGGTTTTTGTGTTGTTCTTGTGGAAAATGGATTGCTAGATTTTGTTTTTTAATCAATCTAGTCAATGACCCTTCTTTTATGGGAGAATTCCATCCTTCTATATTTAATGCTATGATTGAACTACTGTGGTACAGCAGAAAGAGCACTGAATTGGGAAGCTTGAGACCTGAGTTCTCCAGCTCTTCCTCTAACTAGTTGTATAATCTTGGGCACATCATTTCACCTTCTTGAGAGTTTCATCATCTTCAAAGTGAGAATCTCCAAGATCTTTCCTAATACTGATATTCTATGATTCTTGAATGTAAGTGTGTTCTTCTCTGTTGACTTGCAAAGTTGATCTTTATCAAAATATAGATACTGTATAAACGTGGGTAAAATCAATCCTATACAAATATAAGGCAATATCACTGTCATTCTTTGCCATTTCTACATGGTTTCTGCAGTAGACTTGAACTTTCTTTTTCTTCTTGGTAGATCAGACAGCAACATTAAATATTACATATTTTTCTGTTCTTCATTTTACACCTTTAAAATAATAAACAATTTTTTTTAAATTCTTATTCTGCTTGACGTTTCTGGAGCTTTTGATATTATTGATCACTCTCTCCTCCCTGATACTCCCTTTTCTCCAAGTTCTTTTTTCCTTTTTTATCTCTCCAGTTCTCTTTTTCTCCTGGTTCTGTACTGGTTCTTCTCCTAACTATGTGACCAGTCCTTCTCTAGCTACTTTGCTGATCCTCTTCCAAATCACAACCTCTAATCATAACTATCACTCAGGGTTCTGTACTCATCCCTCTTCTTACACTCTCTACCCTGCTTCACTCTGTGAACTCATCAGCTCTCATAGATTTCATTACCATCTTTCTGTTGATAATTCTCAAATCTAAAACTATCTTTCTTGTCCTAATCTCTCTGTTGACCTTCAGTCTTACATCTCCCATTGCTTTTCAGACATCTGAAACTGAATATCCAATAGACATCTTAAACTCAATATGTCCAGCAGAGAAATCATTATCTTTCCTTCTAAACCTTTCTTTACTCTTGCCTTTTCTATTACTATAGAAGTAATCTCCCCAGTTCCTCAAGTTCACAATCTAGAAGTCCTCTTGGATTCCTCACTATCTCTTACTGTCATATTTAAGTTGTAGTCATGGTCCAGCAATTTCACCTTTGCGACATTTCTTGAATATATCCCATTCTCTCCTCTGACACTACCAGCACTCTAGTATAGACCCTCATCATCTCACATCTACAAAAACCTGTAGTTATTCTCCATTCAGCTGTTAAAATAATTTTTTTTCCTAAAATGCAGGTCTGATTAAATCTTTCCCACCTCCACACATCTCTATTGCCTCCAGGAGTAAATACAAAAGTTATCTTTTTGGCATTCAAAACTTTCATAGCCTATTCCCTTCATATGTTTCCAATCTTCTTAAAATTTACTCCTCAATGTGTACTCTTCAGTCTCATGACCTTGACCTCCTGACTGTTCCATGAGCAAGATACTCTATCTCTCTGTTCTAATTATTTATCTGACTGTCCTCAATGCCTTGAAAACTCCTCCTCCTCCACTCAAACAACTGACCTCCCTGACTTTCTTTAAATCTCAACTAAATTACCACCTTTACAAAAAGCATTCCCTATCCTCTATTAAATTTTATTGATTATTTCCTATTTATCCTGCATATACTTTGGCTTAAGTATATTTGTTTGCATGTTTTCTATCCCATTAGATTGTAAGTTCCTAGATTGTAAGTGCCTTTTATTGTATTCCCAGGCACTGTGTTTGGCAAAAAGTAAATGTTTAGTAAATACTTATTGATTAATTGGTTAAATTAAGTTCTTTATGTTCATTTCCAATATCTTTTACTTTTTAAAAATCATTCTTCTAACAATACTTCACTATAATATGGGGATAGTAATTCTGGCTGATCAAAGATCATGCCAAGTAAAACACAAGATTTGTCACAATTTCCCCCTGTAAATTGCAGATCTGGTGGCTAAAAGTATGTCTGTTGTCTGACAAAGAATTTGTCTAACTACCAAAAGAATAAACTCCAGAAATCTGACCAATAGCTGATGAATTGTTTTGTCCATAACAACTTGGGAAGACCACCTCTCAAAGTGCAGTGGGATTGTGACCTTTGATGATTAAGATGAAATCATGAGTCTTTGAGGCATTGAAATAATGTTACTTATTAATCAAGCAAACCTTTAACTCTCTTTAAAGGTTAATGAATAATCTAGACCTTTCAATTAAAGTTAACACAAGCCCACCCCATTATACACCTTCACCGTTACATCTTAGTTATATTCACATGGTCTGGAATCTTTTAAAAATTAATTTAAAGGGGCAGCTAGGTGGCACCATGGATAGAGCACCGGCCCTGGAGTCAGGAGTACCTGAGTTCAAATTCAGCCTCAGACACTTAATAATTACCTAGCTGTGTGGCCTTGGGCAAGCCCATTTGCCTTGCAAAATACTAAAAAAAAAAAGGGGGGAGTAAAGAGATGGGAGGATGGAGGAGATTGAATGGGGTAAATCACATTACAAAAAGAAGTACAAAGGACCTATTGCAATAAAGGGGAAGAAGGGAGGATGTGAGAACCACCTGAATCTTACTCTCATCAGATTTGGCTTAAAGTTAACATATACACACTCAGTTAAATTCAGAAGATTATCTTAACTATCAAGTATTAAAAGTGGGGAAAAGGGGAGGGGGGAGAAAAAAGGAGAACTAGCAGAAGAAAGGGAAAGAAGAAGAAAGGTACAAAAGGAAAGGCGAAAGAAAGGGGAGTGGATATAGGAGGATAAACACACTAAAAGTAGTAGTATTCAGAAACAAAATAGTGGGGAATATATTAAATGAAAAAAAGGAGAAAAATACAACCAGAGGGAAGATAGCATGGAGGGGAATAAAGAGTTAGTACTTGTGACTTTGAATATGAATGGGATGAAATTTCCCTTAATATATAAGTGAATAGCAGAGTGGATTCAAAACCAGAATCCTAAAATATGCAACTTACAAGAAACTCATTGGAATCAGAGAGATACATATAGAATAAAGATTGGAGCAAAATATATTTTGCTTCCACTGAAGTCAAAAAAGTAGGGGTAGCAATCCTTCTCAGACAAAGGAGCTACAAAAATAGTGTTAAAAGAGAGAAGGAAGGAAACTATATCTTCCTAAAAGGTAACATAGACAATAAAGTAATTTCAATACTAAATATGTATGCGCCCAATGGTATAGCATTTAGATTCTTAAAGGAGAAATTGATGGAGTTACAGGAAGACAATGACAGCAGAACTCTACTAGTGGGAGACTTCAACCTCCTGCTCAAGAGATTTAGATAAATCTAATCATAAAATACACAAGAAGGAAGATAAGGAGGCAAATAGATTGTTAGAGAACCTAGATATGATAGAAATTGAACGGGGATAGAAAAGAATATACTTTTTTCTGAAGTACATGGCACACAAAAATTGACCATGTGCTAGGGCATAAAAACCTAATAATCAATTGCAAAAAGGGCAGAAATAGTTAATACATTTTTCTCATTCATAATGCAATAAAAATCATATGCAATATTGGGCCCAGGAGCTAGATACCCAAAACTAATTGGAAACTAAATAACCACATTTTAAAGAATGAGTGGATCACAGCAAATTATAGAAAGAATTAATTATTTCATCCTAGATAATGACAATAATGAAATAACATACCAAAACCTATGGGATTTACTCAAGGTGGCTGTCAGGGGATACAGCATATCTTTAAATGCTTATATGAATAATTAGAGAAAGAGGAAATCAATGAGCTAAATATTGAACTAAAAAATTAGAGAGAACAAATTAAAACCTCCCAATTAAATATCAAATTAGAAATTCTAAAAATTAAAGGAGAAATTAATAAAATCAAAAGCAAGAGAACTATTGAAGTAATAAATAAAAACCAAGAGTTGGTCTTATGAAAAAACCAATAAAATTGATAAACTCTGGTCAATTTCAGTAAAAAAAAAAGAAGAAACCAAAATTTCTGGTATAATAAATGAAAGAGGTAAACTCACCACCAATGAGGAGGAAAATAAGTGATAATTTGGCATTATTTTGCCCTACTCTATGCCAAAATAATTGATAATCTAAGAGAAATGGACGAATATTTACAAAAATATGTTTACCAGGTTAAATGAAGAGGAAATTAAATATGTAAATATGTCTCAGATAAAGAAATTCAACAAATCACTATTGAACTCCCTAAGAAAAAATCTCCAGGACCAGATGGATTCACAAGTGAATTCTATTAAACATTTAAGGAACAATTGTTTCCACTTCTATATAAACTCTTTGGGAAAATAGGTGAAGATGGAACTCTGCCTCTTTCCATGACACCAATATGGTGCTGATTCCTAAACCAGGAAGAGTTAAAACAGAGAAAGAAAAGTATAGACCTATCTCCCTGATGAATTTAGATACAAAAAAAATTAAATGAAAAATTAGCAAAACAATTGCAACAAGTTATTACTAGGATAATACATTATGACTAAGTAGGATTTATTCCAGGAATGCAGGGTTGGTTCAATATTAGGACTGTTAGTATGATTAATTATATCAATAACAAACCTATCAGAAATCATATTTTAATATCAATAGATCCTGAAAAAAGCTTTTGAAAAAAGCACCCATTCCTACTAAAAACACTAGAGAGTATAGGAATAGCTGGATTTTTCCTTAGAATAATAACCAGTATCTATCTGAAACCATCAACAAGCATTATATGCAAGGGGATAGGTTAGAGGCATTCCCAATAAGATGAAGGGTGAAACAAGATGCCCATTACCACCACTACTATCAAATATTGTATTAAAAATGTTAGCTTCAGCAATGAGAAGAAAAACAATTGAAGGAGTTAGAATTGGGAAGGAAGAGACAAAACTCTCACTCTTTGCAGATAACATGATGATATACCTAGAGAATCCAAAAAAATCATCTAGAAAGCTACTAGAAATAATTAGCAACTTTAGCAAAGTCACAGGATATAAAATAAACCCTCATAAACCCAACATTTCTATATATGACTAGCAAGATGTGGCAGAAAGTGCTAGAAAGAGAAATCACATTCAAAGTAACCTCACATAATATAAAATACCTAGGAATCTATCTGCCGAGGCAAAATCAAAAACTTTTTGAAAACGAAAAATACTTCTCACACAAATAAAATCAGATTTAAGTGACTGGGTAAATATCAACTGTCATGGATAGGTCAAGCTAATATAATAAAAATGACAATTCTACCAAAATTAAACTACTTGTTTAAACTACCAATCAAAATTCAAAAAAAATTACTTTAATGAGTTAAAAAATTGTAAATAAAGTCATATGGAGAAATAACAAGTCAAGAATTTCCAGGGATTCAATGTGAAAAAAGTGCAAAAGAAGGCCTTACCAGATGTAAAATTATATTATAAAGCATCAATTATCAAAACTGTCTGGTATTGGCTAAGAAATAGAGTGGTGCATCAGTGGAATAGACGAGGTGCAATAGCAGGAAATGATTACAGTAATCTGCTGTTTGATAAACCCAAAGAGTACAACTATTGGAATAAAAACTCCCTCTTCAATAAAATGCTGTTGGGAAAATTGGAAGTTAGTATGAAAAATCTTGGATTAGACCAACACCTCACACCCTATAGCAATATAAGATCAAAATGGGATACAGGATTTAGACATAAAAACAATGCTATAAGCAAACTAGAAGATCAAGGAGTAGTTTACCTGTCAGATCTATGGAAAGGGCAGCAGTTTATGAGCAAGGAAGAGATAGAGAACATCATTAAAAACAAATTAGACACTTCTGAATACATCAAACTTTTGCACAGACAAAACCACTGTAATCAAGATCAAAAGAACTGTAGTAAATTGGGAAACAATTTTTACATTTAGTATTTCTGACAAAGGACTCAGTTATAAAATATACAGAGAACTAAGTCAAATTTTCAAAAGAACAATCCATTCCCCAACTGACAAATGGTCAAAGGATGTGCAAAGGCAATTTACAGATGAGGAAATCGAAGCGATGCATAGTTTCATGAAAAATTGCTCTAAATCACTACTTACTAGAGAAATGCAAATTAAAGCATTTCTGAGGAACCACCTCACACTTCTCATACTGGCAAAAATGACGAGAAATGACAATGATCAATGTTGAAAGGGATGTGGGAAATCTGGGGTGGAGCTGTGAGCTCATCCATCCTTTCTGGAGAACAGTTTGCAAATTACACCCAAAGGGCAACAAAACTGTGCATACCCTTTCATCCAGCAATACCACTACTGGGTCTATACCCTGAAGAAATAGTGAAAAAGGGTAAAAACATCACTTGTACAAAAAATAATCAGAGCCGCCTTAGTTGTGGTGGCAAAGAATTGGAAATTAAGTGAATGTCCTGTGTTATATGTATGTCATGGAACACTATTGTTCTATTAGAAACCAGGAGGGATGGGAATTCAGGGAAACTTGGAAGAATTTGCATGAACTGATGCTGAACAAGATGAGCAGAACCAGAACATTGTACACCTAACAGCAACATGGAAGTGATGATCAACCTTACTGAACTTGTTCATTCCATTAATGTAACAATCAGGCACAATTTGGGGGTATCTGCAGTGGAGAATACCATCTGTATCCAGAGAAAGAATTGTGGAGTTTGAACAAAGACAAAAGAGTATTAACTTTAATTTTTTTTTTAAAAGTTATCTTCTTATGTAATTTTATTATCTCTTACACTTTATTTTTCTTCCTTATAGACATGATTTCTCTCTCATCACATTCACCTTCGATCAATGTATACCATGGAAACAAAGTAAAGACTGACAAGACTGCCTTCTGTGGGAGGTGGGAGGAAGGAAGCAAGAGTAGGGGAAAAATTGTAAAACTCACAATATATGAAACCTTTCTTTTATTTAAAAAACAAAGACTACCTCAGGAGTATTTAAGGCAGAAACTGATGGATAAAGAAACTTTGCCTCTGGAGTGGGACAGTTTTAACAAATGGTACTAAGAGACTAAGAAAAGATCATATATCTGAATTAGAAGCAATGAAGGAAAAGCTTAAATCATTTGAAAATCTTATCCATCCTTCACTGACTGAAAGGAGAGAATGTCAAGAGTTATGTTTTTTATATTGATTAGTATGATATGTGTAATTAACTTAAAAATAATAATTTAGAGGGGCAGCCAGGTGGCACAGTGAATAGAGCACCAGCTCTGGAGTCAGGAGGACCTGAGCTTAAATCTGACCTCTGACACATAATTACCTAACTGTGCAACCTTGGGCAAATCACTTAACCCCATTGCTTTGCAACCCTCCCCCCCAAAAAATAACAATAATTTAGTTTATAGAGATCCTTTTCAAATGCAGATTCTGGGTCTGGGAAACTGAAAACAAAATAGGAATTTGATTTCATCATGATAGTTATTGCCCTGAAATGTGTTTGCCTATATTAAGTGATCAACTATAAATTGTACTATACAATAATAATGACCCCTGAAACTATACAATCACCTTAGCCATTCCCACAGGATTCCTACTTGGATATCCTACAAATAATATAATTATTATATTTTCCTGATGGTGGGTTTGTCCTGGGAAGAAAATGAAAGTCCCTAAATCTGATTGTTCTACAATTCACCTTCCCACTTATGATCAACTAAATAATATCTCACTTCAAAACAGCAAAGTGGAACTCCAAGGAATAGAGTAATGTCATGTATTGCAAAAAAGTGATTAATAAACCATTACCTGGTTACTGGCATACTTTCTATGACTTGCTCTCTCATGCCTAGGTTAGAGACTGCTCAGTAAAAATCTCTCTTAACAATTCTGACATTCTATATTATTTGTATTAATATTCCATATTCCAAGATCTCTTGTAGCTCAGATACAATGTTCAGTGTTCTAACATTTTAGGTTCTAAGGAAATTCTATGATCTATGACAAATACTTTGGATTGGAATTCTGACCCTTTCCAAAGCCATACCAATGTTGTTTTCAGTTCAGGAAATTGTTCTTTATTTCCCCATTTACTGTCTCCTTAGAGAAAACTCCATGAGATTCTCAGATTAGAACACTTTGGTTTAGCATGATGTTTTCAGTCACATTATCAAATGCCTTCACTGAGATTGAACATGGCATCAAGTTCAGCTACCATACTGTTAGTAAATTCTTCAATTTGAAAATCAGGCTACAAGCCAGGTCCAAAGTGGAGGGAGTGTTGCTGCATGATCTTCTGTTTATAGATGACTGCGCACTCAATGCAGCTTCAGAAGCTGAGATGCAACAAAATATAGATCAATTCTCTGCTACTTATGCTAATTTTAATCTAACAATTAACACCAAGAAAACACAGTTGCTCCATCAACACATACCACATCATCCATATGTGGAACCATTGGTAACAGCAAATGGAGAAGTTTTGAATACTATGGAAAAATTCAGTTGCATTGGCAGTGTACTTTCCAGGGAGGTACACAGTAACAATGAGGACACACATTGCCAGAATTAGCTCAGTGTTTGGGAGGCTCCAAAAAAGTGTGGGAGAGACAGTATGTTTAGATGGAAATATCATTGTCCTTGGAATGAGGAGACAGAAACCCAGAATCTTAAGAGTTGGAGATGGCCTACAGAGGGCATCTGGCCAACCAATACTATCCATCACATTGGTCATTCATTCTTCACTTGAAAAATGTCAGTTGGAGGGGAACCCAGCTCCTTTTGAGGTGATTTTACTTTTGTACAACTCTAATTATTAGGAAGTAACATTCTAGGGAGCTCAGCCTTTGAATTAGAGAACTTAACTCTTACAACTCCAGAACTACTGTACTAGCATCCTAATTGGTGAGTACCTTACTTGTCCAACTATGGTTTGGTAACTCCAGTCATTTAGTCTCCTGGTATTTCAATTTCCTCATCTGAAAAAAGAAAGATTTGGTGTAAGAGTGCTCTAGATCTAGACTGAAATAACACTGTGTTCTTTTATTCTGGATACTATTCCTATTAGCTTCCACTAAGCTTAGCAATTTGGGAGGCAATGTTAAATTTTGACTTATTCTGGTGCTGTAGTAGATTAAAACCTTTAGATAATATTCATGGAAATAGATTCACAGAGGTATGTCTCTCTGTACTTTTGAAGGGAATTTTTGCTAAAAAATAGAGAATTTTATATTTAGATCCTATTAAAATTTAATTATTTCAAATTTGTCCTCTCATTCCTAAATTGTTGGACTTCTGATGAGTTAGCTGCCCCTCCCAACTACATGTCATCTGAAATTTGAGAGTAATTCATCTATTCCCTTATTCAAGACACTAGTGAAAAAAAATAATATTGAATGGCAAAGGACCAAGCCCTGTGGGCACCTAATTGGAAACTTCCTTCAGATTTGACCTATTAATGACTACTTCTTGGATCTGGTGAATGAGCCAGTTTTGAACTCACTCATTCTGCCTAAGAAACCAACATTTTTTTATCTTGCCCACAAGGATAATAGGAGAGATTTTTGTAAAATGGTTTGCCAAAATTAAGGTATACTGTCTACAGAGCATTTCCTTGATCTAGTTACCCTGTCAAAAAAAAGGAAATAAGGTTAGTCTAGCAATGACTTGTTCTTGATGAAGACATACCGGCTTTTAGAGATCACCATTTTCCTTTCCAAATTCACAGACCATCTATCCCTTAAATAATGTGTCATAGAATTTTACCTATAATAAAAGTCAATTTTTTTCTCCTAGCTCCTAATGACTGTATGGAATCCTCAGAGATAGAAGAAAAGTCATGTTAGAGCAGAAAAAAGAATTTATTGATCATCAAGCTCAGTTACTATCATTTTACAGAAGAATAGGACTCCACTCTCCTTACAATCAGACCAGGATTCTTTCAATTGGAACTATCTTTCCCTTTGATGCTATAAGGAATAGATTTTACTTTTATTATTATCTCATTCTTTTTTTTCAAGTTCACTATTCTGGGTTTTCCCCTCCCTTTTCATGCTGTTTTCTCTTTGATCAGAAAAATAGATTTACAGATTTTTTTTGAAGAACTGGAACGATCCTTAGACCAGTTTCTTCCTACTAGATACTTAGCTCTCAGAGGGCAGAGATCATCATAAAATTTGTCTCCTGGACCATCAAAGCCTAGGATAGGGCACTTCAACCCGTGGGTATTTCAAATGTGTTTGTAACATTTGTAACATAGAGGAGTAAATAGGGACCCCAAAGTGTCACTGTCAGTGCTTAAACTAAGACTCCACTAGAATCTAGTTCTCCTGACTCCCGATTTAGATTTTTTTTTGTCGTCCTCCCCTCTCCCCACAGGTGTCACCTACAGCTTTGGTGGGATAGGGCAATTCTCTATTACTTCTCTAGGGTTTCTGTCTTGAGGTTACTCCTCACCTTCGGATAATCTGAGTTTTCATTTGTATAGTTTGATCCTTATAGCATCCTGCTCCCTTAACTCTACTGGGCTCCACTGCTGCCCTCTCATATCCTGTAAGGTTTTGTCTCGATTCCCTTCTCCAAGAAACGAAACTGGAAATGGAGGCGGGCTGGGGAGAGGGAGAAGGGGGGCTTACTGTTCCCCTAACCTCTTCTTCAATTCATCCTCCTAACTGTCCCTCTCCATGGTCCTTTCTCCCCAACTCCATCCCCAAGATCTATGATCCCACCCAGTTTCCTTAACCCGACCCCCGCCTTCTTTTCTCAGGCCTGCTCACGAGAAATCAGATTGTAACGCTCCCCGAAATCTGCCAAGTAATAGGTTTTCCCAGTCACTGGGCAATTCCAATTTCCTGTCTGGCCGATCCGAGTTGCCGCTGCGCCAGCCAGTCCTTAATAAGGTCCCACTTTTAGATTCTGTTTGAAAGGGCTCAAGGTCCCTGCCAGCCGGAGCTCCGCTATTAATAGAAAAGGAGTCCTTACTTAATTATTCCACGAGCCTAGAGGCAGGCGGGCAAGTAGGGGAAGGAAGGAAAATTAACTCGGAGCAGAAAGTGACGGGCCTGCGGAGTCCCGGGGGTCTCCAAGAAAGAGGGGAGGGCCAAGCGGGTGCCCCGAAGATTTGGACTGCTTGCTGATTCAATCTGGAGACTCCTCTCAGTTTATTTAATCTCTCAAGGTTTCAATCACCCAGGCCCTCCACTTGACTAACTCCAGGGCTCTAAGTAAAATCACATTTCCTGGTGAGTGAAGCGTTTCACAGAGCCTATGGACAACAACACCAGTCCTCAAAGGCTCAAGTTCCCGTAAGATTTCCCATCCCATCCCCACCCTCACTGTCTGAGTATCCCCTTCTTCTCTACAAGTCTTAATGTATTCCTCAATCCCATCCTGGGTCTCCTATCTCTTTCTCTAATCTCAATCTGATTATTCTTAGCCAGTTCCTCTTTTGATAAGCATGCTGCCAGCCCTCTATGCTCTCCTTTTTCTTAGCCCTATCCTTCTTTCTCTGAACACTTTTTTTTTTTACTTGGAGCATGAGTTCTTAAGCTATTTTATGCCATGGATCCCTTTGGTAATCTGATGAATAGTTGCAAATGTATAAAATAAAATATATCAGATTACAGAGAAACAAATTACATTGATAGTTGTAAAAAGAAAAGTTCTTAAATCGATGGACTCCAGGTCAAGAACTCAAGATGGTAAGAATAAAACTGGAACTGCATTCAAGAAAAGCCTGAATTTGAATTCCATCTCTAACATTTACATTTTATTTAATCACTCTCTAGGCTTTAGTTTCCTTCTCTGTAAAATAATGATTTTAATGCCTTTTAGTATCAATCATAAAGGATTGTTTCCAGATGTATAAATGTCAGCTATTATTTTTCTCCTCTTTCCCAGTCTTAGAGACTCCTCCTCCTTCCTAATCTCTAAAACCCTCCATTGAGCTTGCCAGAATTGCTTGCCACTCTGAGGAGATGCTAATATGGCTTGTCCATTTTTTTTTTTTTTGTAGAACATTGCAATCCATGTGGGTAGGACCTATAGAATGTCTGGGATTTATTTGCAAATGAATCCAAAATTGCTACCTCTAGATTTACATTTTTCTCCCAGAGAAAACTGACCCTATCTTGATTCTTAAACTGGAGCTTAGCAGTCAGTGGATACTAGCACTTTTATATTCAGGCAAATTTAGTTTATCTACTGGACAACCCCAAACCACCTGTATTAATCTTTCTTAAACATTGTATTCATAATGAAGAACACTCCTGGATTAGAAATCAATAAATCTGGGTTCTAACCTAGACTCTACTGTTAGATATTTGTGTAACCTTAATAAGTTACTTCCCTTCTATAACTCTCAGTTTGATTGCTGAGGAGGCAGGAGAAGATATTGGATTAGATTATTTCTAAAAACTCTTTCCAGCTCTAATATTTTATACCTCAACAAAACACCAATCCATTGAAGAAGAGTCAGTGAAGAACATGGCAAGTGAAGTTAGTTCTTTCTAGGATTCTACTTTGAGGGAAGCATTTTTGACATACCTGGTGACTGGGTGGGGGAACTCTTTTTTTAAAGTAATTGTTAACACAGTATTTATTTGTTTTCCCCTCTTTCAAACCCTGAGACCATGGCTTTTGTCAGGGCTGCCTGATAAGATGGATGGGAGGTACTGACAGAAGGACCAGAAGGACAAGGAAGAAAGTTCAGAAATATTGAGGATAAAAATGCCTCCATCACATGTGAAGGGAATGTAGAAGGCCACTATCAGGCAAAAGAGTCCTATGCCTCAGACAGGACAAAGCCCGAGATAGCATAGAAGAGCTTCTCCTTCAGGGAGAGGTTCCTGGCATAAACAATGAGACTTCCAAACATAGTCCCAAGCCCAGCTCCATACTTGGCCACCCTACAATGGCAGCTCTAGTCCGCATGAACTTGGCTGATGTGTCAATATCCCTTGAGAATGCTGGTTTGGAATACACATCTGGGGACATGTGAGTTCAAGGGACCTGATGCTGCCCAAATATAGAGGTTCTTATCTGTCTGAACCTCTAGCTGTCTTAACACCACTGCAAATAATGGTCTACTCAGCAACTGAGAGCTGCTCCTCATAAGGGTAGGGGTAGAGATTAACTTGGCACAGGTGCCCATTCTCAGGGGATGAGGGGGCAAAGACAAAGAGCTACCAGCAGAGCAGAGGAGACAGAGATGGAGTTGAGCACTCTCCAGAGATAAACTAAGGAGGATTCAAGGAGGATGAAAGAAGATAGAAAAGGGAAAGATAGCCATGGAGTCAGAAAGTCACCTTGTTGCTACATCTTACACCTGCTATCACTATCAAGAAGTTTTGTTCTACTGCTAATTGAAAAACCAAGAATGACAAATTCACAGTCCTGAGAAACCATGTTTTTAAGACTTTAATATTTCACAGACTTAGTTCAAACTTGCAACAACTTTCAGGCCCTGTAGTTCCTGGGTTTGAACACTGAGCAAGTACTCTAGCTCAGCATGACTCAGGAAGCTAGGGAAGGTAATGAGCTATTAGCAACTTCTACACAGATAAGTACTAAAAGGGGGCCAGGACTTATGCATTTTTTGTATCTAATCATTCTTTGGTGATACATATTTCCCCCCAGTTCCCCTAATATATAGTTCTATTGTGAAGCTGAGGACACCATTCAAGGATATATGCCTTTGGGGTCCACAGAAGGTCAACCCTTTTCTCTAGACTGTTTCATCCACTTAAAACCCACAGTACTAATGTGGCCAACATTCAGGTCTATTCTTCAACACCATGGTTCTCTTTGGCTACTTCTTAAATATGGTCCAAGAACTCAATATTGAAAGTAAACTCCTCTTCTCTCCAGTACTGGAATTCCTCTACTCTCTTTTATTAATTCATGCCATTCCTATATTTGTGTCCATTTTGCCAGAGCAAAACAGTGTCCTCTCCTCTTAATACCCTGAAGACCTGCAGCATGTTTTGCTCAAAGGACCACAAAACTCAGCAGGGCATCTATGTGTGTGTTTGAGCTGCTTCACAGAATGACTGATCTATGGAATTAGAGTTTAAGAAATGACCTCAGCAGACACCTAGTTCAACTATTTAGTCTCTTCTTGAATTTTGCGTGTTTTTCCCCCATTAGACAGGTCCTTGAGAGCAAAAATTATTTCTTTTTATTTCTCCCCCCCCCCAATTGTATCTGAAAGGCTTAGCAAAGAGCCTGCCATATCGTTGGCACATAAATTCTTGTTGATTTGATGACTTGGCTTCTTGAAGATCTCTAGTGAAGGGAAGACTACCATCCCTTCAGGCATGTCTTTAATCTTTGGATAGTTTTGGTCCACTCCCATCCCCAATAAATCACAGACCCAACTGAAAGGATTGAACAATAACTATAGTCACCATGTCGCGACTCAGAAAATGACTTCATTCTGTGAACTGTCTCTGAACTCCTATTGAGCTCAAGCAATATATTAGTACACTGGTAAAAGTTTAACAGTGAACTAATAAAAAAAATCACACAACTTTTAAGCTTTATTTATTTACAATACAAATACATTTGTATACAAATCACTAAATCAAGCCCTAATTTGTAGCAATTGCTTGTTTCTAAGTTGTAAATGCTCACACTGAAAATTTTAGCAATGCTTAAAAACAAGCAAATTAGGGCTGGATTCAACATGCTTTTGCCAAGAAGTTTACTCTTTGACCACCTATACTAAAATTATAAACTCTTCTACCTTTATGTTCATGATCTCTGCATTTCCCTTCTTATTGTAATCTTCTATCCCTTCATTTTTCCCACATTTTCCCTCCTAAATACGTTTTTCATCTTCACTATGGTCCCTTGATGTTCCTCAGTCCCTTCCCATTCTTCCAGTTCATTTTTCCATTCTGGTCTTAATTTCCTCCTTTCACAGTCTAAACCCTATAAAATTAATAATATATTTTATTATTAATAATTATATATTGTATATAATATATTATAGTAATATTATTTATATTAATATATGTGTAATTATATATATCTCATGACCCAAAGTTCCTTCTATCTCTGGGCTCATACAAGTCATTATCTCTCTTTGGATTATTTCCCACCTGAAGTTTACCAGAAAAACCCTAAAATATCTTATATCTAAACTTCCACAAACTTGTGTAGTATTGACCCCACCATCTATATAAGTACTAATGAAAAACATTTAGAGGACAACCTTTAATTCATCCACAGAAAATTTAAAGTACAAAAATAATTCACAGCAAGATTTTTCTCAAAGACAGATGACATTATGAGTTTTTCCCTTAGTTCTAATTTCTATTTCACAACATGGCTAGTATGGAAATATGTAAAGCATAATTGTACATGTACAACTTTTACCAGATTGTTCAACACCATGGGAAGTGGTGAGGGAAGGGAAGGTGGTAGAAAAATGTGAAACTTATAAACTTGCAAATGGATTAATATTGAAAACTATGTTTGCATGTAACTGGAAAAACAAAAGCAGCCTATAAGTTTACTTCAAAAAGGAACTAAACCTAGTTACAATTGGAACAAGTCTTTGACATTCCAGTGAAATCCACCTTTCCTATTAAATCCTAAATACTCACTCCCTCCTGGAAGATAAACATCTTCAAAGCTGTTAAACTCCTTTTCATCAGATCTTCATTGTCTGAATAACTTACTGTAAATAATGGGGTTAATTATGTGCTTGACATTATGCCTCATCATGTAGAAGTAACTTAGATCTTAGGTAGCTTAGAAAAGTTATACCTCAGGAACATAAGAGCCAGTAATTCCTACACAAATGAAAGGACTTTGAGTATAGATGGTGGATGAAGGGTGCCTCTCCAAGAATCAGCTTAGCTAAGATAACAGTCATGATCAATAATACTTGCTACCAGGTTATAAGTGCTTTTGCCACAGCAGTTCAAGAGATCATGTAAATAAGGTATGAAAGATCTGCAATTTGTTTGGAGAAACACAATACTTGGAACTTAGTAAATACATATTTTAATCTATTTAGTGAGATTTCTGCACCCTGAAATCATGAATCTTTTTAAATATTGAGGTTCACTCTTTTTTAAAATATTGTTAGAGGGGAGAAGGGTGGTTACAAGTATAATTGAAATATTATCTCTACGCAAAAAGCTTAAAGTCTAGTAGAGATATGTGTTTTTACATAATACAGATTAGAATATAATTAGTTTCTCTGTTTCTTCTTAAGAAAAGAGCAAATTCCATATACCAAGATAAAGATAAAATTGCTATATGATTTAAACATATGAAGTGATACCGTAGCAAATTAGGAGATCAAGAAATAGTTTATCTGTTAGATCTATGAAGAAGGGAAGAAGTTATCATTAAACAAAAGATAGCATTTTGAAATGTTAAATGAATAGTTTTGATTATATTAAATGTAAAAGGTTTTGCAAAAACAAAACAAATGCAGCCAGAATTAGAAGGAAAGCAGAAAGCTGGAAAACAATTTTTACAACAAGTGTCTATATAGAGAACTGAGTCAAATTTATAAGAATACAAATCATTATTCAAAGAATGGATGTATTCTTCATATGAACCTCTTCATTTCAGATGAAAAAATCAAAACTGTCTCTATTCATATGAAAAAAATGCTCTAAATCACTATTGGTTAGAGAAATGCAAATGAGAACAATTCTGGGATGCCACTTTAAACTTATCAAAGTGGCTAATATGACAGAAAAGGAAAGTGATGACAGAAAAGAAAGGAAAAGTCTGGACACTAATGTCTTGTTGGTAGAGTTGTGAACTGACCTAACCATTCTGGAGAATTTGAAACTATGACCAAAGAACAATGAAACCTTATATATTCTTTCATCTAGTAATACCACTACTAGTTCAGTATCCCAAAGAGATCATCATAAAGGGGAAAGGGCCTATACGTACATAAATATTTAAACAGCTCTTTTTAAGGTGGCAAAGATTTGGGGTTGCTCATAAATTGGAAAATGACTGAACAAGTTGTAGTATATGATTGACATGATTTCCAGAAAACCTAGGAAGACTTCCATGCACTGAAACAAAGGGAAATGAACAGAACCAGGTCAGTAACAGCAATATTGTATAATGATCATCTGTGAAGAATTAAGCATTCTCATACTTAGATCCAGGACATTTTCAAAGAATTCTTGATGAAAATGCTTCTCACCTCTTAAAGGAGTTTGAATGTAGATCAAAGTAAACTATTTTTCATTTTTTTTTATTTTTGAGGGGTGTGGGGATTTCCCTTTGTATTTATGTATTCCTTCACAACATGACCGATATGAAAATATACTTTGCATGATTGCACTTATTTAACCTGTATCAAATAGCTTGCTATATCAAGGAGGGGAAATGTGAGGGAAAATAAATTTTGGAAATCAAATTTTTTACAAACTGAAAGTTAAAAATTGTACATGCAGAAAAATTGTAAGACTCAAAATTCAAATAAAATCTTGAAAAAATTGCACATGCAATTGGGGGGAATAAAATATTTAAAAAAGGAGAGGAGTCAGACTGGCCAATATGGCTGGAAAGGACAATGATCAATGTTAGAAGGGATGTGGGAAATCTGGCACATTAATATATTATTGGTGAGCTGTGAATTCATCCAACCTTTCTGGAGAACAATTTGGAATTATGACCAAAGGGCAACAAAAATGCGCATACCCTTTGATCTAGCAATATTGGGTCTATACCCTGAAGAGATCATGAAAAAGGGTAAAAACATCACTTGTACAAAAATATTCATAGCAGCCCTGTTTGTGGAGGCAAAGAATTGGAAATTGAGTGAATGTCCTTCAATTGGGGAAAGGCCGAAGAAATTGTGGTATATGGACGTTATGGGGCACTATTGTTCACTTAGAAATGAGGAGTGATGGGAATTCAAGGAAGCCTGGAAGGATTTGCATGAGCTGATGCTGATCACGATGAGCAGAACCAGAAGAACATTGTACTTCCCTAACAGCAACTTGAGGGTGATGATCAACTTTAATGGACTTGATCATTCCATTAGTGCAGCAATCAGGCACAATTTGGGGGTAGCTGTGATGGAGAATATCATCTGTATTCAGAGAAAGAATTGTGGAGTTTGAACAAAGACCAAAGACCTTTAATTTTTTAAAAACTGTTATCTTATTACATAATTTTGCTATCTCTTATACTTTATATTTTTTCCTTAAGAATATGATTTCTCTTTCACCACATTCAACTTAGATCAATGTATACCATGGAAACAATATAAAGACTAACAGATTGCCTTCTGTGGGGTGTGTGGGGAGGGAAGTAAAATTAGGGGAAAATTTGTGTAAAATTCAAAGTAAATAAATTAAATTTTAAAAAAGTTGATAGCCATCATCTAAAGTCACTTAACTTCAATTTCTCAGTTGCCTCATTTGTAAAACTATATTACCTATCTCCCAAGATAGTTGTGAGGATGATAATAATAATAGTTAATTAAATTAAATTAATAATTAAATATTTAAATAATAATTTAAAGTGTTTAGCACAGTTCTTATAACATACTAAGTACTATATAATTGTAAGTTATCATCATCATCATCATCATCATTATAGTCTGAACAAATGGTGGTGCATGAATATAGTGAAATATTACTATATAATAAAAATTATAAATATAAAGAATCTAGAAAATCATGGGAAGACATATGAACTGATACAAAGTAAAATATTCAGAGCTCAGAAAATAATATATATGACCACAGGAATGCAAATGACAATAATAACTACTATTTTGTTGCTTCAATTATATCTTTCATTGTTTCAATTAAATCTAGCTCTTCTTGAAAAAAGGAGAGGGGATATATTCATTTTGTATAGGGTCTTTAACTCTTCATTACATTTTTAGAAAGCTTTACAAATGGAGAATTTTAAATAAATATTTATAGAAAAGAATGGAATTAAATTGAATGAATGTCTAGTCATTATCTCATATTACAACCTTGGCAATCCCAGTCTCTGAGGTTGAAGCTGACCATCTTACTGAAGCACAGGTTTGTATGTAGACAGATCTGGAGTAGAATTCTTACCTAACTTACAGAAGGTACAGGTCTAAGTACAGGAGTCTGCTAGAGTTAGCTCACATTGATTGCCAAAAATTGTTTGTTAAATTTGTAATGTGTACACTTACACTTTAGAAATCATCAAATGCTTCAAATCAAGGCTTAATTTATGACTTAGTTGATTTTCTAGACAAGAAAGTGATGGAGATGCTAATAATGCAAATTAAATTTTAAAATGTGTCTTGTGTCCATTTTTTTTATCCACTTTTAAACATTTACCAAGGCACACCTGATCACTGCTCATGAAATCACAATTTCCACTCCAAAATGAAGTGGAAAGACCCTGTAAAGGATTCTGGAAGAATTAGATTCTTGCCTCAGCTCTATCACTAACTCTCTGTGTGACCTTGGACATCTTAGCTTCCTTTATAACATAAGGGTTAGAATGGTTTTTATTGTCCTTCTAGCTCTGAAAGTCTATGAGCAAAAACCTGAGAAATGATGACAATATATTTGTGGGAATGCTTCTTTCTCTGACTCTGTCTCCCCTCTGTCTCTGTAACTCTCTATCCATCTCTGTGTCTCTCTCTGTCTATCTGACTCTGTCTTTTTCTGTCTCTGTCTCTGAGTCTCTGAGTCTCTGTCTCTCTGTCTCTCTGTCTCTGTCTGTCTGTCTGTCTGTCTGTCTGTCTGTCTCTCTCTCTCTCTCTCTGTCTCTCCCTCTCCCTGTCTCTCCCCCCACCACTTTCACCACTACCATCCTTATTTCCATTTCCCTGACTCCTTTCTTTCTGTCTTTCTGATCTTTCTGCCAAATTTGAGGGAATGGTAACTACATAAAAGTTTTCACAGACCCCAAGAGTAGACCTGAGGAAAACTCATATCACTACCTCTTCAAAGGGATTGCTGTCCCATCATTTCCCTTTGTGAACCAGCAGGAATAAAGCCTCCCCTGTGAAAAACCATTTCACATATCATTTTGCTTTGGAAAATCAAAAGGGGACAGGAGATGTTTCAAGGCCATAATTGCATTTGAATGGTTGCAGACCATCACACATGAACATCAACTCCCAAATGTATTCATCCATCCACACCTGTGGGAGACCTGATATATGGGACATAATGAAACAGGCTTATGTGCCTGCATACCCTTTACACACACACACACACACACACACAGCCTCAAAGAACAAAAACAGAAGTCAACAGAAAGGGCAAAGCCTTCCCAGCACAGCCTCCAGTTACCAATTTCTAATCACACTTCTCTAGTCATTAGTAGAGCAGGATAATAAAACTAGAAAGGAAGCCTTTTATTTCCACTGTGCCGAGTTCAGATTTTCTGAGTTTTCCACACGATCATTCTTTATTATCTACAGTAAAACCACATGTTTACCAAGCATCTGCCGCCCCAAAGCCCTGAGCAGTTTAGCCACATTATCTTATGTAACACCTGGGGTTTAAAGTGGGAAGTGGAAAAGATTCCCTGGAAAGTAAGCATATATAGACACATAATCTTATATTTCTCAAATGTACCCATTTTCTCCTTTGATTAGCCAAAGGCTTATGCATAAGCAAGAGAGCCCCTCCCACCTACCAGGTACTGCCTCCAGGTACAGATATCTACATTTTCTTACCCCACCCTCACAAATATAACCCCATCCCACCTTCTGGGAATATTTGCTTCTAAAATTTCTTCCACCTATGAAGTAGAATTGAAGCCAATGCTGATTTCATTTTAAGATTCTGAATGAGCCTTGTTATCTATATCTCTCCATTATGGAAATGGCACTTGGCTCCACAGTTACTGTCTAAAATCAAACTGCAGCAGCACCTCCAGTCTCTTGATTGTCTCAGGCTTGAAGTCTAGAGCTACCACAGACTTAACTCACAAGGTAGCTGTGAGGATTAAATGAGATAACATACAGACATCACTCTAAAAACCTTAAAGCACTATCTAAATACTAGCTATTGTTATTATTTAAATAAAGTTTTATAGCTCTTGACATTTCTTCCAGCTCTAAATTTATGATCCTAGCTAAATTCCAGATCACATTCTAGCCCCCGATATCAAGGAGAATTATCTCAAGGGTACAGAAGTAGTTGTCCTTTTCTAGGAGTCTGTAAGGGTATGGAAACCATTCAATTAAACTGAGTTTCTAGGGTCAAGTTGGAGTCACAATATAAACTATAAAAACATAGTTTCTTCTCACCAGGACCTTACGATTTAGTTATTGATGTTGCATTCCCACTGTTACCACCCTGGTTTAGGCTCTTATTGCCCTCATGTCTGGACTATTTCAAAAGCCTTCTAATTGGTCTCTTTGCTTCCAGTCCCTCCCTCCCCCTAAACAACATCATTCTGCCAACTGCTTCCATCATATCACTCCTCTGTTCAAACATGTCTAACACTTCCCAGTGGCCTACAGAATTAAATCCCAACTCTCAGTCTGACATTCAAGGTTCTCCACAATTTGATCCTTCTCTAGTTTTTCATCCTTATTTGGAGTTAAAATGAAATCAGGAGAACTAATTGTTGTATTTTCAATGAAAGCATTTATATCTCAAAATTATCAAATGATGCAAATCAAGGCTTTTTAAAAATGAAGATAAAACTTTTAAAAAGTGAAGATAAAAATGGTAGTAAAACAGATTAAACTTAAAAGTATGTCTTTAATAGGTGTTTTTTTTTCTTTTGAGAATCGGTTATTTAATATTTACCAGCTTATTACTGACCATGGAATTCTTTCTAAATCTATAAAGGGACCCTTGGATGAATTGGGTCAACACTGACATTCTAGGTGAAAATCAGTCTCAAGTTGAAGGTTTATGTACTGGCTTTCTGGATTGAAGTAGAAGAAGGGGGCACTCAGGTTTTTAGGGGGAGCTTGGTTTTTGCAAGCAGTGGCATTTAGTGACTTGTCCAAGGTCATACAGCTAGGTGGCACTCAGGTTTTTAAAGTGATATTCTACAACAATTACACTGAAGACAGTCTGGTACAGTGGAAAGAGTCCTACATTTGGAGTCAAAGAATGTAGATTCAAATCTTGACTCTGCTATTTGCTAAGTGTGTCTCTATAGGAAAGTCACTGGATGTCTCTTAAGTCCCAGATTCCTCACCTGAAAAATTAGGGATTGGGCTCAATGACCTCCTCATGCTATTTCCAGTTCAAAATCTATGATCTTCTGTACTAATGTAGTAAGGCCACAATCATTCTTGTCCCAACCACTGACACCAGTTCTGGTTAGTCTCTGAGGTTCTAGATTTTCCTTCTCAGTTCTTCTAACTTCAATATCTCTACTAGAGACATGTGAGGAAAAGATAAGATCTGATTGAAGAAATCAGGAACAGCATTAAGGAGGAGGTGGTACCTGAGAGTATTAGCCATGATGTCCCTTCCTGATCTAAATCTATGATCCAGGAAAGATAAGTAGGTCTAGTCTAATATGTGGTTATTACTAGATAGCTAAATGGCAAAGTAGATAGAATAAGAGTCAGAAAAATCTGAGTTTAAATCTGATCAAAGATACTTTGTGGCTGTGTGACCCTGTGCAGGTCACTTAGCCCTCTTTGCCTCAGTTTCCTCTATCTCTGCCAAGAAAATCCAAAATGTTAGATATAACTGAAAAATGACTGTTATGAACAGTTCTAGTCCCTTGGAAAATTGTTACTAGTCTGCAAATTTTGAAGACTCTTCCTTCAGATCTGAAAAAAAATTAAAGTTTTATTGATGACTTTTATTTTTTCAACACATTCATTTCTGGATAGACTCCCTCATCATTCCCATCCTACCCACCATGCAGTGAGCTTCCCTTTGTAACATAAACAGTAAAACAAAATCAGTGAACACAGAGAAGAGGTCTGACAGGAAAGCAATATTCCATATCTATAGGCCCCCAACTTTCAAGCAATAGAAAGAGAATGAATTTCCTTATCTTTTCTCTGGGGACAATATTGGTGATGGTAATGATTTAGCATTTAATTTTAAAACCCATAAACATGAGAAATTTATTCCTCCTCTTCCCTATCTCCTCCTTCACCTCCTCCTCTGCAAGCTTTTCTTCCTTCTCTGACTCTTTTTCCTCTTACTTTTCTTCATCTTTCTCTTTTTTCTTCCTTCTTGTTCTTTTTCTTCTGCTTCTCCTTATCTTTCTCCTGTTCTTCCTTCTCCTTGTCTTCTCCTCTCACTCTGGTTTCCAGTCCTGATGATATCTAGAGTCTTTTTACTGAAGAAGAAATTGAGAATTTAGAGATTTCACTCTGTTCACAGTATAGTTTGAACTAGGGAAAAATGAATCCTTTCCACATGGTTCTTTTTTTTTCAGAGAGAGAGAGAGAGAGAGAGAGAGAGAGAGAGAGAGAGAGAGAGAGAGAGAGAACAGGAATCTAGGACCAAGAGTTTGAGACTCACTTGCCTGCCTATCAATGTTATTCTATCCAATTACATTTCTTCATTTTAACCCTCCAAATGGATTCTCAGGGTCTGAAAAAGCAAGATATGTGTTTTACAATTCTTTTGCAAGCCCTTTGGTTTCTAATCTCACTATAGGGACAAAACCAAGCATTTGATAAATAGAATTCTAGGACTTTAAACTGGTAAATAACTTAGTATCTAGCTCAATTCCTTCATTTTACAGCCAGAGAAACTGAGACCTAGAGAAAGGAATTGATTTTCCCAAACCCAGAGAGGGAGCAAGAATTAAAGCAGAGAATGGGATTTAACTTCTATGACTCTGAATATATGATTCTTTCAACAATGCCAAACTGCCTGAAAAAATCAACATCAGCAACAAAATTTGTTGAATCAATGTACCCAGTTCCCCTCAGGAAATATCACCTTTTTTTTTATTCAGCTATTTACAATTCATTCAACAGCTATTTATTGACAATTACTCTGATTCAGACCTTATTCTAGTTGCTATAATGGTGAAGCTATAAATAAGGAAAATGTCCTTATCTTCAAGTAATTTATTGTTGAAAATGGAAGATGAGAATTTCACATTCTACCCAAGGCAGAATGATAAGTTCTATTAGCTTAATACAAACCAAGTGTTAATAGGATACAGAAAAGGGAGAAAACCAGTCCAGGATGGACTAGTGATCAGGGAAGTTTTCTTTTAGAAGCTGTCATTTAAGTTCATAGAGAAAAGTCTATTTGATTCCTTGTAATATAAAAATAGTATGAAGACAAATACTACCCTAAACCAGTTGAATAGACTGAGAAAGCAGAAGGGATTTCCTTCCCATAGGTTGAACCATTGAATTGGAACTCTGGGTCTGTTTGATAGTTCTTAGAATTCTACAATTTTAGAGCCAGAAAGCATCTCAGAAATCATCTTGTTCTGCCCTTACTTTTTTGCCTCCATATTTTCTGAGTTTTTTTAAATATATGTTTTACAAAAATCAACAACCGCGAACATTTCCAGGTACAAAGAGGAATATAGATGAAACAATTACTCTCTCAACTCTTCCTTTTACAGATAAGGAAACTGAGACCCAGAGAAGTGAGATACTTGCCCAAATTCATACTGTATCAGAACAAGTATTTAAAGGATTGGGCTGCAGAAGCTTCTTATAATATCCTTTTTGTGAAGTGTACTGCCTCTAGCAGTTTGTGAATCAGAAATCAAAAACATCCTGGCTTTAGCAGACAGGTTTAAGTAAGTAATAAGTTTCATACTGCAGGCTGTTAATCTCTCACTGTGATTTCATCAGCCTGTGAAATAACTCTCTGCATAATATATATTCCAAATATTTCCCCTCCAGTCTAAATCTGTGACTTGCTGTGCCAATTGCCTAATGTACAATACAGTACTTGGGATGAGATGCTGTTCCCAGCAGCTTCTATTGGAAATCCAGGCCAATTCTATTATGTGAGGAGACACAGGGAGACACAGAGACATGAGGAGACAAGCCAGGAAACTCAGCACCAAACCTTCTGGGACTGAACCAGAAATGTTGTCTTTGCTTTGAAGGGCAGTTTGACCTGATGGAAAGAACTAGTCATTTTCTGTGTGTGTGACTCTCTCTGATTTTCAGATTCCTTTTGTATAAAGAGGAAAGAGAATTAAAGGGTTAATTATTGTCTTTGCCATAACTCATTTGGAGGTTATAAGAATAAAGTGAAATAATGTTTTTGATGGTGTACTGTAATGGTTATACCAAGCCACTGATGTACTACATTTCTAAAAATATTTTCATTCTTATTTTATTCTATACTATGTTATTTTGCATTTTATTTTAAATATTTTTATTACACAAATATCACCTTTCCCTAACCTCTATTCTAGTCTCTTTTCAACTCACCAGGTCATCAAGTCATTGTCTACCACATACCCCTGACAACCATTCAAGACTCTCTACTGAAACAGTTCTTATTTGCTCTCTTTTGGTATTACTGTATATACTCCTAGAAAGAGCAGGAAGGGGAAGAGAATAAGAATTTATTAAGCATATACTATATGCTTAGTTCTATGCTAAATATTCTAATATAAGATTTGAGTTATATAACAACCCTAAGAAGTAGTTACTATTAATATTTCCATTTTAGAATTGAGGAAAATGAGGCAGCAGAATGAAGTATTTAGATATTATCCAATAGATAATAAGTACTATTTAAGTTTCACAAAAACAATTCCAAAGTCACCTGTAAATAAATTGGGGGTTTATTTATTGTTTGGGACATCCTGTGCTTTTGTATCCTCTTATCCACACATTCTTTTCTACTTCCATTATCAAGGACAATCAATACTAGAGGGCATACCTTCTCCAGGTCCATTTTTATCCCAAGTTATTCCTTAGTAACAAACATAGAAAGACAGTGGCTTGGTATCCTTATCTCATTAACGTTCTGATTTTTGTCTGGACACCAATTAAATACTTCTGTATTCCTATCTAGCAGCTCGAGGAGCAATATTGGTTCAATGTATTAAAAGGAAAGTAATTAAATATTTGTTCTGGGGTAATTGTATATAAATTGCATGACAATTCTGTTGATGATGTAATTAGTAAATCTTAATTAAGAGGCACTTTTACAATCAATGTTTAATTTACTAACAACTGTTTTTGTTTAAGTGAAAAAATAATTATTTCTGACCCTCTGCTCCCACATTCCTGTTCCAGTTCTTTTCTTCACAGTCTAAGGAGGGGAAAGGATTTAGAACCCTTGACTGGTAGGCACAAGATATGGATTCTAGTCTTGATTCCATAGCTCCTTGGATGACCTTGGGCAAGTTATCCCCCCACCCCTTAGTTATCCTTTTCTTACTGGAAAAATGTGGGAATTAGCCTTGCTGATCTCTGGGATTTTCAGCTCTGACATTAAGGAATTCTGTGAGCTTCCCACTCACAAGTTGTCTTTTAAAGTAGGCAGACCAGAAGAACTAGCTCAAATAATGGCAAACACCCATGTGATTTTTATACCAAATTGACAAACTAAATGAAGATAAAGCACTAGGCCTGGATAACATTCACTCAAGAGTACTAAAGGAACTCAAGGGTGAAATTGGGGAACTGTTGCCCAAAATGTATAACTGCTCATTCCAAATGACCCCTGTGCCAGGGGGTTGGCAGAATGCTAAGACTCTCATTCATAAGAAAGGTCCCAAAAGGAACTCTGGAAACCAAAGCCTGGTTTGTCTTACTTTTTATACTGGGCAGGCCTATGGAAGCCGAAATAAAGGTGAGAATCAGTGAGCACATGAGTGCTTAAAGAAATGTAACCTATTGAGGACAAGGGGAAATTATCCCTTACTAGCATGTTAGAGGTCTGCAAGGACGAAATAAGCAGCAGATAAGAGAGGGCCTAGAGAGGAGAGAGTCAAGGGCAACAGAAGCTGTTTATTTAGACTTTCAGAGGACTTTGAGAAGTCCTCTCTCCAAACCTACTTGAAAAATACTATCACTACAATTTAACAGAAAATTTGTCTTGGATAAAAAGCAACCTGAGAATGAAGTCAAGTCAACAGGCTTACTCTGCACTTTCTATTGCCTACGATGCATCAAACACTCTGCTAAGTTGTTAGGAATATAAAGGCAAAAGCCATTCCTGCTGTTTTCAAGGAACTCAAATAAATGACATGCAAACCACTCTGTATGATCAATATATATATATATATATATATTATATATATATATACATATATATTTAGGATAACTTTCAGTAATCTCAGAGGGAATGCATCACTGTAAAGGAAGATCAGAAAAGGCATCTTGCCAAAGACAGGTCTTTTGTTGGGATTTTAAGAAAGTCAGAAAGAAGGAGATTTCTTGTTCATATAATAGCAAGGAGGTTGGTGTCACTGGTTCATGGATCATGTGAAAGGAAGTAAGGTGAAGAAAGGGTGGAAGGGGTAGGAATTTATGAAGGGCTTTGAATGCTAACAAGATTTTTTAATTTGATTCTATAGGTAATAGGGAGCCACTGAAGTTTTTTGAACTAGTGAATAGCATGAATAGACATGAGATTTAAAAATATCAACAAAAACAAAAACAACCACAACAATAATTTCTCGTATCTGTTAAAGTCTATATATTTTATGAGGTCCTTTCATTTGTATTTTCTTATGAATTTATAACTTCTTAAAATTTTATAACAATCCTTGAAACAAACAAGGTAGGAAACCCTTTCAGTCTTCCTAAACCCCACTTCCTGACACATACTCTTTAATCCAATGACACTGGCCTCCTGGAAATTCCACAAAGAAGATGTTCCATTTTTTCAGTTCCATACATTTTTTCTGACTAGTCCCCATCACTAAAACACTTTGCCTTTTAAACTCTGACTCCTGACCAACATGGCTTCCCTAAAGTTCCAACTAAAATCCTACCTTCTACAAGAAGTTTTATCTAAGCTGTCTTTCCATGCTTTCCCTTTTTAAACTATTTCCTCTTTTTCATATTTAGTTTGCTTTTTATTTGTTTATTTTTATGTTCTCTCCTCCATTAGATTGAAAGCTTCTTGAGTATATGCTCTTTTGTCTCTTTTTGTTTCCATAGCACCTATCACATACCTGGCATATAAGGCACATAACATGCATTAGCAAAATTGAATTGTCCATAATTAGAGATATTAAAAACTTGACTAGTTAGCTTAAAATGGGCAAATTTTGTTTTCATGTAAGAAAAAATAAAAATTAGAGCCACCTAAAGGTGGAAAGAGAGAGAGTAGAAAGTAGATTACCATCACTAGAAATCTTCAAGCAATGGTTAGATTGTTATCAGTTAGATATTTTGTAGAGCATATTATTATTCAGATATATAAGTTGGACTGGATGACCTCTAAGGTCTCTACCAACTCAGAGTCTGATTTTGAACAAGTCAGAGTCTCAAAGTCTCAGAACTAGCAAGATAGGAAAAATAGCACATTTGCTTAGTACTATACACAAGATGCATGTGTAAAGCCAATTTACCCTTCGTTATGTCTGATATCTTGTGTGATAGAAACACTAATTATATGTATATTTCTCAAAACTATATATCAAACCTTATTAATCAAGTGAATGCATTAGTTTATATTATCTATTAGACAATGAAAACATTAACTCCTAACACTAGGAAGCAGCCACGAATTAGATTTCTAGAGCACCTCAATAACTTTATCTTATACTGGTGTTTATTCATAGTTTTCTTTCTGTCCAGCCAGAGGCTATGTGTCTTTCATCAAAATGGTTGCTTAGCAAATTGTCAATCACCATGAGTTAATTATCATTGCCCTCCAAAAAACAAAGAGAACGCTCAAATCTCAAGTGCATAAAAGTCAGTTCCAGTTGAAACGCAAGATTTGGTGGATTTCTTAAAATTCTAGGTCTGGACATCAGTTGGTTAGACCCAACCAATTTGATTTATTCCTGATGATAGGTAATGAGGAGATTGTTGACTAAATTTTCCCGTTAGTGATCTGTCCTAACTAGGAGTACTACATGTTTATCAACTGTTTATGTACATACATAGGTTATTTCCTAAACTTTATCACAGTTATGCTTATTTTAATCTTGTAAAACAGTCTATAAAAACAACTATCGAAAGCACTTCATCACAAAAAGTGGCCTTATTCAAAATGACCTCAGTTATGTTGACAATAAATGTATTCTCTCTACTAGTATTTCTCAAGTTAATCTTAAGATTTATAAACTACAAAGATCCTTAATTTCAAAATTTTAATGCTAAACCTAGATGTTAATGAAACTGCAAAGAATTCACATTTGACAGATGAAGAAAATGAGGTGCTACAGTACTAGATTTTGACATGGATACGCAGATAGTGACACAGCTAAGACCTGAATCTGGGTTTCCTGATTCTCAATGTTTTGCTTTCACCAATTCTCCATATGGAAGAGTGTAAACAATCTTGGAAGGATCCATGTTGATGATAATTTTATGTAATATTTTAGTTATTCATCTAGAGGAACAAATGCACAATATCATTTCCAAGACATTGAGGCAGCATGGTTTAGTGGAATGAACAACTAACAGATCAAGGGACAGAATCTTTGGGTTCAAATTACATCTGTTACTTATTACCTTTTTTCCTCATAGGTAAGTCATTTAAGCTGAACTAGATCTCTAAGATTTTTTCAGTAAAAAATCCTATATTACTATTTATGCTTAATGCCTGTTCTGGGACCTTTCCTCTATTTCCCCTTTCCTAAAACAAATGATGTTTTCATTATAGACATGAGTAGGGAACATAGCCAATTAAGACAAAAACAAAAGCAAGTGTGAGTCAAAGAGGGGATCAAGGGTAATTAGGAAAGAAAAGTATTATTGCAGATTTTTGAATTCATCTTTTCTAGTAAAGATAGAATTTATAGCCTAACACTAAAAACTAAAGAGATGCAACATTTTCTGACCTGAGAAACTTGTGGAATTTTTGACTGAATCATTGAGGCAGAAGGAATAGCTAGAAATTAGAGAATGAGATAGCCAAACAGAAAAACAGAAAAAGAGCCAGAGGGGCTCTCTCCACATCATGGGAGAGCACTTCTAGGGGAGCTGTTGTATTCACATACTAACTAGCTCTGGGCACTTGTATACATCTTTGGGACAAAATTCCAGTTCAATGTCTTCCATATAGTAGGTACTCAATAATTGTTTGTTGAATTGAGCTTGTTGAATTCCAGGTTAGTATTTTATTTTTCTTCATTGCATCCATAGCTAGTGTGGGTTCCCATTTTCTTCTCTACTGGATTAAGGCAAATAGAAGCTGAATGATTTGTCCAGGGTCATATAACTAGTAAAAGTCTGAGGGCAGATTTGAACTCAGGTCTTCCTGATTCTAGTCTCTATCCACTGAGACATCTAGCTGACTCCTAAGACTTAAATAGCTCTTTTTTCAGTTTTTCATTATGTCCCTTCCATCTGTCTTGAACATTGATTCTATTCCTGCTGCTTTGATCTTTGCTGCCAATATAGCTTTAAAAAGTCTTTTGTTTTCTTTAGCATTCAACATCAACATTATATCATTCTGGTATTTTAGGCTTTTCTCATTATACTTATTGCACTGTACATACTTCTATCTTCATCCTTTGTTGCCTGACCTTACACTCTTACTTACATCTTTAGTTTTATCTTGGGAGTAGGAGTGTGGTGGGAAGCAGGTGGTATTGGTATTTATGATTTCATTGGTAGGGAATTTCTGGTAGAGAAACCCCCTCTTCCAATAAAGATCAACTACTGCTATTTATAACTTTAGAGTTTCTCACGGGCACTGAAAGGTTAAGTTATGTGACCAGGGTCACACAAACAATTTATATTATAGGTGAGACTTCCTGACTCTGATGTTAAGTTCTTTATTTGGTCACTTACACTGGTTTCTATCCATGCTTTTTATAAATCTAAGATTGTTCATTCACAAGAATTAAAGAAAACCTTTAAAAGGAGGAAGGATGAGAGTCCTTGGAATCCATCTACATTTCCACATCTTTCCCAGAGTTTCTTCTTTCACAAAACTGTGAGATATGAGAGGAACAACAAAATGGATGATGATTCGGCTTTTGTATATATCCCTAGAACTCCAAAAGATTCAGCCATGTTAAAGAATATCAGGGGCTTGGACAGGCATTAACTGCCTTACTTGGGAGTGAGAAGACAGCACCGTCCTACTTTATCTAGATGAACCCTTAACAGCTTCCCATTGCCCTCCTGGTAACTAGATAGCCTAGTACACATGCTCCTTAAGAGACAGGAGGAACATTTGGAGATGGGAGACCCATGTGGAGTAAAGTACTGATCTCCTCCCACGTGGGATACTATGCACCTCACTGAGAACAAATAAATACAATGGCACATACATTATTAAGTGTAATTACATTGTTACTTATAGGTTCAATTAAATACTCTGGACATTTTTATAATGTAATTTGAGGCGTGATGTGTGCAGCGAAGGTATTAACCTTTAATCATCGTTCTTTGCCTTAGCATTGCAGTAATGACTGTATTAATTAGTAATAGAATGATTAAATAGAATGAGAAAGCTTGAGCTCCTGAATCTTCCCACCCAGACCCCTCCCCAGGTCTGGATGAGTCAATAAGACCCCCTCCCTCTAATAAAAATCAATCCCAAGGTTGAACTATCCCAGAATTTAATGCAAACCTCCCTCTTCCCAAAGACTGCAGAAGCTCTGGTGCAGAATTGCATGGTTTACTACTTGGTTCAGGTCTTCACTCTCTTTTTCTCTCTTTTGCCTTCCCTAAGACTATCTATCAACTTAACTGGCCTCCTTCTGTCCCTCTACCCCTAAATAAACACAGATTGCATTCTCAAGTGGGCTATCCATCTGTACCCCACTTTGCTCCCACTCATCACAAAGCTACATGAACTGAGATTGTGGTAAAATGGAAAATACACTGACCCTGCAGAAGACCTGGGATTTTAAATCTGACAATCCCCCACACCTTCCCCTCACCAGTTTTATAGCCTCAGTCTAGAATTTAGGGGGTCAGAACACTACAGCCCAGGTTAAATCCACGGTCTTTTTTTAGTAGAGTCTGAGAGTTAAGAATGGTTCTTACATTTTGAAATAAAGCTTTATTATGTTTTTAAAAAGCAAAAGTCAATCGTCCCTCAAATTGCTGTGTGAAAACAGGCAGGCAGGGAAGATTTTTACCTTTTGGTAATTGCTTGCTGACCCTTTAACTAGATAATCTTTAAGGTTCCTTGATTCTATGATGTCAAGGCCTTCCTCTAACCATTTAGGGATGTCAAGCTTGGACTTTTGTGAGAAAATATGCTCTGGAATCACTGGAATTGAGCCAGGAGAACAAAAAGCATGATCAAAAGACCATACATTTAAGACTTCACTGAAACTGAGTAGTCATCTAGCTATTTCAGCTTCTTCATTTTCTAGATGAGGAAGTTGAAACCCAGAAAAGTGAAAGGACTTGCCCAAAGTCACATTATGTGGAAGCAGCAAAGCTAGGATTTTCCTATCTGCTACCCAGAGGTCCCCTCCCTGGTAATGAGGACCCAGAAATATTTATTGGCCATTTACCACTTTAAAAAACATTTCTCAAGGATCTAATCTGGTTGGCACACCATGCCAGGCACCAGGTACTATGGAGGGATGTCTGGAGGTAGAATAATAACTTTAATAAATTTTTATATAATGCTTTGCACTTCCCAAAACATTATTTCATTTTATCCTCACAACAATCCTGGGAAGCAGATGCTCTCATTATCCCCATTTTATAGATAATAATATTTAGTGGTTGGGCAACTAGGTGGTACAGTGGATAGAGCACTGGATGTGGAGTCAGGAAGAGCAGAGTTCAGATCTGACTTTCAGATACTTTTTAGCTGTGTAGTTCTGATCAAATCACATCACCTAGTTTGCCTCAGTTTCCTTATCTGTAAAATGAGCTGGAGAAGGAAATGAAAACTTCAGTATTTTTGTTAATAAAACCCCAGATAAGATCAAGAAGAGTCAGACATAACTGCACAACAAAATATAGTACTTACTATAAGCCAGGCAATGTGCTAAGGGTAATAATAATAGCTGGCATTGATATAATGCTAACTTTGTGCCAGTCACTGTGCTAAATTTTACAATTGTTATATCATTTGATCCTCACTATAAGCAAATAATGTAGGTGCTATTGTTATCTTCATTTTACATATGAGGAAATTGAGGCAGTCAGGGAATGAGTGGTCACCCAGCTAATAAGATTCAGAAACCAGATTTGAACTCACATTTTGTTGACTCCAGGACTGGTAGCCTATCCACTGAGTCCAGAAAACTGGCTTGAGTTCAAGTTAGTATATGACATGGGACAAGTAAATCATTTGTCCTCTCTGAGCATCAGTATCTTTATCTGTAAAATTTGGTCTAGATGTCCCTTGCAAAGTTATGAATGAGTTCCTAATCTCCAAATCTTTTGACCTTTTATCAATTGACCTCATCCTTGTGGACCTCTGACACTGTTGACACTACTGATCAGTATTTTTCAATTACTACTCCTCAGTCTCCAATCCATTAGCAATTTAGCTTGCCATCATAAGTTTGGGTCTGAACATGTCAACCCCTGTTCAATGAGTTCTCTTTTACAACCAGGATCAAATATAAAGGTCTTTATTTGACATTTAAAATTCTTTATAGCCTGATCCCTCCTTATCTTTCTAGTCTTTTTACACTTTTATCCACACTCTAAGATTCAATGACACTGGCCTACATACAGTTCTTTTAATATACCATTCCATTTTCTCATCCATACCTTTATAGTATCTAGTCCCTATTCACGAAATTCTCTTTTCCCTCTGTTCTCCCTTTCAGTTTTACTGTCTTTATTCAAGACTCAGTTCAAAGCCCCCCCCACAAAAGAAAGCCTTTTTTGCTGTGTTCCCCCCACCCAACTGTTAATATTAGCCTTCTCCTTTTAGATTGCTAAAAGATAAGAGAATGGGATGAGGGGGAAAGGGAAGTTAGCTTAGAAAAAGAGTTAGGGGCCAGATTCTGAAAGACTTTTAAGTGCCAAAAGAAAGATTTTTTTTTTGTTATCCTACAGGCAATAGATAACCACTGAAGCTTATTGAGCAAAGGAGTGATTCAATCAGACTTTTACTTTAGAAAATAGATGTTGAGCAGCTATATGGAAGACTGGAGAGGAGAAAGGGCTAGAGGCAGGAAAACCAATTGGAGCAGTAGTCTAAATAGTCCAAATGAGAGGTAATGAGGGCTTAAATCAAGATAGGGGACATGAGAGAGATATAAGTTATATTGTGGAGGTGGAATCATCAATTCTTGGAAAGTGATTGAATATGGGGGTGATGGGAGAGTTACAGATAATACCTAGGCTGGTAACCTCAGTGACTAAAAGTAGATGCTACTCTCACTTGAAAGAAAGAAGATTGGGGACAGCTAGGTGGAACAGTGGATAGAGGACCAGCCCTGGAATCAGGAGGATCTGAGTTCAAATCCTGTCTCAGACACTTAATAATTGTCTAGCTGTGTGATCTTGGGGAAGTCAATCAATCCCATTGCTTTAAATAAATAAAAAAAATTTAAAAAAAAGAAATAAAGAAGCTTGGAGAAATACAAGGGAAGGCTGAGGGGAAAATAATAGTTTGTATATTAGAGTTTATAATTCTTATGACATATCCAAAATGGAGAGGTCTAATTAGTCAATTGAAGGTCTAAACAGGAGAAGAGTTAGCTAAAGAGAGTCATTGCACAGAGATAATTGAGATAATTGATCCCATAGAGAAAATGGTGAGAGAGGAAAAAAGAAGGTCCAAGTTAGAAGGAGGCAAGACATGAATGATGATTGTGCAAAGATTGAGAGATCAATTGGGCATGTAAGAGGAGAACTGGGAGAGAGTAGTCACCAAAATCCAGAGAGCCTTCAGGGGAAGAGAGTGGTCAATAATGTCAAATGATTCAGAAAGGATTTGTATCTGTTAAATTTTAAGACCATTGATCACATCCTCCCTCTGTGACCCAGCTCAACTGACAGGTTTTTATAGCTTAAAGTTCTTCTGATCCAGTTTCCTCATTTAACAGGTGAGAGAAATTGAGAAAGGTCAATTGTCAGTGTCTAAGGCCCATCTTGAAGCCAAGTCCAGCACTCCATTCATTACAACCCTTCTGATACTGAATCCAGGGGTATTTCCGTTACACCAGTCCTTGCATTATTTGGTACCAGGACTGGAAAATGTGACCTTGAAAAAGTCATTTCCTTTCTGTGACCCGCAATTTCCCATCATGCTTTATATACTTGGGGCAGCATAGCATAATGAATAGGGAGAGGGAAGAGTCAAAAATGAAGTTTTAAGCCTGAATGAATGCCATAAACAGAGATGGGGAGTCAGGTTTATGAGAAGGAAAAAGAGTGGTTCCATTTTAAACATGTTAAGTTTGAACTATACATTTTACAATCTAGTTGGAGAAATGGAACATATTCAGAACAAATATCATGTGAAAGACTTCAGAATAATATGCCTAAGCAGTGCAATGTAAACTTCACATAGAAATGCAGACTGAAGATTAACTAGAAAATGGGAGAAGTAGGGTGGAAGTCAATATAGCATAGTAGATAGAGTACTAAGAATTGAATTCAAATCCAGCCTTTGACAAACACGGGTTGTGTGAATCTATGATACTTAATCTCTCATTGTCATAAATACTGTAGTCTCTAATAATGGAAGCTGCAGCACTTGTATTGGTAGAGGAAGCTATACCCATGAATTATTCCAGATATTTGTGAGAGTTTTTATGGGAAGAGAGGTATAGGGAGGAGCAGGGAGCACACATGTCTACATATCGAACTTATGTGAATTAGTGTTCCTACCCTATTTAAGTTACTTTGAGAACCCTCCATATTCTAATGCCATCTATATTTTCCATCTGAAACTTCAACCTTAGCCACCTACTTCTCCACATATATTCTCCCTTCTAGCCAAACTGTCCCTTAACACACTATGTATGTCTCTAAGCCTATACTTTTTCACAAGCCATTCCATTAGCCTTTGCCCCTTTATCTTTCCATCTTCCTGGCATTTGAAGCCCTCTAAAACTGGTGCCACCATGCATACTTTCTTTGTCTTACTCAACATGAGTCTCCTCTGTACACTTTCAACACTTGGAATGATTCCTTGAGTATGTCCTGTGTCCTTTAATTCTGTCTTTGCTTGGATTGTTCCTTTGTCAGAATATCCACCTTCCTACTCTATACCTGTTGATTTCCTTAGATAAATGAAACTTGTCTTGTCTCAGGAAACTGCTCAATGAAGATTAGGGGAATTTTATCTTCTCCATCTAAGGTTTAAGATTTGAAAAATGCTATATAAAAGAAAATGTTTAACTACCTACCTACCTACCTAACTAACTACCTTCTTACCTAGCTAGCTACCTATTTATCTATCTATCTACCTAACTATCAATGTATCTGCAGTTAGGTGGGCTCAGTGCATAGAACACTGGGCCTGGAATTAGGAAGAACAGATCCTTACTAACTCTGGGCAAATCACTTAACCTCTGTCTTTTCTTGTATCCTCAACTATAAAATAGCATGATATCACCTACCTTACCAGGTTTTTATTAGAATCAAATAAAATACTATTTGTAAAAATGAACTTATGGACCTGGCACATAGTTGACACTAACAATGTTTCTTCCTTCCTTAACTATCTAAATTGTTACCTGTCTATCCATCCATTCATTCATCCCTCCATCTATCTAACTATCTAATTAAAAAAACAGTGACTTTCATATCATATTACTATATATTCTACTTGCTCTCTTGTCCTCTCACTTCCCTACCTCCTTTACTTCTTACCCCACTCCCTCCTCTTTCTCTTTTCTATTCCTTTCATTTACCTTCCCATTTGTTTCACTCTCATATTTGCTTCTACTCAAATTCTTCACAAGGGCATTCAAGAGCCATAAGGAAGATTGTTAAATTTTTAGTGTGAACATTTATACTTTGGAAATCAGCAAGAGCTACAAATCAGGGCTTGTTTGTTATGGTGTTGATTGTCTAGACTTAATAAAGTAATGGAGAAGATGTAATAAAGCAGATTAAATTTTAAAATGTGTTATGGGTGAATTTTCCCCAGAAAGCTATTTGTTAAACATTTCTCAACACACCCCTGCCTCTTACCCCCTTCACCTTGTCACTCTCTCCAATCCCTAACCCAAACCCATCCTTATAGAATCATAAAATACAAAATGTAAATGTATAATCAGAAAAAATTAGGAAACAGGACTGTATTTTAATTATATCTATGACATTCAATAACTATGTAAACTTAAACAATTTGTTAAGTCCTCTAAGACTCAGTTTCTCTACCTATAAAACAGATTTAATGATATCATATAATATGCCTCTAATTACAAAATAAAACTGTTTATAAGAGTATAATTCTATAAGGATGATCAATTGTCATTATTATTAAGGCTAGATGACATATTGGAGATCATTTAACACCTTCCTCCCCATGTTATAAATAAAGAAACTGAGGTCCAGATCAGAGCAAGGAAAATAATATGTTCACAGTAGAATTTAACCTATTTGAGGGCAGGAATTCTGTGAGTTTTGGTTTTTTGTATTTATGGATCTCCAGCATTTAATATAGTGTCTGACATAAAGTAGGCACTTAATATTGTTGCATTCCTTTTTTTCTTGAAGTGAATTGGATTTAAGTGAAGGACTATGAAAAATTACCAACATCACTTTCTCCTCTTCAGTTCTCTGGGTCCAATGGTTAAATATGGATCAGGATGACTGGAGATGACCCTGGAAACAGTGGGATATAGCACTGCCTTAGTCAAACTGAGAGTTATTAAGGCACTTAATACTTACTGATTGACTAGTTGATTATCCAAAGTCAGATAGGTAGTTAATAGTAAAGCTAAGATCGTAGTTTGGGTCCCATGATTCTTGATCCAATATCTTCTTCTTCACTATACTATTCTCTTCCTTTTCCATCCCTTTGCCTCCCTTTGTCCATCCCTTCCATCCTTCTTCCACTTCTTCCTGACCAGTAGTTCCTCATTAAAACAATTGCTGACCTGAATTTCTCATGCCATTGCATGTATAATTATTCTCTATGGTAAAGCCTTGGGGATTAAAATCAGACTTTTAATCTCTTCCAAAAGAATCAAAAACAACTCCCAAGGAAACAGTTTAATAGCTGCATTTAACAGTGTGCCAGTCAGGCAACCAATGGAGACATCCTTAGCCCTGCATATCCCACCACTGAGGTTTAATTGTTCAGAGACAACAAAGAACCCATTCCAAAAATGAGGAAGGCTTTGGACTTTAATTTATTTTTTCCCAGTTAATTAACTCAATTTGAAAGGAACTGTTCCTGAATTCCATAAAAAAAAGCTTCCCTACTCTCCTCTCGCCAACACTCCCCTCCCCACTGTGTGTCTGTGATTCATGTCCTTGAATCCCTGGAAATCCAAGATAGACTCACAATTGGCCAGTCAGATTCAATCGCTTCTCAGATCCACCTGCAATGGATGACCCTGTTCTTGGAGAGGGGAGAACAGGAGAAGATATTTACAATCTCTATTCCATACAGAAAATAGGGCATAAGGAGAACAGTGCATTTGGAATGAGAAGACCTGGGTTCAAATCTCATCTGTTACTCATCACCTAGTTGACTTGCATAATAAATCTCACTTTCCTTATCAGTAAGATGAAGGGCTAGACAAGACAAGCTTTGAAGACCTTTCTAGGATCTATGCATTCCCTTTTCCTCCACAAATCTTTCTCCTCCTCCATGGAATGTCCAAGAAATCAAAATCTTCCCTTTCTCATATTTGCTGAATCTAGATTTTTTTTTCTTTTTAATGTCATGCAAGACAGCATGATATGGAAAAAAAGAGCACTGAATGTGGAATCAGAAGATTGTAAAAATTAAAACTAGAACAGCATCTAGTTCAAGTCTTTCATTTCACAGATAAGGAAACTGAGGGACAGAAAACTAAGTGAACTTGCCTATAGTCAAAAGATAGTAGTGATCACTGATAGGACTCAAACTTGAATATAGGTTTCCTTTCAGTCATTCAGTTAGCCAACAAACATTTATTGACAAACAGCGTGCTAAGCTAAAGGGATAAAAATACCAGTAAAAGAAAGATTCCTGTTCTCAAGGAACTGAAATTCTAATGGAAGAATTAACATATAAATAACCATGTACATATATGATATATTGTGTGATAGTGTAAATAGGAGATAATCTCAAAGAGAAAGTCCTGCATGGGGCTGGAGGTGCCAAGAAGGAAGAGGGAAAGTCAAGAAAAGCCTTTTGCAAATAGCTTGAACTAAGTCTTGAAGGAGACCAAGTGGCTAAGGGGAGGAACAAGAGCATTTCAGGAATGGGACAGTGAGTCATAAAGCACTAAGGATGGATTTTCCAGTTACAGGGGAAAAGACGAAGGCCACCATCGCTGGAATGCAGATATGGCAGACATTTATGAAGGCTGAAAAGTTAAGAGAAAGTCAGGTTATGAAAGGCTTTAATGGAGGATTTTCCATTTCATACTATTGTTTCTTCCATGAAGAGCCTCTGATGGTACTGGTCTCTCCCTCCTATCTTAACTCTCATGACCCTGCATTATGTTACCTAGCCAAATGTCAATTCTTTGAGATCTGGTAGGGACTAACAGTGTTATTCATCTTCATAATCTGAATATTGTCATCTCACCCAACAGGGTTTTGGGTAAATTCTTCCTTCTTCCTGAACTCTAGGGTCAGATATCTTATTGAGTCATTCATCTATGAGGAGAACCAAAAAAATGTTTTAAACTGTAACAGTATCATTGTTTTAAGAGCACCTTTGAATGACTGAGACATTGTAATGAATATAAATACCCAAATTAACTACAAAGCACATATGAAGGAACATGCTATCTGCATTCATAGAAAGAACTGATAAAATTATATGTAGAATGGTTTATGTGTATATGTGTTTATAATGTATAGCTATAGAAATTAATGTATAGATATAGAGATAGAGATTGTGTCTAATGGTAGACATATAGGGTGGGGGAGGGAAGAATAAAACTGGGAAAAAGAAAATTACCTGACAACTTTATTATATTATATATGGTTGTATTTTTTATCCTTCATTCTTGAAGAAGACCATGACATCAGGGAGATGATGTTGTGACAAACATGTGAACTAGATTTGCATGAGTGGGGTGGGGACAGGGGGAGGAGGGGGCTGTGTCAAATCATCAGTCTCACATTCTCCTCAAGAGACATCTGAGTCCAGTGACCAAATATGAATAAGGATGACTGGAGATGGACCTAGATACATATTTAAAAAGAATAGCAAATTGAACATAATAAATTTGTAATTTCATGTACAATATTTCTCCCTATTCTACTATGTAATGGAAATGATTGTTTTCTTAAGTCCAGAATTAAATCAATAAAATTATAAAAACGAGTATCAGAATTCAGTTATTTATTGAATGAATGAATAAATGATTTTTTCACTTTCCCTTTTACATGCCTCACCAAGCTTGGTGTTTCAGTTTACCATCCTTTCAAAGCAACCTGTCTACCATTTCACTCAGAAAGCCCCTAGCTTGAAGAAATCAAACCCTTCTTTCTCCCAAACTCTCAGGAAGGACAGTAACCTCTCCATTACCCCAACCAAAAATCAACTATGACTCCCAGAAACCAGACATCAGCAAAGATCCTGCTCCCAATAAGAAAAGAACCCTGTCTGCTTTCCCAGGAAAAGATACACAAGTGTATGGCTAAAAGATTTCTCAGGTAACAGCCCTCAGCACCAGCTAGGTGGACAGTGGTTAGAGCACTGGCCTTGTAGTCAGGAGAGCAGGAACTCTCTTATTAATTCTTATTAACTGTATAACCTTGGGTAAGTCACATGATTGTCTCACATCCAGGGCCATCTCCAGTCATCCTGATTCATAACCGGCCACTGGACCCAGATGGCTCGAAGGAAAAAGTGAGGCTGATGACTAGATGTGTTCTGAAAGGTAAAGGGAGTACCAAGTGCCTCATTGTTACTCTAGCCCCTCCTCTTTTCATGGGCACTGCAACCCTGGAAGACACATCACTGCCAAATGAATAATTCTCTAATTACCTATTGCAGCCAAGGCCTGAGGAAGGGTAGAAATAGTACAGGGGAGGAGCAGGGGAGTGGAGATAGGGAGAAAAACAGATGTTTTCCCAAGGAATCTTGTGGTTGGAGCAAATGCTACCCACTGGTTTTAAACATACTGTTAACTGTTCTGTCCCCCTGCAGACTCCCACCCAGCTGCCATCCTTCTTCTCCACTCCTAACACCTCCATTTTTATGTCCATTTGTCTCTGTCTCTCCCACAGAAGGAATAGGGCACTTATTAGAGCTCTTGAGTTTCCAGAAACCTCTTCCAGGGCCTAATTAGAGACTAATGAGATTGCTTCATGTTTTATTATTATTGCCATTATGCTCCAGATCCAAATATTAATCATTTATAATATATGGCATCACTCTCTATAGGGCTGGAAGCCAGCTTTCTCACTGGTATGACTATATAAGCCCATCATTATTCCTACCCCGAATCAACACTTTAGCTGTCCAAGACCAAGTTCTGTGCCTCAAAAGATCTTCTAGGACCATGGTATTTTAAGGACTTTGATATCCTTTAAGACAGAACCCCCAAAACACTCTTCATTTGCTTTAATAGTTCATTATGACTATCATCCAAAAATTTATCTTAAATCCTTCTCACTAATACACAAACAGTCCTCATCACCTAATAAGGATAGGGAACTAATTCCATAACCTTTTTCATAAAATTATATTGTTGCTGCATTTTATTTCCTAATCAGAACCTTTTCAAGCTTCCAAGGAAGCCACTATTCTGCTAATTTCACAAGCCATTCCCTCCCTCAGCCTAGGAATATGAGATTTTTCAGATCAATCCAAATTGGTTTTCCAGAGGAAGCTTAGCTATTGGAACCATGTAAGAGCTCACAAGTGTATAGCTAAGAGATTTTTCAGGTAACAGCCCTCAGCACCAGCTAGGTGGACAGTGGTTAGAGCACTGGCCTTGTAGTCAGGAGAGCAGGAACTCTCTTATTAACTCTTATTAACTGTATAACCTTGGGCAAGTCACATGATTGTCTCACTTCCAGGGCCATCTCCAGTCATCCTGATTCATAACTGGCCACTGGACCCAGATGGCTCGAAGGAAAAAGTGAGGCTGATGACTTGGCACAGCCCCCCCCCACACTCAAATCTAAATCACATGCTTGTTATGGCATCATTTCCATGATGTTGCTGTCTTATTTGAGAATGAAGGACAAACATTAGAGAGCCAAAGCTCACTCATGTGTCCCTGAATCCCTGACCTGAAGGAAAATTAGCAGCCCATCAATGCTGTGTTTATTTATGGGACCACATCCACCATATTTCTATTGAGAATGTTTTATAATAACTGATTTTCCTATGCCATTTGAGTAAACACCTTTGTTAAAAGTTAATTGAATCTATAACAGATTGCCTTCTGTGGGGGGGTAAGGAGAGGGAAGTAAGATTATGGGGAAAATTGTAAAACTCAAAGTTAATAAAATCTTTCTTTAAATTAATAGGAAAGGTCAGTAGATGGTAAAAAAAAAGTTAATTGAGTCTATTTGCTAATTGTTCATGAGAAACATACAGTTGGGACTTGTGAATTATAACTTTAGGAACAGCTATCCACAAGATACACTAGGACCTAAGTTAGTGACCACCTTTTAGGACATGAATTGGGAAGAATATCTCAGAGAGGCATGTTACATATAAGTAGATATAAATTTAATAATGGGGGGCACTAGCATATGAGTGGATCAGGAAAGGATGAAAGTATAAAGTTGTGTTTGATATTAATTAGCAGTGCAAAGGCAGTTAGGAGATGGTGTTTCATGTATAAGGGATGGCAAGAAGGTCAGTGGAGCTAAACCATGAAGTTCAAGAAAACAAGAAATGTATAACAAGGCTCTAAAGAACATTCAGTAATTTATACTTGATCCTAAAGGCAATAGGGCATCACTGCAGCTTATTGATTAGAGAAGAGGCATACTTAGATCTGCTTTGACAACTGTGTGGAGGATAGAGTAGAATAGGGAGAAAACAGTTACAAGTATATTTAAAACCAGTGGGTAGAGTTTGCTCCCCAATCAGAAGACTTACTTTTGCCATCTCCCTTAGAGCTCCACTGCCAAAATCTTCAATATTTTGAAGCTAGAAATTTCAAATCTCTTACTGCTTAGATTCTCCCTGCCTATGATTTTGAGGGGGAAAACAAAACCAATCAGACAGTTTGAGAAGGGACTAACTCGGTATTATAACATACCTGAAGACAATCATTCCCTAGAGGCTTTCTAGCAACTTGTTTGTGATTTCCTTCCTGACTTATTAGTTAGATCTATGAAGGCTTCCCTAAATGAGGTATTAGCAGCTTTTCCTGTTTTATTTGGGGGGGGGGAGGTGGTTTTCAACCTAATATCTTTTTCCCTTGTTGACCCATTTTCTATTTCTTTCCCCCTTGGCATCTACACTTGAGCCATAAATCTTTCCCTTCAATATCTCAAATAAAAATAACCTTCATCATTGCCTGGGTAATCTAATTCTATTGAGAGGTTCCTTTAGTCCCAACAGGTAACCCCAACAGGAAAGATAATACTGAAGTACAGAGGAAGAATGGGGTGTAAAACCTCTGTTCCTTTTTTTCCTGTGTCCCATCCACCCACAATGACAGAACTGTCTGTTCTTCAACTACTTTCCTAATATCAGACTTGCTGGAATAGATCTCTTTCTTTCAGTGCCCTTCTGCCTTAGGATAATCAATCTAAACCTAGAAAAGACCTATGTATCCATCTAGTTCAACTTATTTATGTTACAGATGAAGAAATTCATTTTAGGCTTAATGAAATTAAGAGATTTGTTTAAAGTCATATAAAGTAAGCATCAGAAGGGAGCTTTGAACCCAGATCCTCCTTTGAACCCTGGGAAGATGTGAAGAACAAATGAGATAAAATAAAGATAAATTACTTTATCAACTTTTTACTATAGAATTATCATTAGCTATTTCTGAATGCTTGCTTACAAACCTCTTTATTCAGTCATTTCGCAGCTCCTATTTATACAAAATTCAATGACTCTGAAGGCTTGAAAAGTTTCATATGGTGCTTGGTATATGGCCTACCTTGTTCTACAAGTGTCCCTGAAAATATACAAACATCTATTCTTTAGACTGAATCTATTTTTAGATACCATAGGGTAGCTTACTATTTGAGGGACCCTACAGTGAACCATTTGTAAAGAGGAATCTTCAGTCACTGTGCCTAAAAAACCTTCCCCCGACTGCCCTTTTTCTCCCGTCTTATGAACCTGGTTTGCTTAAGTGTGGTTCCTCTATGATTTGCATTCAGATATACACAAGAACTAGTAAAATCATAGGAGACAGGGTTTTCTAGTGCAAGTTTTTTTTTTCTTAAGCAAGCCTTCCAATGAACATCAGTTTCCCAGCCTGAAAAAGGAAGGTTATAGTTTAGCTTAACTTTTCCTTGCTATGACTTCTTGGTGTATATTATATCCCCATGCTTTTGCATTGTTTATAGGGTTTGTGATAGAGGTAGAGAAGTATACTGCCGAAGGAGAGGGAGAGAAAGTCATAGGGAACGTTTGCTTAATTTGAATTATTAACACTTTATTGAATCAAATCAATTAATCAAATCCTGATTTGTAGAGTTTGCTGAATTCTGAGGTGAAAATGCTCACACTGAAGACTTCACCTTCCTGCTAGGGGATTGGGACTGGACTTGCCTAAGATATCACTGGTGTTAGAACTCCCAGATGCCCTCTACTAATGGATAGCAACACTCTGCTCCTTAGAGTCTTAGAAAATTTCCTAGAGAGTTGAGTGATGTCAATTGCCCACACAATAAGTCTCAATTAGAGAGAGAACTTGAATTGGTCTTTGTGTCTTCAGGACATCTAATGATGCAGAGGATAGAGTACTGAGTCAGAAGCTGGGAAAATCTAAATACAAATCTGCCTCAGACACTTACCAGCTATGTGACCCTGGATAAGTCACTTACCCCTGTTGCCTCAGTTTCCACATCTGTAAAATGAACTGGAAAAGAAAATGGTAAACCACTCTAATAACTCTGCCAAGAAAACCCCAAATGGGTCACAGAGAGTCAGACATGACTAAACAACAACAAACTTCATGACTCCAAAGTCAGCTCTCCATACATGTATTTATGTGTATATATATATATATATATATATACACACATATTATATATATATATATATATACTTCCTCTCAAATTATCTGATATATATATGTATATATATATACATATATATATATATATATATATATATTTATATATTAGACAGGGTTAAGTGACTTGTCTAGGGTCACAGAGCTAATAAATATCTGAGGCTGGATTTGAACTCAGGAAGTTGAGTCTTTCTGGTTCCAAGTCCAGTGTTCCATCCACTGCATGACTTAGAACTATTCATAAATAGAATGGACTAGAGTTTCCTTTAAGACATCTGATTTTCTTGTCCCCTGAGTAGCTGTTACCTTTCCAACTCAGGTTGCCATCATCTACTCTGTACATATCTTAACTGTATTTAATTATTTGCATATTCTCTCATATTAAAATGCCTACTTATAGAAGACAGGGACTGTTTTGTTTGTTTATTTTTATGTTTTGTTTTTCTATCTGTAGCACTTCAGTATCTGGCATATAATAAAGGTTTAATAAATGCTTGCTAATTAACTCTTTGGGAGTGTTAAAAGAAAGTCTGATGGACCACATGTTAGATATATAACAGATGACCCTTTTCAGATTTAGCTCAAATTAGATAACTGCTGAGTTCTTTTCTAACTCTAATATTCTGTGATTCCTTAATTCTAAGAACACAGTTCCTTCCAGCTCTAATATTCTATGATTTGTCAAACACACTTGAAACCCAATTTTCCTACAAGGCATCCTTTGTACGCCATCATGCTTCTCCTGTTCCCAACAGGATTATGGAGATTTGAGATGTTAGGATTCAGAGACCAAAGCTTTCAAAGGTATATCAGGAAGCTTCATAACACAAAATAGGGGAGAGTTTCCTTTTTCTGGTTTCTAGATGTCCATTACAGACTGCACGTAGGTGGTAGCAGGAAAGACTGGATATAGTCATGGAATGCAATGAGGGTGAGATAGGGATCCTAGGGCAATTCAGTTTATTTATTTATTTGTTTGTTTATCAAGCACTTACTTATATAGAGTACTATGTCTTATGCTGGGGAGAAAGAATGTTGAAAATCAGTCCTAATGGAACTAATCATGGCATATATGCAAATGGATCTAATGCTGTCACTGTTGTTCTGTTATGTCTAACTTTTTGTGACCACGCTTAGGGTTTTCTTTGCAAAAATACTGGAATGGGTTATCATGTCCTTCTCCAACACATTTTACAGATATAGAAACTGAGGCAAATAGAGTTAAGTGATTTGCTCAGGTCACACAGCTAGTAAGTTCCTGAGAATAGATTTGAACTTAGGAAGATGATTCTTTCCTGACTTCAGACCCTGCACTCTAGATACCATAAAACCTAGATGTTCAAAGAATATAATAAAAATAATTTTAAAATATAATAAAAAGTAAAAATTTGAAAATTTGAAAACAATACCCACAATACTAAGCATAAAATGTAGAATAATTAGGACTCGGGATGGCAATGTTTGACCACAAACTTTCAAGACTAGGGCAAAGCTGACTCAATCGTCTTTGCTACTCAGTTTTGCAACTATTCACCTCCCAGAACTCAAAGAATTTGGTTTCCCAGAAGTTGCCCAATGGGTCATAGGAATAATACCACCAGACCACTAGTTGGCATTGTTTTTGCTGAGTACTATGATAATATTTAATCACTTTCAAATCTCCAACTTTTGCTCTTGATCAATGAAAACATTCTTAGTAAATTCTTTCTTTTTGGTCTGTCTTGTGCCACTTCAAGAATTTCACCTCCAGTCACATGATATGAATGCCCCTGGCTAGCCCTCTTAATCATGGCCCTTGTTCCAAAAACCAACAAAATAGAACCATTTCCTATTCCATCATTCCTAGATGAAGTATCCAGGTGACTTAGGCCTGCTTTGAATACTTGACAGATAGGTTTACCTTTACCTATTGTAAAAAGATTAACACCTTAATAAAATTGTCATATCGCCAAAAATATCACCATAAAAACTACAGTACTGACAATTAGGTTAGCTTTACCATGCAACCATTAAGGTTGTTGCCATAAAAATTTCATACTAATGCTCTACCTGAAGTAACTGTAATGCTGTGGTGCCTCATATACATGGGAAAGACCTACATCTAAAAGGTCATGGTCTCCCACTGTATCTGGACCAACATCAAAAGTTCTATTTTCTATAATATCAAACTACTGGATCAAGATGATTCTGGAAGAGTCAATGAGAAGGTTATCTTTACACAACATTCCCCTCATTTTAATCAACATGATGTGCATGTTATGTTACCATTCACTTAATGTCTTGGTTTCCTCTGATTATGAAAGACAACAATCAATCAATTAGTACTAAGACTGGAGTAGTTGGATTTTTTTTTATCAAAGGGTGGTATAATTGCTATGGTTAGGCTCCCTATAACTCCTCCAAATAAATAAAAAAAATTGCCTGTTTTATGTTCAAAATTCCTTGTAACCTGACCCCCTCCACCTTTCCAGTCTTCTTATCACCCTACCTCCCAGCTCTATTATCCTATTTTTCTGTTATCCTTGCTGTTCTTTGAACAAGGCACTCCATTGCCCAACTCTGGACATTTTCTCTGACCAGGGGAAGCTCCTGGCTTCCGTGGTTTCCTTCAAGACCTAGCTAAAATCTCACCTTCTCCAAAATGTCTTTCCCAACACCTTTAATTCTAGAGCCTTTCTTCTGTTTGTTATTTCCAATTTATCCCTATATAATTTATTTATGTGAAGATTTTTTCATGCTATCTCTCCTATTAGATTGTGCATTCTCTGAGAACAGAGACTGTCTTTTACTTTTCTTTATATCCTTAGGGCTCAGCACAGTGACATAGTAGACATTTAATAATTTATTTTTTGACTGATGTACTATCAAGGAAAAACGTTTATATAAAAACAAATTTAGTGATTTAAAGAATTCTTATAAACTGAGGAAGATGACAGGACCTTGAAGAGAACAAAGACCCCTCATTCAGATGAACCCTAAGCACTTTTTATCCTTTTATAAAAGTATAAAAATCAGAGAATCAGAGAGCTATTTAGTCACTCTAACCTAGCACCCTGAAGCTGAGTTACCTGGAATGACCCTGAGGAGATGGTCACAGTGTAGAAGATTAGAATTTCATCAAAGCTATTCTTTCAAAGTTACAAATGATCCCTTCTTTATCAAATTGAATGGCCTTTTCTCAATCCTTATTCTTTTCTTCAACCCTTGACATAATTGATAATTCTCTTCTCCTTGATGCTCTCTTCCCTCTAAGTTTTGGAAATACCATTCTGTCCTGATTCTCCTCTTTCCTATCAGACCTCTCCTTTTCAAGTGCCTTTGCTTAATTCTCATCCAGATTAGGCCCTCTCACTGAGCTCTGCCTGGGCCTCTTCTCTTCTCCCTAATACTGTTATCATCTGATGATCTCATCAATTGCCATGGATTAAATTACCATCTCTATGCATTGATCTTCAAATCTATTTATTCTGCCAAGGGTTCTCCACTGACCTCTTATTTCATCTTTAATTGTCTTTTAGATATCTTGGACTTGATAATCCAGTGGACATCTTAAATCAACACATTCAAAATTGAACTCATTATCTTTGTCCCTAAATTGTTCTTCCTCCTCAAAGCCTGAGGGCACCACCATCATCCATTCACCCAAGTTTGCAAGCTGAGTGTCATCTATCCTTCACTCCTATCTCTCACCCTCCATGGCCAATCTATTGCCATGAACTGAAAATTTTGCAATTTCAATATCTCTTAAATACTTTCCTTTATCTACTCTGACACTGCCTCTACCCCTGTACAGGTTCTCATCACCTCCCATTTTGATTATGGACTGTCTATCTCCAGTCTTTCCCAACTCCTGTACATCCTCCATTTAGAGGCCAGAGAGATTTTCTCAAAGCTCAGGTCTGACATCACCTTCTCACCCCACCACAGCTCAACAAATTCTAATGGCTTTCTATTGTCTCCAGAATTAAATACAAAATCCTATTTGGCATTCAAAAACATTCAGTCTTCGATTTCTTTCCTACTTTTCCATCCCTTATATATCTTATTTCCTTTCACGTACTCTTTGATCCAATGACACTGTTGTCCTGTCTATTTCACAAAAAAGACTATCTCTCAGTTCTTAATATTCTCTCTGTCTCCCACTCCTCTGCTTCAACTATTGACCTCTCTGGATTCCTTTAAGTCCCAACCCAAACCCCACCTTCTATAGGAAACCTTTTCCAAGCCCTCTTAATTCGAATGCCTTCCTTTTATTAATATCCTACATATAACTTTTTAGTATTACTAAGTTAGTAAATTAGTAAATATCAAATAGTATTACTTCACCAGCTCATTGCACAGATTAGGAAACTGAGGGAAGTATGGGGCATTTGCTGTCTTACCCCACTGGATTGTGAGTCCCTTCAGGGCAGGAACTCTCTTTTACCTCTTTTTATATATCTAACACCTAAAATATTGCCTAAAATATAATAAGTACTAATACATCCCTATTAACTGATTGACTGTCAGAATTCAATGAAAGGACACATGCAGGAACAAGTCTAGTGAGTATAACATTGCCTGAAGATATCAAGGATCCTATAGTGTTCGTGACGTGAACATTCCCTGAACATGGACCTCTAATAACATAATCCCTATGTATGCTCACAGTCTCACTGATTGTGTGCATATTTATGGGAAATGCCAAAAGAGAGATTGAGTGACTCAGTATATAGAATATCAAGCCTGGAGTCATCTTGAGTTCAAATCTGATCTCAGATACTTACTAGCTTATGACCCTGACAAAGTCATTTTATCCTGTTTACCTCAATTTCCTTATCTGTAAAAATAAGCTGAAGAAGAGAATGTCAAACCATTCCAATAACTTTGCCAAGAAAACTCCAGATGGGGTTAAAAGTCAGATATAACTGAAACTGACTGCATAACTGTGCATATGTATAAGCTTCCATATGTATAAAGTGAGGAAGTTGTAATACATGTTCATTGTGGCATAATAGAAGGAAAAAATGTACTAGGAGTCTATAAAGCCTGAACTCAAAACTGCTTCAACTCAGGCCTTAACTAATTCGTTAACTTCTCAGCCTTATTTTTGTCTTCTGTTAAAAACTGGGATGGTATTTAACCTTCCTGACTTACCAGGGAATCTATGTGGATCAGATGAAATAACAATAAAATGCTGTATGGGGTGATGGATTATTTTAGGGCCACATTCCATGAATAGCCAATTCTAAAATAGGAGCTGAACATATGATTTCAATAGTATAGAGAAACCTATCTTTTCCTCTAGGGAAGAAAAATAATTGTATTAAAGAAGGTCATCACTTTTGCAACTTATAGTCTAAGAGAACTGCCTAGAGAACTACAAGGTTCAGTGATTGCCCTGGGTCACATACCTGAAATGTGTCAGAGATGGGACTTGAACCTGGGTCTTTCTGAGATATTTCCAACTTTCTAGTCCCTATTCCATGCAGTCTCTAATATTGATGGTGAGTCATTTTTCAGTCATGTCCAACTTTCCATGATCCCATTTGGGGTTGTCTTGGCAAAGTCCTAAGGTGTTCTTCCTTTCCTTCACCAGCTCATTGTACAGATTAGGAAACTGAGGCAAGCATGGAAGATATGATATGCCCAGAGTCACGTGGCTAGTAAATATCTCAGGTAGGATTTGAACTCAGGAAGATGAGTCTTCTTCATTGCAGGTCTCCCTGGCACTCTTTGCACTATGGCACCAACTAGACTCCCCATTCTACCTCTATCTCAACTTTTTGCTCATTAACAATACCCTAAATCTCTTCCTGACTACAATTTATATTCCTTAACATCTAGGGTTTTTTTAAATTTCTTCACAGAATTTCATTTGTCATCAAACAGAATAGAATGATAGCTTAAGATCCCAAGAGACTGCTGTCATTCAAAGTTACTTGAGGGGGGTTGGCTAGGTGGCGCAGTGGATAGAGTATGGCCCTGGAGTCAGGAGTACCTGAGTTCAAATCCGACCTCAGACACTTAATAATTACCTAGCTGTGTGGCCTTGGGCAAACCACTTAACCCATTTGCCTTGCAAAAGCCTCAAAAAAAAAAACCCAATAAAAAAAAGAAACAAAGTTACTTGAGGTTTAGCATTGGGGTGGGGGTGGGTTAGATATTCCAGTAGCTCACACTGAAGAATAAACCTTAACTTTATCAGTCTTTCTGTTCATTTTCCAGGGTAATTTCCTCTAATTATCAATCATAGATAATCAAGTCCTTTGATAATTAAAGCACCTTTATATCTATTAGGGAGTCAAATAGCAGATATACTGATGGACTTGGAATCCAAAAAAACATGTGTGTAAATCTAACCCAGAACAAATCACTTGCCCGATCATATCTTTAGTTTCCTCATCTGTAAAATAAGAATGATATCTATAGCACTGCACTTACCAGGATGTTTTGGGATTAAATAAAGAGAACAGAAAAAGATGTCTGAACTTGGAGTCAGATGTCTAAGGTCAAGTGTCATCTCAACATGAAGGTTATGATGTTATACATGTCTATTCAAAAGTCAGCCTCAATTTCTTCATCTATGAAATGACACAATTGGACTAGGTGATCTCTAAGAGCTCTTCCAGTTGTTAAGTCTATGAAACTATCTATAAAAGTGCTTCACAAACCCCAAAACACCAAATAACTATCAGAGATAAAATGTTATAATTAGGTAGTTCTGCATTCAAGTCCTGTTTCATAATAACTATGTGACTCTTTAGTGTCCCCTGTAATTCTCTAAGACTATAATTAGAAAAGATTCCATTTGTTCTTCCTGTCACTCATGCTTGGATACAATCTCATCTCTTATTTTTCTTTCTCCTTGCCCTAGCTTTGTAACCTGAGAAAAACGTCTGCCCTGAGATCCTGCTCTCCAGATTGGCACTTCTTTCCCAGGGACATTTTAGAGATGGCCTCATTCATATTTCACCACCCACATAACTGTGCTCATTTTCTGAGCTTCTTCTTGTCTGCTATGTTACCCTTAAGGGTCTTATTGTGCTCCTTTCATCAGGGACAGAAACAAAGAGAGACAGAGAACTTTAAATATGCATAATGCACAATGCATATGTATTTATATGCATATGTATAATTATGTATAATACTGCTATAGTGCTATACAAACAGTGTGTATATATTTATATTTATATTTATATACATGGGCAGTTAAGTTATACAATGAATGAACTTCTAGTCAGGAAATTAGAAAGAGTCCTCTTTGTTTTAGATAATTACTAGATGCGTGACCCTGGGAAAGTCATTTATTATTGTTTGCTTCAGTTTTTTCATCTGTAAAATGAGCTGGAAAAGAAAATAGAATAGTCTATATGTTAGCAAAGTTCCAAATGGGGTACTAAAAGTCATATGTGACTGAAAAACAACTGAACTGTACATATATATATGTTTATGTGCATATGTTATTATATACTGCATTATTCTAGATACTATAGGGGACAAGAACAGGAAAAGGTCTACTGATGAGGAGATTATAATCTATTAGGGCATCTGCAACAGTTATAATCTCTTCATGAATAAGTCTTTTCATATACTTGTCCCCAATAATATATCATAAAGATAATTATGATATATACATGCATAAAAATGCATATTATATACATATATACATGTGTGCACATATATGTGTATTATTATAATTTCTCTGGGTTTCACCAGTATCTATACCTCAGAGATTAGTTTCCTCTAAAAGTCAACAAAGGTGGACTCAGAACCCAATTTCCTCCTACCTCCCATAACACAGTTCTGCTTTAATCTAAGGTCACAGAGACTTAATCATATAGAATCAGATCCACTGAAGGCTCTCCTATTAATCAGACCAGAGAACTTAGTTTTGTAGAAGCATTTCTAATGGAGCTGGTGACTGTGTATCATAGAGCTAATATATACAAGCATATCCCCACCAACATGGGTTAGATCCACCCTTTCTCCTTTCCTTCTGAGAATGGATTAGTTTTTCCTAAGAGAAGATAAAACTTTACTGAGCCCCTCCAATTTGGTGAATCTCTGAAGACAATATTAGTCTTTATGCCCTTCACAATATCTTGTTCTGATGATCAGATGAGTTTCCATATGGAGGTAAGAGGGTCAATCTCTGGAGAAGCTAAATGTTACTCTATCCTTATTGTATATTCTGCTTCTGGGACAGCAAAGCCAACCTCCTTTTGTTAATGGCTTAATGACTCAGGAGTGCCTTATTTCATTCAAATGTAAAATCTGAAGTAAGAGTAGGTTGGCATTAGAATGACTTGCAACACCATGCATGTGAAGGAATCTCTTTTGATGGGATTGGAGATCAATATTCTATAGCTAGTAACCCAAAGAATATTCTCTACCACAGAGATCTGATTCTGGTTACACTGGAACCAATGGATTTGAGAATGAGAGAAGAGTGTGGAAACTCTGAGAAGTGGTTAAAAAAATAAATCCCAGAATGATCTCATTATTGTTCCTGGGAAAAGGATGGTTCTCTCCCCTATGGGAGCAGGGGGTGGAGGAACATTTCTGCCAAAGAACTGGGCAAGCTACATGAGAAGTTCAAATACAAATCTGATGAATCACTGGAGTGATAGTTCCTAAGGGCATGATCTGATGGAGCCAATGCTGAGAAACACTCAACAACTGAGCTCCATATGCTTGGGCAGCTATTTGAGAATTTATTGTTACAAAGTCAGCTAAATTTATTGTTTCCTCCAGATGGCAACCACCTTTGGTCCCCCTTTAGATGGGTAAGATGGAGAGTCATTCACATCTGGCTCTATAAAGATGAATTCCTGATACAGTCAGCTCTTCAATCTGTAAGGGCTGAGAAGCTCCTAAAGGAAATACATTTGATAGATTGGATTTGGGCAGCTTTCCTTCTCTTCTACAGTCTGCTATCTTATGTGTTTAGTTTGCCCTAGTGGCCATTAAAGCCTGCCTCCTGGGTGAAACTCCATCACAATGGTTTCAGATTTTACCATGGGTCTTCTCCATCAGAAAAAATTATACAGGTTTGGGTTGATCAATTGGTGATATTTGAAGAGCTGGTCATGACAGGTGTAACTTGGGCAAACACTGCTGTCAGTGTAGATAGATAATATCTATCTGTGAATATCTGTGAATGGGAAGAGAGGTCACAGTGAGCAGCATTGCTGAGTGGGCTGAGGGTCATTATTCTGTCTTTGTCATGGAACAAGAGGTCATTCTGGAATTTTCATATTAATCTATAAATAGAATAGATGCCTATACAGTTGGCTTTAATGAGGTCAAAAGTCAGACATCTGATTTGTTAGCCCTTGGAGGGAACTGTGTGTGTGGATACTGAAACATCTAGTTGATAAGAAAGTGATTAATGGTCAGCCCATGGGATGTTGGGAAAACTGCTTAGGAAAATTCAGCATTAGAACACAAAGGCTGTTTCAGGCTCACTCTAAAATATATAGACCACTAATAGAAATAATTTAACAAAAACCACTCTCCAATGGGAGTCAAAGTATATGAATAGTTTTACAACATTTACAATTTTCAGGGAAGGCACAAAGGGCAAACTATAGAGGGAAGGATCATTACTGAAACTTGGAAATCAATATCTTTGCAGACTCTTTCAGTAATGTTTTTATATGTCATAAAGGTAGGGCCAAAAAGAAAACTCCCCAAATAATCCCACACAATATTGGGACCCCAGGAAGTTAAAGATATTTCTTCTCTAGTGATGGAAATAAAGGATGCTGTAGAAAATTGTTATATACCAGGTCACCTTACAATAACTTTGTGTCATTTGTAAGGGAGACAAATGGTACCTAGCAGTTATAGGACTACAGGGAGCTAAATAAAGTCATCACATCCATCCACACAGTCATTCTTGATGTCACCAATGTCAAAGACCAGATAACCCACACTGACCTAACCAATGTATGTTTTTTCTATTCCTGTAGGTAAGAATAGTCAAGAACAATTTGCTTTAACCTGGGAAGGAGTTCAGTACACCTTTATCATTTTCTCAGGGCTATCTGAACTCTCACTAACACTTGTGGGCAAAGATCTGAAAGATGTTTCCATTTCTGAGGAAACACCACTACATTGGTGATATAATGTTGACTGAGCTCTGAGGCCATGGTGGCAGAAGTCCTTGATCAGATAGTTGCCTATATGACGGAACAGTGGTAGATATTAAACCTGAGGAAATTTTGGGGCTAGGCAACTGTGGTTAAGTTTTGGTGAATGCTGTGAGCAGGATTCTAGAATCCTAGACAATGAATCTAGCATTTGATTTTTTTAGATTTTATTTATTTATTTTATCCATATGTACATGCATATTTCCATATTAAAAATTTCCCTCCACCCTCCCTTCCTACCCCTCTCCCCTCAGCAGGGAACAGTCATATTAGTATTTTATATACATATTTTCTTAAACATGTTTGCAAATTAGTAATTTTTGGCATGAGGATTTAGGATTAAGAGAAAGAGATACATAAGAGATAATTTTTTAAAGTGTTCATCAGATTCGGAAGGGTTTTTTTTTCTGTGTGTTGTTTTGTTTTGCATTTTTTCCTCTATTTGGGAATAATATAGTCCATAACCACTCAAATACAGATATCCTAGCTCTCTAGACTGCCAAAGGAAGCTGCTTCCATCAAGGTTTTTCAACTCATAATGTTGTGGTTGATGTGTACATTGTTCTCTTGGTTCTACTCTCTTTACTCAGCATCAGATACTGTAAGTCATTCCATTCTTTTTTAGAGTCCAACCATTTATGGTTTCATATAGAGCAATGATATTCCATAGTATTCATGTACCATAACTTGTTTAGCCATTTCCCAATTTATGGACATCCCCTCAATTTTCAATTCTTTGCCACTACAAAAAGAGCTGCTATGAATATTTTGAAACATGTAGGATTTTTCCCATTTTTATTATTTTTTTCGGGATATAGACCTAGAATTGGAATTGCTGGGTCAAAGAATATGAACAGTTTTATTGCTCTTTGGGCATAGTTCCATATTGCTCTCCAGAATGGCTGGATCCATTCACATTTCCATTAGCAATGCATCAATGTCCCAATCCTCCCACAACCTCTACAACATTGATGATCTTTTCTTTTTTCTCATCTTGGCTAATCTAACAGGTGTGAGATGATACATCAGAGTTGTTTTAATTTGTATTTCTCTAATCAAGTGATTTGGAGCATTTTTTTCATATGATCATATATAGCTTCAATTTCTTCATTTGAAATCTGTCTGTTCATAACTTTTGACCATTCATCAACTGGAAAATGACTTGTGATCTTATAAATTTGATGCATTTCTCTATATATTTTAATAATAAGACATATCAAAACTCCTGGTTCAGAAATCCTGAAGATTGTTTCCCAGTTTCTCCTTTTCTTCTAATTTTGACATCATTAATTTTAGTAGTGCAAAAACTTCTAAATATAATATAGTCAAAATCATTCATTTTGCAGTTTATGATGTACTCTAATTCTTGTTTGGTCACAAAATTTTCCCTTTCCCATAGATCAGATAGATAATTTTTTTTTGTTCTAATTTATCTATGGTATCACTCTTTATGTCTAAATCCTGTAACCATTTTGACATTTTGGTATAGGGTGTGAGATGTGGACCTATTCCTGGTTTTTGCCATACTATTTTCCAGTTTTCCCAACAATTTTTGTCAAATAGTTCTTAACCCAGGAGCTGGTGTCTTTGGGTCTGTCAAATAGTAGATTGCTGTGGTCATTTACTACAGTTTCTTCTGAACCTATCTTAATCCACTGATCCATTACTCTATTTCTTAACCAGTACCAGACAATTTTGAAGACTGCTGCTTTATAATATAGTTTTAGATCTGGTAGAACTAGATCACCTTCCTTTACATTTTTTCATCAGTTCCCTTACTATTCTTGCCCTTTTGTTGCTCCAGATGAATTTTTGTACTTTTTCCTCTAGCCCAGTAAAGTAGTTATTTGGTAGTTTGATTGGTGTGGTGCTTAATAAGTAATTTAATTTGGGTAGAATTGTCATTTTTATTATATTAGCTTGACCTAACCAAGAGCATTTGACATTTTTCCAATTATTTAGATCTGACTTAATTTGGGTGAGGAGTGATTTATAATTGTGTTCATACAGTTTCTGAGTTTGTCTTGGAAGGTAGATTCCCAAGTATTTAATGTTGTCTAAAGTTGTTTTAAATGGAATTTCTCTTTCTATCTCTTGCTCTTGGGCTTTTTTGTTCTTATATAGAAATACTGATGATTTCTGTGGGTTTATTTTATATCCTGCTACTTTGCTGGATATGCTAATTATTTCAAGGAATTATTTAGATTATTTTCTCAGGTTCATATCATCTGCAAAGAGTGAAAGTTTTACTTCCTCATTGACAATTCTGATTACTTCAATTTCTTTTTTCTCTTTTTTGCTATTGCTAGCATTTCCTAATACTATACTCTGATATTAATTAGTAATTAGTTTATTCCCATTACATATAATATTTGTTGATGGTTTTAGATAGATACTATTTATTATTTTATGGAAAATTCCACTTATTCCTAAACTTTCTAGTGTTTTTAAAAGGAATGATATATTTTATCAAAGGTTTTTTCAGCATCTGTTAAGATAATCATATGATTTCTGTTGGTTTTGCTATTGAAATGATTAATTATATTGAGTATTTCCCAAATGTTGAACCATCCCTACCTGCCTGGTATAAATTCAACCTGATCATGGTGTATTATTCTGGTAATAACTTGCTGTACTCTCATTGCTAAAATTTTATTTAAGATTTTTGCATCATACATTGGGGAGATTGGTCTATAACTTTCTTTGTTTTGTTCTTTGCAGTTTAGGTATTAGCACCATGTTGATGTCATAAAAGAAGTTTGGCAGAACTCCTTCCTCTCCTGTTTTTTTAAATAGTTTATGTAGAATAGGAATTAATTGTTTCTTAAGTGTTTGGTAGAATTTACTTGTAAATGCATCAGGATTTTTTTTCTTAAAGAGTATATTGATGGTTTCTTCAATTTCTTTTTCTGAAATGGGTTATTTAAGTAATTTATTACCTCTTCTATTAATCTGGGAAGCCTTTCTCTTTGTAAATATTCATTCATGTCACTCCAATTTGTTTGCATACAGTTCAGCAAAGTAGCTCTGAACTATCTTTTTTAAGTTCACCTTTTCATTTTTGATATTGATAATTTGGTTATCTTCTTTCTTTTTTAATCATATTAACCAAAGATTTGCCTATTTTTATTGGCTTTACTATAAAACCAACTCTTAGTTTTATTTATGAGATCAATTGTTTTCTTGCTTTCAATTTTATTATTTTCACCCTTGATTTTCAGAATTCCTAATTTGTTATTTGATTGGGTATATTTAATTTGCTCTTTTTTTTTAAAATTTTTAGTTGCATACCCAATTCATTGACCTCCTCTTTCTCTACTTTTATTCATATAAGCATTTAGAGATATAAACTATCCTGGTTGCATTCCATAAATTTTGGTATGATGTTTTGTTATTATCATTTCCTAGATATAATTTTTGATGACTTCTATTATTTGTTGTTTGATCCACCCATTTTTAAGATAAAGTTATTTAATTTCCAATCTTGGTGTATCTGATCCTTTATCACATGTAATTTTTACTGCATCATGGTCTGAGAAGTGTATATTTATTATTTCTACCTTTTTGTATTTCATTATAAAGTTTTTGTGCCTTAGTACATGGGCAATTTGGTGTCCTAGTACATGGTACTATGTACTACCAATAAAAAGGTATTTTCTTTTCTATCCCCATTAAATTTTCTCCAGAGATCTATCATATCTAAGTTTTCTAAGATTTCATTCACCCTCTTAACTTCCTTCTTGTTTATTTTGTTGTTGGATTTATCTAATTTTGAGAGAGGGAGGTTGAGGTCTTCCATCATTAAAGTTTTGCTCTCTATGTCTCCTTGGAATTCATTCAGCTTTTCCTCTAGGATTCTGGAAGTTATACCACTAGGTGTATACATATTTAGTAATGATATAGCTTCGTTACCAATGGTGCCTTTTAAGAAGATGTAATTTCCTTCCTTATCCTCTTTAATGAGATTGATTTTTCTTTTACTTTTTTTGAGATTGGATCATTATCCCAGACTTTTTTTTTTACTTCAGCAGAGGCACAATATATTTTGCTTTTATCTTTATCCTGTGTGTATCTCCTTGCATCAAATGTGTTTCTTGTAAACAAGAAACATGTGTATTGTAGGATTCTGGTTTTTAATCCATTCTGCTATTCACTTCTATTTTATGAGACAGTTCATCCCATTCACATTTACATTTAATATTTTTAATTCTGTATTTCCCTTCATGCTATCTTTCTCCATTTATATTTATCTCTTTCTTTTTCTTTTTTTAAGATTTGTTTTTTTATTATTTTTCTATTGTAGGACCCTGCTTTTATTTTTAGCTCTAATTAGCTATTTTTGTAATTTTAGAAAGGTTTTATTTATTTTGAGTTTTACAATTTATCCCCCAATCTTGCTTCCCTCCCCCCCACCCCCACATAATGCAGTTTGCTAGTCTTTACATCATTCCCATAGTATGCATTGATCTAAGTTGAATGTGATGAGAGAGAAACCATGTCCTTAAGGAAGAAACAAACATATAGTATTAGATACAGCAGAATTACATAAAAACACAACAATTTTTTAACTAAAGGTAGTAGTCCTTGATCTTTGTTCAAATTCCACCATTATTTCTCAGTATATATATGGAATTCTCAATCACAGATACCCCAAAATTGTGCCAGATTATTGCCCTGTTGGTATGAGCAAGTCCATTGAGGTTGATCATCACTCCCATGTTGCTGTTAGGGTGTACAATGTTCTTCTGGTTCTGCTCACCTCACTGAGCATCAGTTCATGCAAATCCCACCAGGTTTCCCTGAATTCCCATTTCTACCTCAGTTTCTAATTCTTTGCCACCACAAACAGAGCTGCTATGTGCATTTTTTACAAGTGATGTTTATGTCCTTTTTCATAACCTCTTCAGGGCATAGACCCAATAGTGGTATTGCTGGATCAAAAGGTATGGACAATTTTATTGCCCTTTGGGCATAATTCCAAATTGCTCTCCAGAAAGTTTGGATGAGTGCACAGTTCCACCAACAATTTATTAGTGTCCAATATTTCCCACATGCCTTTCAACATTTTTCATTTTCCTTTCTGGCTATTCTGAAAGGTGTGAGGTGGTACCTCAGAGAGTTTTAATTGGCATTTCTCTAATAATTAGTGATTTAGAGCAATTTTTCATATAATTATGGACTGTTTTGATTTCCTCATCTGAAAATTGCCTTTTCATATCCTTTGACCATTTGTCTATTGAAGAATGGCTACTCTTTTTTTTTTAAATTAGACTCAGTTCTCTATATATTTTAGAGATGAGCCCTTTTGTCAGAAACACTAGTCATAAAAATTGTTTCCCAATTTACTGCATTCCTTTTGATCTTGGTTACAGTGGTTGTGTCTGTGCAAAAGCATTTTAATGTAATGTAATCAAAGTAATCTAATTTTTTTTAGGTTTTTGCAAGGAAAAAAGGGTTGAGTGGCTTGCCCAGGGCCATACAGCTATGTAATTATTAAATGTCTGAGACAGGATTTGAACCCAGGTACTCCTGACTCCAAGGCCGGTGGTTTATCCACTATGCCACCTAGCCACCCCATCCAATTTGTTTTTAATGATGTTCTCCATCTCTTCCTTGGTCTTAAACTGCTTCCCTTTCCATAGATCTGACAGGTACATTACTCCTTGATCTTCTAGTTTGCTTATAATATTTTTTTATGTCTAGATCTTGTATCCATTTTGATCTTATCTTGATATAGTGTGTGAGGTGTTGGTCTAATACTAGTTTCTGCAATACTCATTTCCAATTTTCCCAACAGTTTTTATCGAAGAGAGAGTCTTTAATCCCAATAGCTGGATTCTTTAGGTTTATCAAACAGAAGATTACTATAATCCTTTCCTGCTATGGCATGTAGTCTATTTCATTGATCCACCACTCTGCTTCTTAGCCAATACCAGACAGTTTTGATGACTGATACTTTATAATATAATTTTAGATCTGGTAGAGCTAAGCTACCTTTTTTGCACTTTTTTCCCCAGAAAATCCCTGGAGATTCTCAACTTTTTATTTATCCATATGAATTTTCTTACAATTTTTTTAACTCATTGAAGTAATTTTTTTTTATTTTGATTGGTAGGACACTAAACAAGTAGTTTAATTTTGGTAGAATTGTCATTTCTATTATATAAGCAATACCTATCCATGAGCAGTTGGTATTTTCCCAGTTATTTAAATATGATTTTATTTGTGTGAGAGGTGTTTTGTAATTGCTTTCAAAAAGTTTCTGAGTTTGACTTGGTGGGTACAATCTTAGGTGTTTTATATTGTGTGATGTTACTTTGAATAGAATTTCTCTTTCAAGGTCTTTCTGCTGCATCTTGCTAGTCATATATAGAAATGTTGAGGATTTATGAGAGTTTATTTTATAATCCTGCGACTTTGCTAAAGTTGCAAATTATTTCTAGTAGTTTTTTAGATGACTTTTTGGGACTCTCTAGGTATACCATCATGTCATCTGCGAAAAGTGAGAGTTTTGTCTCTTCCTTCCCTATTCTAATTCCTTGGATTCCTTTATATTCTTTTATTGCTGAAGATAACATTTCTAATATGATATTTAATAGTAGTGGTGATAGAAGGAATCCTTGTTTCACCCCTGATATTATTGGGATTTCATCTACCCTATCCCCATTGCATATGATGGTTGTTGATGGTTTCAAATAGATAATGTTGATTATTCTAAGGAACAGCCATTTATTCCTATGCTCTCTAGTGTTTTAAGTAGGAATGGGTGCTGTATTTTGTCAAAAGCTTTTTCAGCATCTATTGATATATTCATATGATTTCTGATTGGTTTGTTATTGATATAATTAATTATACTGAAAGTTGTCTTAATATTGAACTAACCCTGCATTCCTGGGATAAATCCTACTTGATCTTATTGTATTATCTCAGTGATTACTTGTTGCAATCATTTTGCCAAGATATTATTTAAGAATTTTGCATCTATATGCATCAGGGAGATAGGTCTATAATTTTCCTTTTCTGTTTAATCTCTTCCTGGTTTAGGTGTCAGTGTCATATTGGTGTCATTGAAAGAGTTAGGCAGAGTTCCATCTTCACCTATTTTTCCAAAGAGGTTATATAGAATTGGAACCAGTTGTGCTCAAATGTTTGATAGAATTCACTTGTGAATCCATTTGACCCTGGATATTTTTATTTTGGGACTTCAATAATGGCTTGTAGTATTTCTTTTTCTGAGATAGGATTATTTAAATATTTAATTTCTTCATTTAAAAAGCAGGCAACTTATGATTTTGTAAATATTCGCCCATTTCATTTAGATTGTCAAATTTATTAGCATAGAGTTGGGCAAAATAATTCTTAATTAGTACTTTATTTTCTTCCTCTCATTGGTGGTGAATTCACATTTTCATTTATGATACTAGCAATTTTGTTTTCTTCGTTCTTTTTTTAATCAAATTGACTAGAGGTTTATCAATTTTATTGGTTTTTTCAAAAAACCAGCTCTTGGATTTATTTATTAGTTCAATAGTTTTCTTGCTTTTTATTTTATTAATTTCTTCTTTAATTTTTAGAATTTATAATTTGGTATTTAATTGGGGGTTTTTAATTTATTCTTCCTCTAATTTTTAGTTGCATATTTAATTCATTGATTTCCTCTTCCTCTAATTTATCCATATTAGAATTTAAAGATATAATATACCCGCTAACAGCCACCTTGAGTGTATCCCATAAGTTTTGGTATGTTGTCTCACTATTGTCTCATTATTGTCATTATCTAGGATAAAACAATTAATTCTTTCTATAATTTGTTGCTTGATGCATTCATTCTTTAAAATGAGATTATTTAGTTTCCAATAATTTTGGGGTCTCCATCTCCCTGTCCCAATATTGCATATGATTTTTGTTGCATTATGATCTGAGAAAGATGTATTCACTATTTCTGCCTTTCTGCAATTGATCATTAAGTTTTTATGTCCTCGTACATTATCAGTTTTTGTGTAAGTGGCATGTACTGCAGAGAAAAAGGTATATTCCTTTCTATCCCCATTCAATTATCTCCATAAGACCATCATATCTAGATTTTTTTCACAATCTATTTACCTCCTTGTCTTCCTTCTTGTTTATTTTATGATTAGATTTATCTAAATCTGAGAGTGGGAGGCTGAGGTCTCCCACTAGTAGAGTTTTGATGTCCATGTCTTCCTGTAGCCCCTTCAACTTCTCCTCAAATAATTTGAATATTATACCATTGAGTACTATTGAGTGCATACTTATTTAATATTGAAATTACTTTATTGTCTATGGTACCTTTTAGGAGGATATAGTTTCCTTCCTTATCTCTTTTAATGAGATCTATTTTTGCAGCTCCTTTGTCTGAGATGAGCATTGCTTCCCCTACTTTTTTTCACTTCAGTAGAAGCAAAATATATTTTTCTCCAAACTTTTACCATTATTCTGTTATGTACTATGTATCTCTCTGGTTCAGATGAGTTTCTTGTAAGTAGCATATTGTAGGATGCTGGTTTTATAATCCACTTTGCTATTTGTTCATGTTTTAACGGAGGGTTCATCCCATTTACATTCACAGTTATAATTACTAACTCTCTATTGCCCTCCATGTTATCTTCCCCTCTGTTTGTATCTCCCCCCTTTTATCCCTTTCTCCATATTCCCTATTGTTTTGTTTCTGAATACCACCACTTTCAGTGTGTTTGCTCTCCTATAACCAACCCTCCTCCCCCTTTTTCCCCTATCTCTTTTCTCCTTCTTTCTTCCCTTCCTTCTGTTGATTCACCCTTTCCTCCCCCTCCCCTTTTCCCCTTTTCCCCTTTTCCCCTGTTAACACTTTAAAGGTAAGATAAGTTTAACTGGTTGTGTGTATGTTAATTTAAGCCAATCTGATGAAAGTAAGATTCAAGTGGTTCTCACCTCTCCCTTCTTCCCCTTGATTTCAACAAGTCCTTTGTACTTCTTAATGTAATGAGATTTACCCCATTCAGTCTTCTCCTTCCTCCAATCTCTTTATTGTCCTCCTTTTTAAGGAGGTATTGTTTTTAAATCATTCTATCTGAGTCACAGAAATGTCTTGAGTGTCCATCTCTTCTGGCTATTCTCTCAACTAGAATTACAATTATTGAGAATTATTAGAGCTTTTCTCCCATAGAAGGATATTTCCAGTTTCATCTTATTGGATAACAGTTTTTCAAATAAATCATGCTTATCTATCTCTTTTGCATAATTAAATTCTCTTTAATAGAGTTACAATTCTGGAGAGCTGTTAAAGTCTTTCTTCCAGATAGGGGTATTGCCATTTTAATCTTATTTGATAACAGCTTTCCCCCCACCCCCACCCCCTTTTTTATTTTACCTTTTCATGTGTCTCTTGAGTCTCCAATTTGAAGTCCAAATTTTCTATTAAGCTCTGGTCTTTTCATCAAGAAAAGTGGGAAGTCTCCTATTTCATTAAATGTCCATCTTTTGCACTGGAAGAGAAGACTCAGTTTTGCCAGATAGTGGATTCTTGGTTGCATTCCAAGGTCCCTTGCTTTTCAGAATATTGTATTCCAGGCCCTTTGATCCTTTAATGTTTATGCTGCCAGGTCCTGTGTTATCTTTAGTGTGGCTCTTTGGTATTTAAATTACTTCTTTTTGGTTGCTTGCAGGATTTTCTCTTTTTTCTGAAAGTTTTGGAATTTTTCTACAATATTCCTTGGTGTTTTCATTTTGAGATCCCTTTCTGGAGGGAATTGATGCATTTTTCTGGTTCCATGGTATCAGGGCAGTTCTCCATCATCACTAAATCCTGTAATATTGAGTCCAGGCTTTTTTTCTTTTTGATGTTTTCAGGAAGACCGATAATTTTTAGGCTATCTTTTCTGGATCTATTCTAGAGGTCAGTGGTTTTGCTGATGAGGTATTTAACATTTTCTTCTATTTTTTTCAATTTTTTTTGTTTTGTTTAACAAATTCTTGTTGTCTCATGAAGTCATTGGTTCCCATAGACTCCATTCCTTTTTTTTAGGGAAGAATTTTCTTCATTTATCTTTTGCAAATCCTTTTCCAATTGGTCAATTCTATCTTTGTAACAGTTTTTCCTTTGATCATTTGAGGTTTTGAAAGAATTATTTTCTTTTTGCATTCATCCAATTGTATCTTCCAAGCATTTATTTTCTGGTTGCAAGATGTTAATTTTCTCTTGGGTTTCTTTTCCAAATTTTCCAATTTATTTTTTTAAACTCCTTCCTGATTTCTACAATTAAATCTTTCTGTGTTGGAAATAAAATCATATTCTCCTCAAGGGTTCTATGTCTTTCTGCATTAAGGTCTTTTCCTCCTAGGAATTTTTTTGTAGTTCCCCCTTTCCACTGGCTTTTCTTCATTTTCCTAAGATCTTGTGTTGGAGGAGGGGCTAGTTCATAGAGGTTTGCTATTGAGATCCCTAGAGGCTTCACTCATTGACTATAGTATTTCCAGCTGGCATGTAGGGGGTACTAGACACTTTGCTCACTGAGTGGCTAGTAGGGGATGTTGGAGACTTTTCTCACTGAATGTGATATCTCCTCCCAGTCAGTAGGGGAATGCTAGAGGCTGGAACCTACCCTCCAGCCCTTCCTGTAATCCCAGACCCTTAGTCCCATGGCCACGCCTCCACGCTCTGGCTGGTTCTCAGAGCAAAGTGCTTCCCCACAGCAAAAACTGATCTTAGATTACTCCAGGTCTCTCTCCTCCCCAAAGCCAGTGGGCTTTGGGCTCTCTGCACTCACCACACCCCTGATCCCAGAAGACAGACCTTGAGATGCATGTTGTTTTTCTAGCTTCTCTTTCTGGATTTTGTCCATAGGACTTCCATTAAGAAGTTTGTTTCAAAGACCAAGGACTATAGACTTTAATTTAGAAAAAAAATAAACTGTTATCATTTTGTCTGATCTTGCTATCTCTTATACTTTATGTTTCTTCCTTAAGGATATGATTTCTCTCTCATCACATTCAATTTGGATCAATGCATACCATAGAAACAATGTAAAGACTAACAAATTATCTTCTGTGGGGTGTGAAGGGAGGGAAGTAAGATTAGGGGGAAAACTAAAACTCAAAATAAATAAAATATTTAAGTACAAAAAAGAGGTTCGTTTCATATTATTTATAAGGAAAGATCAGGAGACCTCAGACCTGGCTTCTCTCCACCATCTTGGCCAGAATTGTCTCTTTCTTTTTCTCTTATTCATCCTCACCAAAATTTTACTACCTTTCCCTTTTGACTTTTCTTTTAAAAATTTAACTTCCATTTTATTTTCACTTTTACCTTACCATCCCTTTAATCAGTCCCTTCTTCCCTTATCTTTCCCTTTCCTAGTCTTCCCCTTCTCTGTAGATTGTTAGAGTTTTAAACCCAAGTGGGAATGTATCATATTAACTCACTTGGCTAAATCTATTAAATAGAATTTATTCAGCATTCACATTCGCCCTTCTTTCCCTCTAAAATCATAAATCTTTGTGCCTCTTCCCTTGGTATTATTTGTCACTCTAATATCAGGTATCATCAATCATATTTTAATTATTTGATTGCTTGATATTGTAATCAAAACATCATCACAGATTGTTACCTTGATTGCTTGATAAGCAGCATTTACTCAAATTGCATCAAATTATAATTATAATCATTTTTTACCTTACCCTTTTCAGGTATCTTTCTAGTACACACAATCCTCCTCAGGAACCAAAGTATCATCCAAGGCCATATAATTTCTTGAACTATTTGTGCTCCTCCTATTTTACACTTGACCTCCCCCCTGCCAACCCATGCTTCTTAACACCTTTTTTTTAGTTTTTGCAAGGCAAAAAGTGGTTTGCCCAAGGCCACACAGCTAGGCAATTATTAAGTGTCTGAGGTCGGATTTGAACTCAGGTACTCCTGACTCCAGGGCCAGTGCTTTATCCACTGCACCACTTAGTCAGCCCTTCTTAATACCTTTTAAGTGAAGCAAAGCATATTCTCTCACTCACTTTAACCCCCACCCCCATACTTAACCCATTGTTAAGTGAAGCACCCAGTAAGTCAAACCCTGACCTAATTAACTATAAGAATCTTAAGGACCTCTAAGTACTGGGAGATTCTGGAGGTCTCACCTGAGAACTTTACATATGATTGAAAGTTACAGGGACACTGACTCAGGTCCTTGAAGTTTATGCTGCCCTCTAGACAAGGTGCTAAGCACCACATGATTAAAGTGAGTGAAAGGATAATGTGGGACAAGTTTTAAATTAACAGCCCTGCTTTTCTTCAGTGTTTTTTTGTCTTGAACATAGTGAAGTGAACTTGGACATGTGCAATGGAGAGATAAGATCCAATTAAACCCATATCCTTTAGGTTCATTCTCTTCAATTATATTCTACCTCCTAATTATCCTTAGAGAAGTAAAGTTCTAAAGAATTAGAAGTGTTATGTCTTCCCTTTCAGGGTTGTATACAATTTGATAGTCTTGACCAACATTTGTTTTGTTTTGTTTTCCTTCCCCTTTTAATTTACCTTTTTTTGATGCAATTCTTCAGTCATGTATTTGGTGATTGAATTCTCTATTCAGTTCTGGTCTTTGTGTCAGGAAATTCTGCAAGTCCTCTATTTCATTGAACATCCATCTTTTTCCCTGGCAGTATATGCTAAAGTTGGCATGGTAGTGCATTCTGGGTTGTAATCCCAGGTCCTTTGCTCTTCAAAACATGCTGTTCCAGTTCTTTTGATCCTTCAGGGTTGGGGTTGATAGTACTATGTGAGTCTGATTGTGTTTCCTTTATATTTGAATTGTTTTCTTTTTGCTGCTTGCAATATTCTCTCCTTTATTTGAGGGTTCTGGAATTTGGCTATAACAGCCCTTTGAGTTTTTATCCTGGGGTTTCTTTCTGGAAGGGTTCTGGGAATTCTTTCAATAGTTATATTGTTATCTTGTTCTAGTAGATTTGGACAGTTTTCCCTTATAATTTCCTGCATGATGTTTTCTTGGTTCTTTTATTGGTCCAGGATTTCTAGTAGCCCAACTATACATAAATTTTCTCTCCCAGATCTATTTTCCAGATCATTCATTTTCCTTAAAAGATACTTTACATTTTCTTCAATTTTTTTCAGTCTTTTTATTTTGTTTGATGGAATCTTGTAGATTCATTGGCTTATATTTGTTCAATTTTAACTTTTAGGGTTTTATTTTCTTCATTTAGCTTCTGTGTTTCCTTGTCCAGTTGGTTATTTTTACTTTTAATGGAGTTGATTTCTTTGGTCAACTTTTCATAATTTTGCTGAATGACTTACATTTCTTTTTTCCATTTTTCTTCTTCCATTTTTCTTTGGTTTTTAAATACTTTAAATTCTTTTTTTAACTTTCTTTTAAAAATTCTTTTAAATTCTTTTTAAGCTTTTTTGAGCTCTTTAATGAACTTTTATATTTGAGTCCAATTTATGAGTGATTTTTCACTGCTTTCTTCTTCAGATATGACATTACTGTCATCTTTATCTTTAAAGTAGTTTTCTATAATGAGCATTCTTTTAACTTTTTTTGTTCATCTTTGTTGTTTTAGTTTTGCTCCTGGGGTATAGGGAGAATATATCCAAGTTTTTATTTTGTTAGGTCTAGACGTCTGATCCCTTGCTTGATGTTAGCCAAGATGTTGCCTATGCAGTCCAGATCTTACCTTTGCAGAGGTTTATTTTCTGCCTTTGTGTCCAGATTCTGACTTAACAGTGATTTGTTCTGGAGCCAGTCCTGTCATTTACCCTGGTGTTTTCAGGGTTCAGACTTTGTTTGACACTGGAGTCATCCCTGCTGGCTTGCTATCTAGCTGCTGGAACCTCTGCTATTGTTAAGCTGTCAGAACCTGTATTGCACTGTGGCTAAAAGCCTCCTGCTGGCTTTCCCCACTCTCCTGCCTCCTGGATTTCACTTCACCTTCTCCCCCAAAGAGACAGATCTTCACTAAATATCCTCCACATTGTCTACGGTTGAAAAATTCTTTAAATCTTCTCTTTTTCTTGTTGGGATTTGTAGTGCAAATGTCAGAGAAGAGGCTACATTTATCTTTGGTAGGGGAAAGCTCCGGGAGCATGTTAGCTTCACACTGCCATCTTGGCTCCGCCCCAGATGTACAAAACCTAGCATTTGATTAACCACAATCTAAGAAGAAGCTCAGAGGTCTATTGGGATTCTTTGAGTTTTGGAGAGTCAATATTCCCAACATGGATATTCTTATTTATCTACCTATCTTAACAGTTACTAGTTTGCCATGCATCTTTTGAAAACTTCATATTGTTTGACTCCCATTGGAGAGTGGTTTTTGTTCATGTATTTCTTTTAGTTGTCTCTATATTTTAGAAACCAAATTCTTATCTGAGAAATGTGATGCCTAGACTATTTTACTCATGCAACAATTTTCTATTGTATCCAAAATTAATTAATTAATTTTATCTACACAGAGTCTTTTCATTTTTATGTAATAAAAATTATTTATTTTATCTTTTGCAATTGCCTCTATTCCTTATTTGGTTAAGAATTCATCTCCTTCCCAGGGCTGTGAAAATGTATTTGATCTGTTTTTCTTCAGATTGTGTATCCATTTTGTATTTTTAATAAAATATGGGGTAAGGTGTCTCTAAGTCTAATTTTTACTAAAAAGTTTTCTAATTTTCCCAAAAGTTCTAATCAAATAGGGAATTCTTTCTTAAGTAATTTGCCTTTGGGGATTTAGTGAACCCTAGGTAAATGTGTTCTATTATTTGAGATTTGGGCTTGTCTAGTTTGTTCATTGATATACTTTTCTTTCCTTTTTTTTAAAATCTATAACATGGTTCTGATGACTGAAGCTATATATAGCTTGACTGGTGGATGTACTATTCCTTTTTCATTTCTGCATTTTTTACTATTTCCCTTAGCATTCTTGATCTTTTTTCTCTCCAAATTAATTTGTTGTTATTTTATTGAATTCTGTAAAGTCTCTTATTTATAGTTTGATTGGTAAAGCATTAAACTTGCAATTAATAATTGCCTTACTATTTTCATATTATTATATGTAGTCCAACCATGAGTATTGAATATTCCTCTCATTATTAAGTTATTTAAGAATTTTATAATTGAATTTTTAAGTTTGCTTTAGTAGATTCACTCCCAAATATTTTACCATCACCATCATAAAACAAATGTTAGATGCTTAAATGCTTTCTATGTGCCAGATTTCAGATAAAATACTGGAAAAACAAAGAAAAGTTAAAACATGATCCCAGAGCTCAAGGAATTCGCATTCTTATGAATCTGAAGCAACTATACATAGAAGATATATACAATGAAAAACAAAAGGGAATCTTAGAGGGAAAGTACTAGTGGGGAGAGGGAGGAGGTTTTCCTGCAAAAATCGACAATTAAATAAAGGATGGACTGGATTGGAAAAAGAATTGAGTCAAGAGGTTCAACTATCATGTTTTTGTAATTGTCAAGGTATGACATAAAAAGGGTCCTTACTAGCATAGTGGCCAAGGAGAGAAGCGAATATATATGAGAGCTGTGAAGGTGAAGGTGAAGGGATGCAAATAGAGAGAAGAAAGTGAGGAATGGAGGATGATCAGATTGTCAGCCTGAGGGAGATGAACATGTCCTTTATGATAAGAGGGAAGCTAAGGGGCCTTGGTTGGAGGCCAATTTGTCTGATTCTCACATTTTACATATGAGGAGCTAAGGCCCAGAGAGATTAAGTAATTTGTTTAAGCTCACTATTAGAGTCAGGATTCAAATCAAACTTTCTTATTTAAAGGTCAGTTTGCTTTCCACTGCACTAGAAAAAGGCATAGTCAGGATTATTTTTGCCTTTGTAATCTCACCTCCTAACAGAGTATCTGGCTCAGAGATTGTTTATAATTTCTAGATGGCACAGTGGATGGCAATGGACTTTCTAAGACTCAGATTCTTACTAACTGTGAGACCTCACAGTAAATCACCTAACAGCTGTCTGCCTTAGTTTCCTCAACTATAAAATGGAGATTCTTTCTTAAGTAATTGCCTTTGGGGATTCAATGAACTCTGGTTTGTTGTGTTCCATAATTTATGATTTTGCCTTGTCTAGTTTGTTCATTGATTTACTTTTCTTATATTGGGGGCAGCTGGTTGGTACAGAAGACTAAGTTCAAATCTGACCTAGACAGTGGACAAGTTACTTGACCCTCTTTACCTCATTTTCCTCATCAATAAAATGAGCTGGAGAAGAAAATGGCAACCACTCTAGTATCTTTGCCAAGAAAACAGAAAAGGGATTGCAAAGAGTCAGACACCACTGAAAACTACTTAAACAACAGAGTAACTCTGACCCTTCCAAGGTTGTTGTGAAGATCAAATTATTGTAAATTACAAATTTACCTTAAAAGTTGTTCACTGTAGGGGCGGCTAGGTGGCACAGTGGATAAAGCACCGGCCCGGGTGTCAGGAGTACCTGGGTTCAAATCCAGTCTCAGATACTTAATAATTACCTAACTGTGTGGCCTTGGGCAAGCCACTTAACCCCATTTGCCTTGGGGAAAAAAAAGTTGTTCACTGTAAATTTAAATCGAATGATTGGCACATAGTGGGTATCTTTCCTTCCTTAATAAATGTTTATTTAATTGAATTATGAAGTGATATACAGACTAAATGGGAAAATTGCCCCTATCCTATCCTGAAGGTGCTTACATTCTACAAGGCAACAGAAATCTTGACCTTTTCAGAATGAATGTTCCTTTGCTTAGTCTCATGTTTCTCTCCTAACATCCTCTCTTCTCCAAAATAGGGATAGGAATTGGACCTGTGATTTCAATGACATCCATTTCAGGTCAGCAACTTCTCTGCTCGTAGTCTTTGAAAACTGCCTGTTTGAGACTGTAAGTCACTTGCCCCAGGTCACTCAGTATATATCACCCTAGAATCCCATTCTTAATTGATTTATGTAGCAAGCTTTTTATCCTCTATATCAAACTGTTTCCCTGAAAATAGTGCAATTTTTAAAACATCACTGAAGTGAAATAATATTTCAAATTCATTATGAGAATTTAATAATTTTCCTTAGGATAATCAGAGATTCCCTAGGATGACAGAAAACTGAGACTGGAAATCCCTGTTCTCACCTCATTTGGTAAATAGTATGTCTTTTTCAGTAATAAAAGTCTGCCAGACATCCTTGTTCCTCTCTCTGTGGCTTAATTGGCTCCCTACCCCTCCCCTTCCTACATAAACAATTAGAAATGAAGATGCTGCTCCCATAATTAAGCAAAGAGGCAAATGTGCATGCTGGCAGGCATGAGTGTGATCAAACCCACCTGCTGGAGTAATTGCTTAAGTGGGCAAATTAGAAGAGCATACCTGGATTGGGGTGCATTGGGCATGCTCAGAAAATCAAAGAATGTTTTTCTTTTATTTAATTATGGAGAGGGGGGTGGCATTTGAATCCCTGAGGTTTAGTTATGAGAGGAGAATGGGAAGCATATTTCTATTTCCATAGCATCTTTTAATGGGGAAGGGTTAGGAAACATAACTGAAAGGTGTTTGCTATTTAAAACTCTTCACAGTCTGGCTCCAGTGTATATCTCCAGTTTTATTATTGAGAGGTGATGTAATATTGTGTGTGTGAAACAGTAAGAAGGTCGTTTGGCTGGTCTAAAGAATGCATAATACTTCTTCCTGCATTCTTTAGACCAGCCAAACTGACCTTCTTAGTGTTCCACACACACACAATATTACATCAACTCTCAATGCCTAAACACAGTTGAATCATCATGGAACTTTGGAATTTTGTCCCTCTTCATTTCTCTAATCCCCAAACTCCCTAGTGGTTTCCTTCGAAACTTAAACTTCTATCTCTTTATAAAACATTTTTAATCCTACCTTCCCAGCTCTGCTCCAGTTTTACCTTGAAAGAGAGAGAAGGAGAGAGACACAGACATAGACAGAGAAAGAAAGAGGCAGACAGAGAGAGACAGAGAGAGAGAGAGAGAAAGAGAGAAAGAGAGAGAGAGAGAGAGAAAGAGAGAGAGAGAAACAGTAAGAGAGAGAGAGAGAAACAGTAAGAGAGACAGAGACAGAGAAAGGAGGAAGGACGGAAGGAAGGAAGGAAGGAAGGAAGGAAGGAAGGAAGGAAGGAAGGAAGGAAGGAAGGAAGGAAGGGTGAGACAAGGAGGGAGGGAGGATGGGAGGATGGGAGGGGGGAAGGAATATATTGCTACATGTTTATCTTTGTATCTACAATGCATAGGAACTAAACCTGTAAGAAACTTGAGAGCAACTTAAAGTATTAGAGAGGTCTAAAGCATAGAGAATCTGAAAGACTTATTCAAGGTCACAGTGGCAGAGCTTGAATTCAGGTCTTCCTGGTTTCAAGACCAGAAGTCTATCCACCACACAATGTTAAATGCCTTGATTATAGCAGGTGGTAAAAAATTGTTGTTGCCTGATTTGCAAGAAGAATTCTAGAGAAGAATTCAGAAGACTTGTAATCTAGACATAGCTCTGTCATTGACGGTTTTGTTTCTGCTATTGGTCTACTAATAAGATAGAGGAGGACCAAGTCTTCTGACCCAGTAGGAAAGACTTAAGGCTTTTCCCCTCCTTTTAGAAGGTTTGCAATTTCTCCCAGATATCATAGCAAGAAAGAAGCATGAGAGAATAAATCCTTCTTGGTTGAACAGCATTAGAATTTTCAACCAAATATTCAGTTCTTCCTTTAAAAGAGCAAGTCCACAGGTCTTGTCAAAGTTGATCTATGATCACTGCTATGTATTCTCCATGGAGAAGAGTTCAGTGACCCTAGGAAAACAGATTATCAGATCTAAAGGTACCTCTTTCCTCTAGATAAGTGACCCCTTGACCTCAGAGAGCCAGATGGACCTCAGGGGCCATTTGTGTCATGAGTAGTTTTTATTTCCTTTATTATTGAGAACTCAGGATCCTTCCCCCAACAAAGTTTGATTAATCCCAAATTTGTCTTAATATTAATCCCATCTAATCAAAACATGACTCATGAAGTAATAAGGTTGGTTCTTGTCCTTCATTATTAAAGAAGACAAAGATGACATTAATATGTTAGAGACAAGTTATAGTATATCCAACCCTCCTGATCAGACCAATATGAGTTCAGCATGCTCTAGCACAGGTCATAGGGTAACATGCAGTAGTTACACTAAACCACATCTCACATTTCCTCTGATCCATTCCATTCTGCTTTGCTCATAAAGCATAGCATCCTCTCTGATGATGAGAGTATGGCATACTATGCTAGGTGGTCTTATGTTGGCGTTTCCCCATGCCGCAAATCAATTCCAAAGTTCTTAAGAGAGACCTTTAATGTCTTTACATCACTTCTTCTGACCCCACTGTGAGTATTTGCCCTGTGAGAATTCTCCATAAGAGTCTTTTTTGGCAAACATAGATTTGACATTCAAATAACACATCCAGTACATTGGACTTGCTTTGTCTGTAGTAATGTTTGAATACTTGGCAGTTTAGCTTGAGAAAAGACTTCCGTCTGTATCTTATCCTGCTAGATGATCTTCAGAATTTTCCTAAGACAATTTAAATTGAAGTGATTCAGTTTCCTGACATTGTACTGCCAGACTGTCTGGGTTTCTCAGGCACACAACAATGAGAGTTATACAAAGGCTCTGTAGACTTTCAGTTTGGTTATCAGGCTAATACCTCTTCTTCCTCACACTCTTTCAGAGCCTCCCAAACACAGACCTAGCTCTGGCAATGCATATGTCAGTCTCAATATCCATATGTACCTCCTTGGAAAGCATATCACCAAGATAAGTGATCTAATCCACAGTATTCAAAACATCTCCATTTGCTATAATCAGTGGGTTCAAATATGGATGGTGTGGCTCTGGTTGATGTGCCTGTGTTTTCTTGGTATATGTTGTTGAGTCAGAATTAACAACAGCAGCGGAGAATCAATCCATACTTTGTTTCATGCTCAGTTTCAAATGAAGTACTGAGTACACAATCATCTGCAAACAGAAAATAATGAACCAACATTCCCTCCACTTTGGTCTTGGTTTTAAGTCTTTTCAAATTACAGAATCTACCATCAATGTCGTAGCTGTTGTTGGTGCTGTGTTCATTCTCAGCAAAGGTATTTTGTAATATGACTGAAAACTTCATACTAAAAAGCATGAGAGCAAGCATCATAAAAGCAATTTGGATTATTACTATCCACATAAAATTGAATTTCATTTGGCTTCTTATTAAACCAAGAATCCTGCATTTCTGTAAGCTTCACATGTACTTTACTTTTGATAGAACTAAATGCTCCTTCTTAGAAATGGACGAACTACTCTTCTTATAAAACCCTGTGGAGTTATTTTTTTTTTATTTATCAGCTTCTGTATTTCTTCTTCATTATCATCAAACCAGTCTCGATGTTTGTGAGTGTTCTGACCCAGATAAACAAACGCATGCTATCCAACAAATCTCTAAAGGCTGCCCACTTTTTTCCTGCTCCATTGTTGCCAACTATATGTTGACTCAACTTTCCCTCCAAATGAGTAACTGTTCCAGCTCAAAAAAGCACTATAATCTCTTCACATTAATTCTTTTGGTAATGTGTGAATATTTAGCTTGAAGAAGATGAGTCTGAGATCAGTCCAGCACTCTGTACCACCCATTGCCTTTGTCACTCTCACACTCTGTCTCTTCCTCTTTCAATCACATAGTCTATTAGATACCAGTATTGGCTGAAAGGGTGTATCCAAGAAGTTTTGTTGCATTTAGGTAAATAGAAGACAGTGTTAGTGATGAGGTCATGAGCTGCACAAATCTTCAGTTGCATGTGGCCATTGCTTTTGCTGTTGCAGCTTCATTCTTGCAAGGATTCCCTGTCACGTCTGGTAGTCTGAGCCCACTCTAGCATTAAAATGTCCCAGAATTATAGGATGGGATGCCGTAGTAATCAGACAATGGTTGAGTAAGCAGACAATTGTTAGAGTTTCTTTCCTAGCTCCTTCCTCACACCAGGAGGTGAACAATACAAACCTTAAAAGGCTACTCAGTTATTTAGGAGACTGCTGAATCCCACTGCTGCTTCCAGTGAGGAGAGGACCCTACAGCCTGGGCTGCCTATGTGCAGGATTGTGACTATAATTCCCACTATATCCACTCCTGCTGCTTCATCACTTGCCTACCACCACAAGACATTGATATTGGAATGGTAAAATGGTATGGGCAATGTCTTTTGATTTGGGCATAAAATAGATTGAGGTGAGGAAAAGTTGCACAAAGTCATTTCCCTTACTCTCTCTTCCAAAGTTTTCACAGTCCAATGGCAAGGCAGAGCAAAGACAACTGATGATATCTTGAGATGTAATGGATGACCTTGGCATCTTTGATTTCTAACCAAGCTCTAAGGGATCCACAGCACCTGCTTCAGCTGTTTTCATGACCATTGGAACAAATTGTTCACTTTTACCAATTCCACCAAGTGAAGTCTTCACATGCTTGGGGTAGACACTTCCCTAATTCATCATCTGATTTCAGAATCCCTTGGTTACTTTCAACCTGGTTTAGCCCATCTGCCAAAAGAGTTTCCCTGGATTTGGCACCTGTGTTTGCTATGGCTTCTTGGAGTCACAGGTGAGAGTTTGGTGGCTCAGGTGGACATCAAAGATAGAAAGCCATCCTGAAAATCACTCATCATCCCTCATACCAGAGGTACTAGTCTTTCTTGAACATAGGGTCAATTTTCCTGTTGAAAATTGAGTTGAGTGATTGTTGAATTGACCAAAACCTGGCCCACTGGATGTGAGAATTTACTTAAAACCTTAAATATTCCTTAGACAAGAAGCCAGAGGAAGACTTTCAACTGACTCCTTGGCAACGTGTAAACCTTCCTACTTAATTAATATATTTGTAAACTCTTTAAATGTACTTCAATCTGTAACCTGACTTAGTTTACCTGTAGAGTTTGATGTGGACTGTTTCCTTAAAGCATGTATGAGATTGTGACCCTGTTTAACTAATTTGTTCAATTATCACGACATTAAAAGAAACATAGTATTATGAATCTTTCTTCTCTTTAACCTTTGTGGCCTAAGATGAATTCTAAAAGGAATATGTTAATGAATTATGTCTCTGTCGCCTTAATGTTTTTGCCAAGGAGAAGTCTTGTTGGAGTCTTAATTGGGTTCAGGTATTTTCTGAGTCTATCCTTGAGCATAATAATAACAAACATCTGGGCCTTTCTATAATTTCTGTTTGTGGTAAATAGATTTTTGGCAGCAATTACCTTTCATATGAACTCAGAGAGGAGATATTTCTCCTATGATGCTTGAAGAGGAATATCCCTACAACACACTCGATATGTGGTCATCTAGTGGATGAATGAGGATCTACCATCTCTCAAGATAACTTTAAAAACCTCCAGTAAAAATATTCCTTTTTGCAACTTCTGTCCATTTTTCTAGTTTTGTCATCAGTGTCCAGGGCCAGAGAAAAAAAAGGCAAGCCATTTTTTTTCATGTCTAACTTTTAATTAATTAGAGATAACTATTCAATGCAAATAATGCTTATTAGATATTTGCTGTATGCAAGGCTCTGAGTTCCAAAGACAAAAAATGAAATAGTTCTTTCCCTCAAGAATCTTACATTCTGCTGGGGGTAGAGAACATTATTCAAGGGTAAATCTTTCATTGTTGTCCTTTTTACTCAAAGAGGACCAAAAAATCATCATGACATCAGGGTCCACCTGTGTCTCAATCCATTATGAGCTCATAAGCCTCTACCATAAGTTGGACACAAATAGTCTATATGATCGTATGAGATGGAACTAGGATAATTTTTTTAAAAAATAACCAATACAGAATAAGTAAATAAATAGAATATAGTTTTGGGAGTGAGGGATAATCAAGAAAGGCATTTTTTGAAGGAGGTGGCATTCAAGCTGAACCTTGAAGGAGCTAGGGATTACATTCAAAGAATATAGGGCAGTCTTTACCAAGGCACTGAGGTGTACATATAGCAATTAAAAAGTGGGCCACTTTGCCTGGAATATAGAGTCTATATAAAGGAATAACATGCAACCAGACTAAAAATATAGGTTGGAGCCAAACTGTCAAGGACTTTAAATGGCAAACAAAGGACTTGATATTTTATCCTAGGGAGCCATTGAAGCTTTTGACCAGAATAATAAAAGGGTCAAATTTGTGCTTTAGGAATATCAATTTGACAGCTGTGTGAAGGATGGGATAAAGAAGGAAGAGAATTGAGATTATAAAGAAAGAATTAGTCTCAGACAAACTCCAGGATGAGACAGAAGGGGATAGAATCAAAGACACAAGTAGATGATTTTCCCCTACAAGAAAGAAGGCAATAAGAGATAATAATAATAATAATAATAATAATAATAATAAATATTTTATCTAATGTTTTAAGGTTTGCAAAGCAGTTCAGGTATATATATATATATATATATATATATATATATATATATATATATATATATATATATATATATATAATTTGGTATTCACTACAACCCTGTGGAGAAGATGCTTTTCATATGTGTATTTTACATATGAGGAAACTGTGGCTCTTGCTTATGATCATATAGCTAATAAATATCTGAGGAAAGATTAGAACTTTTGTTTTTTCTGACTCTCAAGACAGAACTCTGTCCATTGTAACCTTTAGCTAAATAATATGACGATGAGGGAATGTGAAATATATAATGTCACAGAAGAAACTTTGAAAGGCTGGCTGATTTTTATTTGGTAAAATATGAGAAGGTGATAAAGTTGTCTTGAGAAGCAGAGGTTTAAAAGCATCAATTGGGGAAATGTAAAAGGATCAGTATCCAGTTGGCTAAGAATTCATTTGAGTTTAGATTAGAACCACTAACCCTCTCAAGTCTTCACGAAGGAGCATCTCTGCTATGGTCTGCACTTAGTCTTCCCCTCTAATGAGGACTTAATGTGATAGGACTAACATCTACCTCCATGTCCCTACAACATAGGTTAGACATCTATTCTTCCCCTTCCACTATGAGTTGCATAATTCCTCTTTCACTGCTATGAGAGCATTTTATTCTCCCTAAAAGGAAAAAACATAAAATTTAAAAAAGCTGTCCATGGAATGTAATTGTAATTTAATTAGAGTTAGAATTAGGGTTAATTTAATCTTAATTTCATTAACCCTAAAGTGGCTTCCTAGTTACCTAAGGATTTAACACAAAAAAAATTCCCATCCAAGTGAGGTGATAATAGGTGCCCAAATCCATGCAAATCACCATATCTTACCTAAAGATGACTCACTGATAAGATGCATTTCCATACACCAAAAGATGAAATTACATACCATTGTATCATATTAGGATAAAGTAAACCATTTGTTAACTATTAAATGACTTATGACTACCTCATTTCATCTCTAAATAAAGCTCAAACTAAGAAAGTGCTGGTATTTGACCAGCTCCTACAATTAGATTCTCTTTTTTTCCACATTTTAGCTTATCTTGCAACCCAGGCCAGTTCTTTGATGAAAACTTGCTTAAGGCTTATTTTCCACTCCCCTCACTACCACCCTTCTACCTCTATGCCCTTGAAAATCAATGTGGTAACAGAAATATGTCTTCCACTTCCACAGAGCAGAGTTTCAGGAATCAGGGCAAATTTTGCATTCAAATGCTCTTACCCTCTCTACAATAAAAGAAAGGATGGGGAACACATACAAAGAAAACTGAGGAGAAGAAGAGAACAATAAGAGCTTGGATAGATAACAAAAAGTTTCAGAGAGGAACTATAGCAGATCTTTGAAGAAAATGAGGTTTTTGAGAGAAAATAATAATAACTAGCATTTCTAAAGACTCATCATATTCTAATTGTTTTACAATTATTATGTCATTAGATCCTCACAACATTCCTGGGAGATCCCCATTTTATAGAGGAGGAAATTGAGACAAAAGGAGGCAAAGTAATTTGCCCAGGGTCATATCACTAGTAAGCATCTCCTAGATTCCAGACTAGGTGGTCTATCCACTGAACCACCAAGCTGCCTCTATGGCAGCAAGGAAGGAAAGAGATTATATTCTAGCCATGAAGAGTGACAAATACACTGAAATAAATAATGTAATACTGAGTTTGGTGAGTAATTAGTAATCTGGAAATAATTAACGAAGGGTAGTATTAAATAAGACAGGAGCACCTCGGATGTTACCTTAAGGAATCTTTTATTTTATAGTAAGTGAGAATTACTGAAAATTTTTGAACAAGGCAGTGACATGATCAGACTTGCTCTTTATGAAGATTAAGAGACCAAGTGAAGCTTATTTGAAAGGAGAGAAACTAGAAACAGAAAGATCAATTTTTTTATCATTTACTGTTCATCCTTCATTTTCAATCATGCACATTTAGAGTGGAATTGTCTGTGGATTGAAACAACTCATGCTTCCTTTGTGCTTCCAAAGTAAGTGCATTCTTTGATGTGAACACACCATACTGGATCATCCTGGTCAACATTTCCATGTCAATATTAAAGTTTTTCAGAAATTCTGAAGGTCTACAGAGCTGACTACATTATTGTATGCTTGAGAAAGTATACCAGCACTATGCCAGGAAACTGAAGTGCTTCCATTTGAATTGCCTAAGGAAGATCCTGAAGATCACCTGGCAAGATAAAGTACCAAACACTGAATGCCAAGCATTTAAATACTACTTTACACAGCCCAACTCCACTAGGCTGCCAAATACACACTTACACAGAAGACAACTTTTTATAAAACTCACCCAGGGTAAGCACTCACTTGATGGTTAGAAAAATTGATAAAAGGACACTCTCATGGTAGGAAGATCAATTAGTATGTGACTAAAGTGTCTGGGCAAGAGGCGATGAGGGAACAAGCCAGAGTAGTGACTGTATGAAAGAGGCATGCAAGAGATTATTTGAAAGATGTGATAGGAAAATACACAAGGAAGGTGAGGAAAAAGAAAGGATCAAGAACTCTAAGGTTATAAACTCTGGGTGAATAGAAGGTTAGAAGGCTGGAGGTATTCTTGACAAAATCAGGGAAGTTGAGAAGAAAGGAATGGTGTAGAGGAAGGGCGTGCTGGGAAATGTTGGACTCTCAAAAAATGTACAAAAATATTTCATCTGAATTATTAACATTTTCTTCATTAATTTTCTAAGTCTGGACAAAGATCAATCTATACAACAATAACTCAAGCCCTGAGTTGTAACAGTTTTGAATTTTTGAGGAGCAAATAAAGGGTTACACTGAAAAACTAACCACCAGCTCTCAGAAGTTGGTACAAGCTAGCTTCAGCACACTCCTGGTTAGAGGAGAAGATAATGAGTTCCATTTTGAACACACTGAGTTTGAGATGCCTTTGGGATATCTAAGGGGCAATAGTAGGCAGTTGGAAATGTGTGATTGGAGTTTAGGAAAGAGATTATGGCTAGTTATATAGATTTGGGAGCCATTCTGTGTTGAAATGATAATTGAATCTTTGGGAGTTGATGAGATGTTAGAGAGAAAAGTGGGTTTAAGACAGAGCCCTGGGGAAGTCCTCTGATCTCAGTCCTGCATAGTTATTGACTGAGAGGCTTGGGGGGAGGGAGTCACTATTTGACACCATTCTAAGTGACCAATAACTTTCATGATCTTCCAGTCCTTCCAGGGAAAAGGTACAATTATCCTGTTCACATTGCAGCTTTTCCCAATGTGGTTTTGAGATATCATGGGTCAACATTAGAAATTAAATAAAAATTTGGAGAAGTTTTTTGGAAGATGCAGATGATACAGGAAAAAAGTTTAGAAACTCAGAAATGCATAAATATATATACGATATTGCATAATACCCATATATCTTATCTTTTAATTCCAAAATAATTCAGACTTCTCTGGTACAAAGGGAGGGTCAAAAATGTTATGCAAATTTTCCAGTTGGCACTGAGTACTTATGATGTGGAAGGGATAATTTATGTAAAATAGAAAAGAACACAAAAGCTGAAGTCACAGGACTGGGATCAAAAAATGTGTGAACATGGACAAGTCTCTTTAGTTGTATTTTTATCTGTAAAATAAAGAAAGGTTTGAACTTGATTACCATGAAAGTTCCTTCTAGTCCTAAATCTATGATTTTATAATCATAGATAAGTAGAAATTATTTTCTGAAATAGGGCTAAGTTTGAATAGTGTGGTGGAGAAAACTTTGATTTAGGAATCAGAAAGATCTGGGTATGATTCCTAATTCAACCACTTACTGGCTATGTGATTCTGAGCAGATCACATAATTTCCCTCAGTTATCAGTTCCTCATTTGTACGTTGGTACTATTTATGCCTTTAATAATTACAGCACAAGTCGGGTGGCATAGTGGATAAAGCACCGGCCTTGGAGTCAGGAGTACCTGGGTTCAAATCTGGTCTCAGACACTTAATAATTACCTAGCTGTGTGGCCTTGGGCAAACCACTTAATCCCGTTTGCCTTGCAAAAAAAAAACCTAAAAAAAATAATTACAGCATAAGTTTCTTGTAAAGATCAAATAATGGGACAGCTAGGTGGTACAGCGGATAGAGCACCAGCTCTGGATTCAGGAGGACTTGAGTTCAAATCTGGCCTTGGATACTTGGGATTGCCTAGCTGGGTCCTTGGGCAAGTCACTCTTGGTCCCATTGCCTTAAATAAATAAAATGTTTTTAAAAAAAAAGATTAAATGAGAGTAACATTTTGAAAAAAAATTAAGTGCTAATTGAAAACCTATTATAATGTCAAGTGCTTGGTAAATTTATTGAATTAACATTATTCTATCACGTCTTATACCTCAATGATGACAGATGATTTTTTATTCTGTTTAATGTCTATGAAATATTGGCATATACTATGCAAAACAGGAACATATACTAACTAACCAGAATTTTGTTGTTTGTTGTTGAATTGCTTTAATCATGTTTTACTCTCCATGAATCCATTTGGGATTTTCTTGGCAAAGGTACTAGAATGGTTTGTCATTTCCTTCTCCAACTCATTTTACAGATGAGGAAACTGAGTCAAAAAAGTTTAGTGACTTGCTCAGGGTAATATAGTGTGTAAGTAAGTTTGGGTTTGAATTCAGGTCTTCCTGATTGCAGGCCAGACACTATCCACTGCACCACCTAGTTACATGGTTTTAATAACTAGTATTAAAAAGTACTCTAACCTAATAAGGAGATGTTTTAGTGATTCTCTCTTAAAATCTGTAAAGATTCAAAAAAATAAATCAGTAAGAATCTAATCATGCCTCTAGTGGGTATTTTGAGAAATTAGCACAAATATCATCCACTTGGATGGAGGTTTCTCGATCTCTAGAATGCAGAAGGATACATAAGATTATTCTTATCCCTTAAAGATCACCTAACTCACTTTACACAGTCCTTATTAAACACATTTGTGATACTGACTTGGATTCCTAAAAGTCAGAATGTATTATTCAAGTGATAAAAAGTATTTTTATCTACTTTGTAGTTATTTTTCTTATTTAAAAATTTTATCTTATTTTTATTAATAACATTTATAAATCAACTGTATTTCCTAAGATATCCCTTTCCCTCCCCTACCCCTTGAGCTCTTGCTTGAAGAAAAAAGTTTTAAAAGAAGAGGGTAAAAAAGCCAGTTCCACAAAATCAATCAATTTAATATCAATCAAGTGCAACAGTATATGCAATATTCCACATACATAGTCCATCCCTCACCCCCAGTTCTTCTCTCTCTGACATTCTATGAATTAAAATATAGCAGCATGTCAACTTACACAGAGAAATAACTCCCAGACACTAATACATATTTGGCAGAGCTATAAATTGATTTGACTGCTCTGGAAAGTCATTCAGAATTAAAAATTTAAAAGGGGCTAAAATGTCCATATGTTTTGACACAGAGAGCCTATTGCTAGATATATACACCCCAGGAAGGGTTAAACATAAAAAGAACATTTTCACAAACTTCAAAATATTTGTAGCAGTATTTTTGTGGTAGGGAAGAATTAAGCAAAGTAGATATTAAAGTAGATTTGTTTGAATATTATTACTCTGTAGGAAACAATGAATATGAGAAAAACAGAAAACCATGGGAAGATATTAGAATGCAAAGTAAAATAAACAGAACAAGGAAAATAACATATACTGGAAAATAAGATATACTATTGCCACAAAGAAGTAAAAGGAGAGAGAGAGAGAGAGAGAGAGAGAGACAGAGACAGAGACTGAGACTGAGACAGAGACAGAAAGAAAGAGAAAGAAAGAAAGAAAGAAAGAAAGAGGCAGAAAGAGGCAGAAAGGCAGAAAGAAAGAAAGAAAGGAAGGAAGGAAGGAAGGAAGGAAGGAAGGAAGGAAGGAAGGAAGGAAGGAAGGAAGGAAAGAGGCAGAAAGAAGGAGAGAGAAAAAGAAAGAAAGAAAGAAAGAAAGAAAGAAAGAACTAAAGTTGGATAATTATAATGACAAAGAACTCTCCAAAAGAGAGTTTCTATTATATTAATGTGTATTGAAGGTCAGAATAAGAAGTTAACTGGGGATAATTTTATCAAACTTCTTCAATTTATATATGGGCAAAGTGAAGTCTAGTGACATGTTGTCTTACTTAATACCTCAAAGGAATTTAGTTTTAGGCCTATCAACAGAATTTGAGTCTCCTAACAAAACCTAGTTTTTTCTTCCACATAATTGTTTCTAGTCTTGAGTTGGGTCAGTACAAATCTATTCCTTGCCCTCGGTGCCTATCACAGAATAATAATATCATGAAATTGAGTTTTAAAATTAGGAATTTGAGGACCTTATCCTGAAGCTGTGGTGACTATAAGATTAGAGGGAATCATCAGAGAATATTCAGCTATTACTAATATTATGATACTACAATAGCCTTTAAAAATACCAAGAGAACTTACCCAAATAGATAGGAAGAAGAAGAGGGGGTTCTGAGGGTATAAAACAAGTAATTATTTTAAAAAATCATAAAAAGGAAAATTTAGAAAATATCAGGAAAAGTGTTCATCAATTAAAGTTAATGATAAGTGTTAGGTTCCATCTCCTTTGAGGATGAGGTCTTAAACAGAGGTTGTGTTAATTATTTGTTGAGCATGTTATCATGTGGATTCCTTCCAGGCATGGATTGAACTAAACATTCACTGGGGTTCCTTCTAAAATTCTTTGATTGTGTGAGGATCTGGGCAGACCAGATACCTCATAATATTTGATCATTGCTTTGGGATAGGGAGGAGGGAAAGGATTCAACTAGCTCCACACCATCCACAACATCCAGTTACCCATTCATACAAGGTAAAATGCATTGTCTCTAAAATAAATAGGATACTAATATGGAAAAATGAACTTTGAAAGAGGCAACATGTGGGGACTTCATTGCAGTCCCCAATTTTTAATACACTCTATTCAGTTGACTACTGTGTGGGAAGTTTATTTCCTTAATATCCTTAAATACAACCATCAAGTCATGGGGATTTAGCCAGAGAATATGATTCATTATAGGAGTTCCTTATTTGGTCTTCCTTTCTTCCTTTCCTTGGATTCCTTTGAGTGTGAGAGTGTTTGTGTGTGTGTGTGTGTGTGTGTGTGTGTGTGTGTGTGTGTGTGTTGAGGGGAAGGGTCAGAGGGGAAAGAGTATTCCTTCTTTGGAATTTCTTCTACCAGTGCTAACCTCAATTTCTCTATGTCTTTATAAATGATTCAATTAGTTCATGTCACCACAAAAAAATTAATCCCTTCTGGTGATGAGTCACTACAAATTTAGTTAGTCTAGTCCTCAGACAACAGCTATAAAGTTCATTTTATACCCTCTTCCCATTGTTCTGCCAACAAGGACATCAGTAACCTAAGTAACCACTCTGACATTCAGAGATAGTAGTGTAGGACTTAAGTTGAGGAGTTATTTACCAATAATAATTATCAATAATAGAACTACTCCATTCCTGCTTTTTTAAATGGTTAAGAATGGATTGAAAATAAGTGAAAAGAGACCTTAAAAGCTACCAGCTGCTCTAAGTAAGTTAGTGTCTCTAGACTGGATAAATTATACTTAGGAATATTAGAAGAATTTTCATGCATTATTGCTGTTATATTAGAAGAATTTTCATGCATTATTGCTGTTTATCATACATAACAGTTGTGACAGAGTTTCTGGGAATTGGAAATGGACATATACTGTCCTGGTTTTTCAAAAAAAGAGAATGAAGCATATTCCAGGAACTATAAACTGGCAAATTTATACAAGAGAGCAATGATTTTTGATGAGCTTTTGTAGAAAAGGAAGTAAAGACAAGGAGAAGCTAGAAGAGAATTGAAGAATAAATTATAAGAGATTATAGGCAGCATATTACAGTAAGGAAAAAAGGTTGGTTTTAGAATCAGAGATCCAGGATCAAATTATAACTATGGCACTTGGGTGATCTTGAACAAGTCATTTAATTTCTATAAGCTCTAGTTTTCTCCTCTGTAAAATAACAAGATTAGACTGGATGACATCTAAGGTCTTTCCTAATCCTAAATCTATGATGTTTAACTTGTTTTGAAAAATTATTGATGGTTAGATCAAGATAAGACTGTATATTTTCATAGGTCCTACTGAAACATAAAGTCTCTTTATAATATCTTTCAATGAATTTTAATCATCTACTACACACAGTGTGGGGTAGGTAGAAGGTACAGTGGATAGAGTACTAGGTCTGAAGTTAGAAAGACCTGGGTTCAAATCCAACCTTAGATTCTTCCTAATTGTGTGACTCTGGGCAAGTCACGTAATTCTGTTTGTCTCAGTTTCCTTAACTGTAAAATGTAATAGAGAAGGAAATGGCAAACCATTCCAGTATCTTCACCAAAAAAAACCCAAATGGAGTTATGAAGAGTCAGTCATGATTGAAAATAACTAAAACAACAACATGCAATATGCTCTTCTAAGCACAAGAGATACAAAAGTTAATACTGGAAGTCACCATAGATCATAATTTTTTTTTTTCTGATGAGGAGACAGAGAACATGGAACTTGCTCAGAAGACACTGATGATAAATAGCACAGAAGTCAAAGCTATGTCTCTGACTTCAAATCAAGCACATTTTCTATTATACCATTCTGCATTACTCTCAGGAAGCTTCCAATCCAATGAGAAGAATGAAACAGGAAATTATAATTACCTCTGATATATGAGAAAATGAAGTGCTAAAGGAGAGAAGTTTAACAGAGAAAACAATCCTTCTAGCTGAAGAGTGGGAAGAAAGAATCAGATATGACTCTTGCTGGGTCTTAAAGGAAAAGATAGATTTCAGTATCTGGAGAGTCATGAAGCACATCATGAATAATTATTGTGACTATATTGAAGATAGAAGAGTTCAAAGTGAGAAAAAAAAAGATGGTTTGATGAACAACAGAATTCTTGGAAGATGATGACAAAGATTGGGAACTGATTGAAACATTGTTCTTGTTGTTGAGTTGACTTTCAAGTGAGTCCAACTCTTTGTGAACCCACTGGTCAACTCCATGGATGCAGGGATGTTGGTCAAAATTGACAAATGAAACCAAGTTGAGAAGCGAGATTAATGTTAAATGGTTCTCTGGACTGAATAAGGTCACAATGAAGTAATGGCAAGAGGTGAATCAACAGTTAAACACCCTGATTTGGTTAATTATAAAATAGAAGAATTTTTTGACCCAAATTGAATCAATAACTGAATGGACCAATAGCAGTAATGGTCAACTTTAAGCTTACTTTGAGTCAACAAAAAGGTAAGATAAAGGTATTTATTCCATTGAACTTTGTGTAGGTCAAACTACAGCTGACTCATCTCTTCCTCTACTTAATTTCTGAGCACTTCATTTTTTATAGGAACACTCATTGATAAATCAGCTTGGTGATTTGAAACCATATTGTGAAACTCAGTTAAAAGAACTGGGAATATTTACCCTGAAGAATAGTGATGGGGTAAGAAGAAAGGGATGATAATTATCTTTAACTATCTGAAGGCTTTCATGTGTGTGTGTGTCGCCATAGGGAAAGGGCTTAAGAAAGGGTACAACAGGGTATATCACTTGATTGAACTCAAAAGGTGCTGCCAGGAAAATTAGATGACCACAAATATGTTGGAATGAAAAGTGTATTACTAGAGAGAAGAGAGCAATCATTTATTAATCTATCTGCTATAAGCTAGGCATTGTGCTAAGGATCTTAAAATATTGTATTAGTTGATCCTCATAAAACTGTGAGATAGATGCTATTAATATCATCCCCCTTTTGTTGTTGCTGTTATGAAGTCATTTTTCAGGTGTGTCCCATTTGGGGTTTTCTCAGCAAAGATACTGAAGTGGTTTGCCATTAATTTCTCCAGATTATTTTACAGGGTTAAGTGACTTGGTCAAGATCACATGGTTAATAAGTATCTGAGGTCTGATTCGAACTCAGGTCTTCCTGACTCAAGGCCTACGGCAATCATTGCCTAAGCGAATGATTAGGCAGGATGGGGTAGTAAATTGAGGCCTGGTTATAGTCAGGAAGAACAAGTTTCAAATTTTGCTCCTGATATTACTAGTTGTGAGCAAATATTTACTCTTTCAATGCTCTCCAGAATCTAACTGGAAATTACAAATGAACTGCTGACATATGTCAGATAAAAAGAGGCTACACACTCAGAGTTCCTTATACTGATGAAAAATTATAGATCTGACTGTCCCTTTTTGCAGTTGATTTTTTAGTAGGTTTTTTGGGGTTAAGTGGCTTGCTCAAGACCGCACAACTAGGTAATTATTAAGTGTCTGAGACCAGATTTGAACTCAGGTACTCCTGACTTCAGGGCTAGTGCTCTACCCATTGTGCCACCTGGCCACCCATTTCAGTTGATTTTTAGTTCCATTCTCCTCTTCATGACACCATTTGGGATTTTCTTGGCAGATTCTGGAGTGCTTTGCCATTTCCTTCTTGTTTCACAGATGAGGAATCTGAGGTGAATAAAAGTGATTTGCCCAGGGTCACAAGCTAGTAAGGATGACATATTTGAACTCTTTCCACTGAGCACCTAGCAGTCCTTAGAACACCTCTTTGGGCCATCCTAGTGCTCTGTAAATATTTGTCTTTATCTAAGGGATATTAATAAATTATTCCAGAAATGTGATAAACTGGTGAAGCTGGTTAATAGTCATCTAAGAAACAGTGCTTTAGAGCTGTGAAATTTTCTTCAGGGACAAATCAGCAACCTTAGCCGCAATGGGAGTTTTCTTCCTTATCAGATTGTTTACCACCTCTCAAATGACACCACATCCCTGAGAAGGCAGGCAGATCTTTGATGAAATATGACATGGAAGAGAGATAACTGTCAGGGTCTGCCAAAGTCACATCTTACTGGGAGGCAGTATAGTACAGGAGAAAGAATGCTACTTTCAGAGACAGAGAGCTTGGTTTTGAATTGTGATTATTTATACTGTGTTCAAGTCACATCCCCTCTCTGGTCTTAGTTAACTCACCTGAAAAATGAAAGGACTGAACTAGATCTCCAAGGTTTCTTCCAGCCGTAAATCTAAGATGTTATAATAATGGAACTATTACAGAGAAACACTTGAAAGAGCAGGGGAGGATTCTGAAGGTATTGCTGTGGACATAGCTATCAGATAGAGAGATAGAAGAATGGAGGGATAGAAATAGATAGTGATGGATAAATGGATAAATGGATAGATAAATAAAGATGGAGGAAGGAAAGAAGGAATAAGAAAGAAAGAGAAAGAGAAAAAGGAAGGAAGGAAGGAAGGAAGAAAAGAAAAAAGAAAAGAAGGAAGAAAGGAAGAAAGAACAAAGAAAGGAAGGAAGAGAGGGAGGGAGGGAGAAGGGAAGGAAGGAGGGAAGAAGGAAAGGAGGAAAGAAAGAGATAATGGATGGATAAAATAGAGAAAGGGAGGAGGGATAGATATGATAGATATAGATGAATATATATGTAAAGAGATCATTTAAGAGCTGCCTATATTCAAGACACTGTGTATGGGTTATAATAAAAGTAAAAATATTAAATTCCAATGGGAAAAGAAAGCACATAACGGGGAGCTGTAAAGTTGAGAGTGGGAAGAAGAGCAAAGCTGTAGGCAAAGACATGGAAAAAATGTAAAGTAAGTTGAAGAGGAAGTGAAGAAAGTCTAAGATAATAGCTGACATTGTGACATAGTTCCAACCAATCTGCCATTGTTTCCTGTGCCTAAGACTTCAGGCAACATACAGAGAAACAGTTCATTATATATACCTCCAAAATGCATATACACAAGGAAATTCCCTACAATAGCCTGGAGCTGTGTAGAGGTCTCAGCTGGACAGTAGAACTCTAGTACATGTTTAACTACTAGCTCTCTGGGGGAAAAAAACCTGTAACCAAGTTTACATTTAATCTACATTATTATAATTTTCTTGATGTCTTAAGACTAGAAAATGAACAAAACATTAACTCAAGCCCTAATTTGTAGAGTTTGTCTGTTTCTGAAACATAAATGCTCACACTGACAGTTTAGTAATAGTCTCTCTTAAGCCAGTACAAGCTGATTCCGGCACACACCTGAACCTAACTCTCATGCTCTTTCTTTTAAAACAGAGCTTTTTAACTGAAGAACAATGAGAAAGCCTTACTAAATACCAACTCAGATGCTCTGGCTTTCATATGCATGCTACCCAACCGAAAATGTGTTTTCATGGAGCAGTTGTCATAGCTGCTTTCTTCTTTATCTCTACAGATTAACTGTCCCCTCCTTTCTTAGTATATTAACAATATAATAGAGGGTAATAACTTCTATCCAAAGATTCATTTTACGTAGTAGGTGATGGGTCATCAGTCTTTAGCTGGAAGAAATTTAAAAGATCACCAAGTCAAACTGTCCCATTTTACAAATGAGAAACTTAAGTATCACATAAATGAGGTTCCAGAAAAAAATTTGAACCCAGGTTCTTTGCCATTTGGAGCCTAGAATTTTTCCATTATTCCATGCCATATGGGAATTCAACCTCTGACAATATTATTCTTTTAGGAATCATGCACAAACCATAAAAATATATTCTTTCAGAGCATGTGGTAACATTTAGCTCTGAGCTCTGAGCTCTCGGATTAATCCTGCTTTATATTTAGATGGCAACCATACATTTAGCTTATATGTACATATATAAATATAAATAAATTTGTTGTTATTGTTTCTGACCAGAAAGCACTTTCTCCATCAGTATATCATCTCTGTGATTTATAGCCTAACAGAGCTGCCTTGGGTACTAAAAGGTTAAATGATCTGCCTAAAGTCATACAGCTTCCATTTGTCAGGGAAGTCTTGAACCCAGATGTTTATCCATCAGTCTAGCAATTTGCAATGCAAAAGACAATTATGAGCCCCTTTAGTCCAGAGGATGTTTAGCTCCAGGCTAGAACATCTGGTTTCCCCAGATCTCTATCTGTCACCCATGAGGTCTATGCTGGCCCCCTAAATCTAATTCAGCCCAACACACTCTGATATAGTTCCCTGCCTCATGAACTAAGGCTCTGGACACCTCCTCTAACATGGGAGGATAATGCCTCCTTAATCGGTGCTGATTTATCATCTAATCTAATTCTCCATTAGATAATGGAGTCTAGTGACCTCCCTGGTAGCTGTGCTAGGAAAATGAGATTAATCTTGTACAGGGAATGAGATGTGTTAGAACAACTATGGTCCTGGAAGCCACAAATGGAACTGAGAGCCAGAAAAGAACTGAGCCAGTGAACTACTAACTTGGGAGATAGGGTCTCTTTTCCCAAGATCCTTTGGCAACTGGATTGTTTTCCTAACCTCTCCTTAGTTGAGTTATGAAGAGGGGGAATGTGGAGAGTGGGGTAGAATTAACTCTTTGCTGAATATTGTTAAATTAGAATTAAATTTTTATTAATTATTTACTATGTATGATACTCTATTGTAAGGTACTAAGGCTACAAAGGTGAAAAATAATTTTAAAAAGGCTTCATCTTAGAGGAGCTTACAATCTCTTGAAGAAATCATTGAATTATTGGATTTTAAGTTGGGAAATCTTATAAATAATTAAATCCAGGACACTCCATTTTTTTAACAAATAAGGAAACTGAGACCCAGAGAAGGGCAATGACTTAGACTTCAATACCAGGTCTCATCAACATTCTCTGTGAACTTCTCATCATGGAACATCCCTCTGCTGTACCACCCTGTTCTCTCATTAATAAGTTTTCCTTACCTCCATTTTGAAGAGATACCAGGACTGGTCAATCTTCATTCCCCTCCTGATGTACTTTTGACTATATAGGCTTCAATACCAGGCCCTCTTGATAAGTACCTTCAATCCATCACACTTTCCAAATCCATTTTTTAACTTGTCTTTCCCCATTATATCGTAAGTTCCTTCAGGCAGAAATCATCTTCCTTTTGCATGTATTTGTATCCCCAGCTCTTAACAGAACACCTGACTTGCCTTAAGACCACTCAGGTAATCAATCAATCAATAATCATTGATTAAATACCTTTTTGAGTCCCTGGCACTGTGTTATGTGTTGGGTACACAAGATCAAAATGTGACAGCCTGTTATTTAATGGAGCTTGCATAAAAGAGCAAGACATACACCAACATGTACAATAATACAAGTTAGAATGTGATAAATGCACAAAGAGAAGTTGACCCAAGAGAGAGATAAGACAGAAGAGAAGGAAAATTCAATTCAAGCTGAGGAATCAGGGAAAATTTTGTGGAAATGATGGCATCTGAATTGGATCTTCAAAGGAAGAAAATTTCAATTCATTTAACAAGTATGTATGATGTGCCAATGTATGACAATAAAAAGAGGCAGATTCTTACCTCAAAAAAAAAAAAACAACTTGTACTACTCCAGGGAAATATGTTAGAATTATATGACAGAAGAATTTAAAATATATGCAGAGTAAATACAAAGTAATTGAGTGAGGAGAAAAAATACTAACAACTAGAGAATTAGAAAAGGGCTCTTATAAAAATAGGAATTATGAAAGGTAGAGGTTAGGAGAGAGTATATCAAATATTGGTGGCAGAGTATTCAAAGGCATAGGGGTACAAAACAGAATATTTTATAGAGTAAGCAGGGATAAGTCAGCTTAGTTAAATTTAGTGTGCCACATGGAACAATTTGTAATCAGCTTGGATCAATAGATTGAAGCCACATTGTGGACAGTTTTAAGCGAACATTTCTACTGCACATTATATTTAATTCTAGAAGTGCTAGTGAGTCACTGAAGCTTCTTGAGCTGTTTAGAACTTTGTGCTATATATAGGAGTTTCCCACAGTTCAGACTTTCTCTACACCAGGGCAACTTTTAACTCTGGGGTTCATGTGGAAATGGAAAAGCATGCATCTTCCTGATAGTAGGCAGACCTGACAAGTTATAATATCAATACCTATTTCTGTGTTGCAAGGAAGGACCTCTAACAGTCTAATTTTCCTCCAATGTACCTTTTTTCCAATCATTCTCTGAATATTCTGTCTAGACTCACTACTCAGTGGTTAGCATATGACCAGTTATCTGTAGTTTAGACTGCCAACATACAAATGCCATTCTCCATTTCAGCAGCTTTCACTTAATTCTTTCCCCCTCAATCTTACCCAGAGCTATGTCCCACTCCAGACCTTCTTGGACTTTCCATTTTCTGATATGCTTGTTCCATAATTAATAAATTTCCTTTCATTTTAGAACTTTTCCTTTCTTCCTTCTTCCATCTTCAGGTTTTCACTGAGACTTGATCCAATCTTGATGTCACTGCATCCTTGGCTTCCCTTTGTAGTATCAATTGTTCTTTGATTCATACTCCAAATTCACAAATCATTATGGGGAATATCTCCATTGCAACTTCCAGATCCTATCTCTACCACCATCACTCAGGGGCCTCTCCTGCTAGTCACACTATCCTGAGGATAATGGTTTGTCTTTCCAAAGTTATCAATGTCTTCTCAATAGCCAAATCTAATGGCTTTTTCTTAATATTCATCCTTCTTGGCTCCACTGTAGCATTTGGCACTGTTGATCATCTTCTCTTCAAGCTTGTCCCTTGGAAGAAAAGTTATCATCATACTAAAAAGTATAGACATCAAAGTCATTACTAACAAAGATTCATAGCATTAAAACTATGATTTTTCCAGTAACAAATGTATGAATCTGAGAGGTGGACCATAAACTGAGCACTAGAGAATTGATTCTTTTGAAGGTTCTACAAAAGACTTTTGAGAGTCCCTTGAACAGAAAGGAGATCAAATCAGTCAAAACTTAAAGAAATTAATTCAGGCTATTCACTGGAAGGTCAAATACTGAAGCCGAAGCTTAAATACTTTGACCAAATATTAAGACAAAACTCATTGGAAAAAGACCAAGGTTTGGGGAAAGATTGAAGGCAAAAGGAAAGGGGACAGCAAAGGCTGAAATGGAAAGATAGGAACAGTGAACATGAAATTGGACAGACTTCAAGAGATAATAGAAGATGGAAAGGTCTGGCATGCTAAGATCCACAGGTCACCATGAATCAAACACGACTGAATGACTGAACAACATCATCTCATTTGGTTATCTCAGTGACTACCATGAACAAAGATTCCCATATTTATATATCAAGAGCTAATTTATTCTTCTGAGTTCCCCATACCCATAACCAACTATTTACCTTTAGAAACCCCAAAGGAGATATCTTGCAGGCATCTAAACGTCAACACCTCCAAAACAGAATTCATTATCTTTACCCAAACAAAAACTTTCTCTTTTCTTAACTTTTCTATTATTATTAAGGACATCACCATCCTCAGAGTCACCCAGGCTCACCACAAATCCAATCCATTGCCCAATCTTGTCATTTCTTTCATCAGATTATTTCCCATATAAATCCCCTTCGCACAACCATCACTCTAGTTCAGGCCCTCATCACCTGTTGCTTAGATTATTGCAATAGCTTTTAATCTACTTTGGGATACTGAAATATTTGAATAGAATCCTGAAGTGATCAGTCCTGAATACGAGATTTCTTGGCAGTTGTAACATTGGCTTTTATATTTAGGGATTGATGGAAGAGTTTAGCTAGGAATTCATTTAGAAGTCATTGAAATATCTATCAGTACTTTCTCTGGTTTGGGGGTGGAGAGAGCAGCACTCACCTTATCTCTGGAATATTTGATGTCCAGTAGTTATCTCTTGTTCTCATCTTGGTTCTTGCCCAGTAGGACCTGGATTCAAGTCCCTCTTCTGACAATTAGTATGTGACCTTGGACAAGAAACAGTAACTCCCTACGGTTTAGTTTCCTTAATGAGGTCGCTACTAGTGGAGGAACTCTCCCCAACTGGAAGGACCTTGCCTCTGCCAATAATATCACAGGTCCAGTCCCAATCACTTTGAAGTTATTGATTTCCTCTAAAGTAAAAATCTAGGCTAACTGACACTAGGTGAGCAATGGTACCCACACTGCTAAACTAGACCTAGATGTTCTTGCCTAGAAGTAGCTCATTCTATTTACTGCCACAGTGGCTAGCTAGGAAATAACAGCCAGCTTTATATGCCCATAGCATAAGCAGAAGAGGAGACAAAAAATTCTCCATGCCTCAGTCTCAGTTTCAGCCTCTCCACCCTACTCTTAACCCCCATTTCAGCTGATTATAGTGGGATAGGAGGCAATAGAAAAATCACATAGGAAACCTGACAAACCAGCTTAGTTAGCAATATTTAAGGGTTTGTATACAAAATACTGACTGCTAATTAGCTAGGACTCCATCTCTAATCACCTTAGTGATAGCTGGATAGATATCCCCAAGATGGGAAGAGAGGATGACCTTGTCCAAGGTCAAAAATAGTTAATGAGAGGAAGAGCTGAGGTTCTAACTCAGGCCTCCCAAGTCTCAGGCCACAGATCTCTCTTGCTTTTCTTCTGATCTAGTTCTGAACAGTTTTATCTGTCTTTGACATTTCAAATCCTATACTTTGGGTTTTGCTGACTTTTTTGTAGAAGAAATTGGAATTGAGAAGAGGGGTAGCAGAACAGGGAAGAGAGATGAGACATGGTTGTTAATCTAATTAATTAAAGTTTTTAAGCCTGTCTCTTTTGTACCTATAAATACTGTATAGTCTGTATATGAATTAATATATAAATATATACAAATCTCTCTATATATACACACAAACATTTTATATATTATATATATATAAAATTTGTGGTTTTGAAGGGAGCAGTGGCATAAAGTGCTTAGGACAGGCAGGTATGGGGAGTGCAAAGACCCTTCACCTGGAAAATAGAGTACTTATGAGCAAAAGTAAACAAACATATTTATATGCATATATTATATGTATATATATGTATATATATATATATATAATAAACAAGAGGGTTGCACCAACTCTAAATGTATGATCCTATTATCCTCCTACACACACACAAAAAGAAAAAGCAAAGAGTCTCATAATCCAGAAATATTCAAGTTTTCAACCTATTTGCTAAAAGTTGAGGATTAATGAAACCTCTTCTCCAGCTGGAAAGGACAATCCAGTTTCTACATGTGCAGATTTCCTTGACAGAAAGGCTCATGCCAGATTGCAACCCAGTTCGGAGATCTTTATGTTCATTCTTTGCCTACAGATAAGGTAAGGGGAGTTTAGGAGTTGTTGGGTTTTTTGTTGGGTTTTGGTGTTTTTTGTTACTTGCCTTTTAAAACCAGTCTCTTAGAATAAGAATGAAGGAGGAATAGCATTTCCATACATTTAACCAAGACTTGGTTCCCTCTTAATGATGATGTATCCCTTAACCTCCTTTTCTAGTCAAATCCCAAGTATATATTCCAAGCAGAATATCATAGGAGTGGTACCTCAGTGACATTGCCTATTTAGATAACCTAAGTTCATTTTCAGTCCATCTAGCCCTGAAGTTAATTATAAGATATCATTAAAAAATGGTCCTTCCAGCCTCTACTTGAGGCTGAAGAAAAGCATATTTCTCCAGTTTGACCTATAAACCATGGGACTACAAAATTGCAAAAATATGATTGAAATAAACACTAACAAATGCATCCTAAAAAGTCACAATTTAGTTCTACATATGTCACTATGAAGGACATTATCTGGCATCTTCCATTCATCCATAGTTCTGTTCCCACAGAGGAAATTTAGATTCACTGACCCTTTCCAAGAAATAAGAAGTAGCAAATAATAATTTCAGGCAGTTTTCATTGAGCCCTACTAGTCAGTAAAAGAGTAGATTTCCTGATCTTTGTAATCACAAAGAATCAGAAGTCCCTGGTCATGATAAAGAAGAGTTTGAAGTTATTTCCTAAATATATATCCATGGGGTTCTCATTCAGCCCATGCCTGCCTGAGATTTCTGGGAGGAAGCTAAATGGACAGTCATTCTCCTAGGGTGATAGCTGGTCCATTCTCTGCTAAAAAGCATCCAACAAATTTTAATATTCTGGGATTTCCTGGCCCTCTGGCCCTTAATTGGGGCTATCATTCCTGAGAAGGCCTCTGGGTCATCTAAGTCATGCTGTGAGAGTTTCTGCTCAGGGAAACCACACCTACCCATTTGCTCTGGGAAATTGTGAGGTAACCATGGCAACCCAAACCCTATACAGACCAAGGTTTTATATCAATTAATCCCAGGACTATCTGTCTTCTACTACCCTCTTCCTGTAAAGGGAACAGACTGACTTTAAACTGAACTAGAACATTGCTCTCCTCCCTCCAAAAAACTTATCTTCCATATAGATATACCTATACGACCAGAAGATCATTTCCTACCTCCTAACTAGACTCTAGGCAATAAAGCTCTGATACCCAAGTCTATCAACACTGGACTCAGCCACAGCTACCCTACTTTGAGGATCCTAAGTATCTCTACTGAGTCCATAAGAGAGACTGGCTCCTTCTGCTCCCACCACTAAGTTGCTTTCCTCTTCCCACAAAGCCAAGAGCTACTGGTGCATATATACTGCATTCAATTTTCTTAGAATAAAGTTGAAAGTGAACTTAAAAAACCATCCAATCTCCCCACACCTGAATAATAATTTCTTTTAAAACATGGAGGATACATGGTTATTTACATTTTACTCTTAAAGATTTCTATTATGGGAAAGGCTATTAGCTCCCCATGGAGACCAAGAATGTCTAATTTGGGGAACTTTTTTGGTAAGGAAGTTTTTTTTTATTTATTTAATGTAATGTAGTTAAGAGTGACTTCCCAAGATCATACAGCTAGGCAATTATTAAGTGTCTGAGGCTGGATTTGAACTCAAGTCCACCTGACTCCAGGGTCAGTGCTCTATCCTCTGCTCCACCCAGCTGTCCCCAGAGCTTTTATTTATGTTAAGTCTAAATTATCTCTTTGTTCTTCTACCTACTTCTTAATCTGTCCTCTGAGGCCAAATAATCCAGTCCCCTGTCTATATGACAGCTTTTCAACTAATTAAAAAATAGCTATCCTGTCTTCCTTAGACTAAACATTCCCATTTCTATCAACCATTTTTCATATGGTATGATCTTGAAACCTTTTTTAGCCATTGTTGATAACTACTTTTGGACACTAGATTTTACATGTCCTTCTTAAATTGTGTCACCCTAAATGATACTCTAGATGACTGGGGAAGAATATAATTAGGTCCTAATTAATGAGAATAATGGATCCCCTGAAAAGATCACATGTGTTTAAATTTGCACTATTCAAAGTTCAAATTATGCAAAATATAGTCATTGGTTCCATCTCAATGGAAATAAGCAATGTGAATTTGAATAATGTGACAATTTCATGGAATTCATTATCCATACTGATTAGGAACAGGAATACTATCCCCTCCTTAGTCTTACACTTTGACTCAATATAATCTAAACACTTTAGCTATTTTGGTGCCATATCACACAATTAATTTTTTTGAACTTGAGTCCACTAAAACCACCAGATCGTCTTCAATGAAATTACCATGCTTCTGTCATCTTGTAACTGTGGAAGTTGATTTTTTGAACTCATATATAAGACTGTATATTTGTCTCTATTAATTTTATCTTATTCAGTTCAGTCCATTATTCTAGTCTTCATATATATATATATATATATATATATATATATATATATATATACATGGTATGTGTGTGTGTATGTGTGTATATCATTGAATAATCTAGCTATTCCTCTCAGATTTGTGGGAAAGCTAGGCGGCAGAGTGGATAGAGTGGTGGGCCTAGAATAAGGAAGATTTCTCTTTTGAGTTGAAATTGGACCTCAAACACTTACTAGTTGTGTGACCCTAGGTAAGTCCCTTAATCCTGTAAAATGAAGTAGAGAAGGAAATGGAAAACCATTTCTGTATCCTTGCCAAGAAAACATTAAATGCGAGTCACAAAGAGTCATTGACAAAAATGCCAAACAACAATTAAATTTGACCTGATTAGAGCAAACTCTGAGAAGGATAACACATATTTAGTTCCAACTGGTCAAAACTCAGTGAGGACACCTCATTTTGGGTAGATTATTTCATAGAACCAACCACCAATCCTATGGTACTGGATTGATTCAATTAATCTACCTAAGAGTACTCTAGTACAGTGGTGTCAAACTGAAATAATAAGTGTAATCAAAGTATGCATAAGGATCCTTGAAAGTGCATATTGACTTAGAAAACTACATATTAATATTATCTATATTTTGTTGTATTTTTATTTATTTTTCTGAATATTTCTCACAATTTAATAGGGCTCAGCACACATTTGAAAGCATTGTAGGCTGGATGTGGTCCCCCAGGCTGTGTGTTTAATACCTCTTCTCCAGTACATATTTCATCTCTTCTACAAGAATAACAATAGGGACTTCATCATATGCTTTGCTAAAATTTGAATAAATAAATTTATAGCATTTCTCTTATCTATAAAGCTACCAGTGCTGTGGAGAAAAATGATGAGGTAAGTGTAACATAATTAGTTCTTGATGTAGATGTGTCATTGCTTCCTTAGAAAGTTGACTTTGAAGTCAAGAAGACTTAGGTAAAAGTCCCACCATTGATATATATTGGTTATGTAATCTATCATGGGCAAGTTACTTAGCTTTTCAATTCTTAAGACAATTCTCCAAGATTATAAATTGCAGAGAAAGTGCTAACCTAGTCAATAGAAGCAACTTTCACACTTATAGGTTCCTTATATCAATCAAGAAATAGCTCCAGTCCCTATCCAAATCTCTTTTTAAAATTATAATTAATACTTTATTTTTTCAAAGAGCAAAATTCTTCCTTCTTTCTCTTGAAAGAAAAACAAAACCCTTGTTTCAAACAAGTGTATTCGAGCAAAACTAATTTCCACAATGAGCATATCCAGACAGAAATATCTCATTCTATTCTCTGAGTCCTTCAGTTCTCTGTCAAAAGAAGGTAGCATGTTTCAACGTCAGTCCCTGGAATTCCAATTGTTCATCAAACCTATCAGAGTTGCTAATTCTTTTAGTTTTTCATCTCTAATATAGTTTTGTCATATAAATTATTCTTCCAGTTCATTTATTCATATAAATCTTCCAGGTTTATCTGAACCTATCTCTTTCATCATTTCTTATAACACAACAGTATTTCATCACATCTAAATATAATAATTTATTTAGCCATTCCTCGAGTTTCGATCATCTCCTTAGATTTGCATTCATTGCTACTTTACAAAGGTATATAAGTATTTTTGTACATCTTTAGTTAGTTTGTTTTGTTTAAGACTTATCATTTTTTTATCTACCCATCCTCTAATTCTCCTTTCAACCTTTCCTCTTTCCATCCTATTTCCCCATTGAGTAAAATGTATTTCTGTAACTAACTTTGTGTAGGACCAGTTCAGATGAGGAGGTTCAAATGTCAGCTATTTTCTCTCTCTTCTCCTTGCTTATAGAAATGTCAAAATTTCTTTAACCTTGGCAGAAAACTGATTTCCTAGTTCACCTGCTTCCCTCCCAAGTATCTCTCTTCAGTAGCAATTGTTCTAATGTCAAACAATTTCCTCCAGAGAAACACACTCTACCTATCTCTACTAAGGTGTAGACAATACAATTTCCTGACACCTTGGAATCAAGCTGCTTTTTGAGCCCCTTCAGTCTCCCTTGAACCCTTTCACTTTCCTTGACTTTCTTTGTGTCCCCCAAAGGATAACCAGAAAAAAGTCTTTTCTCTTCTCTGAAGGACTACTTTATCCTTCCCCACAATCACAGGGTTTTTTCTCTCAATTTACTTATGAGGAGACTAAAAAGCCCTGCACAGAGAAAATAATTTTCAATGGACCTGGCATGATCATATTTTAGGAAGAGAGGAATTTCTGTTTAGCCTCTCAGGAGTCTTTTCCTTCTATAGTTTCTCATCTGGCTTATTGAATCTGCTGGTTTTGGAGGTTTGTGGAGATCCTTTTACAAGGGCAAGTCATAGTAAGCTAAAACTTACCACCCATTAGGGGACCACAGTCTCTAACCAGTCCCCAGGAGCTTGGTTTTGCCATCTCAGTGGCAAAGTATATTAGTTCTGTTTCTAAGTCAGCTCCTTCTTCTTATCCTCCAGGCAGTCATTTAGCTGACTCCTCAGATCAATCAAGGCTGTCAGTCTGGAGTTATAAGATATCCTGCTAAGTGGTCCTTTTAGTGCTTACTTAAGTCCTTTCAAAATATTTCTGTCAATACTAAAGTCTCTAAATCCAAGATGGTTCTCAGTCAGTGAAATACATTGCTGTAAGCTCTTTGTGCTCATAAGATACTCTTTTTGTAACTAGATCATGTAGTTCGACTCTTGATTTTACAAATGAGGGAGCTGAGACACAAGAAAGGAAAGTGACTTCAACGTTACATAGATAGCAAACAGCTGCACTAGGATTTGTACCCCAGATCCTTTGATTCAAAATCCTATACTCTTTTCAATATACTACATTGCTTATACAAGACTATAACTGGATCTTGCTTCTGGTGAGGACACATCAAAAACTTCCAAGAATCATGCTCCTACCTGGTGATGATAATTCTACCTCTATCAGGAAGACCACTGATTCTAGGATGGTCCCTTTTAATTTCTATATTGCAAAAACTCCCTATGCCTGATCAATAGCAAAATTTTGAAGTTATCTTAAATGTTAGTTCACATTAGCCCAGAAAAATAAGATGAGGGGAGGAGACTGAAAAAGGCGGTTGTATGAACCTGGCATCACTTCAGATACAACCTGGAATAAGGATTTGTCACTATTTTTAAATAATACCCTAGTAGTCAATGATTAAATACAAATCATTTGAGGTCAAGGATTATTTCATTTTTTGTCTGTCTTCCATGCACAGTCCCTTGCATATGGAATAGAGAGAGGAACTTGACCTGTTATTTCATTACTATAGAGTGCTCTCAAATGAGCAGCCCCTTTACCAAAGTATTGCAACTTATAGTCTTAAAGAATTTCCTCAAGCATGAAGAAGTTAAATGATGGCCTAGAATTTTACAACCAGGATAAATAAGAATAAGGTCTTGAAACAAGATCTTCCCATCTCTGAGGCTAACTCTTTATCCACTATGCTACATGGTAATTGGCATGCAATAATCAGTGGTAATACTGGTTTTGTATCAAGGAGGACACAAGGATATTTTCTATAGTCAAGGTACAACTCCAAAGCTGGGAACTTCACAACAAATTGATTTATATGATAAATTCAAATTTGGAATATCAAAAGATCAAAGGTGGAATCCAGGTCATGTGTAGAAAACAATAATGTGGGGCAGCTAGGTGGCACAGTGGATAGAGCACCAGCCCTGGAGTCAGGAGTACATGAGTTCAAATCTGACTTCAGACACAATAATTACATAGCTGTGTGGCCTTGGGCAAGCTACTTAACCCCATTTGCCTTGCAAAATCCCAATCATCATCATCATCATCTTATTCTCTTATCTTTTATTTTGAATCAAATCCATTTTTATATCAACTGGAAAGTAGGTTGGCCACTTCTATTCCAAAGTCAGAGTAATCCAATACAAAATTCTAGAATTTGACACAGGGAACCTAAGAAAGTATTTAATTTTGAGGGGTGGCTAGGTGGCGCAGTGGATAGAGCACCGGCCCTGGAGTCAGGAGTACCTGAGTTCCTCAGACACTTGATAATTACCTAGCTGTGTGGCCTTGAGCAAGCCACTTAACCCCATTTGCCTTGCAAAAAACCTAAAACAAAAGTGTTTAATTTTGTGTCTTTTGTTATCTGGGATATCTAGAATTATTACTTATATTACTTATATTACTTATAAAACACAATAGGACAGAGTTCTTTAAAAATTATATTCAGAATGGAGATTAAGCAGTTAGTGAATAATCTTATCAGAAACTTATCATTTCAGTAAATTGATTCCCATTCCCATTCTAGGAAGGGAATCAAGCTTAGTAATAGTTAAATATCCAGAGAGAAAAGATAGGCTCTCTACTGGCTCCCTTCCCAGAGCTCAGTGGGCCTGTGGAGCAAACAAAGAATTAAAGTAATGCTCCCCAGAAAAGATATTGTATTCATGTTATGCTTTTTCTGGTCCCCAGATAATTATATGACTTACTTCTGTCTTCATATATAGTCACATCTGCCCAAAGGCAATAGAGCTGAGGCTGAATAGTAACTGCTTTTTCTTCTCCTTAAATGCCAAATCTGCATAGATATAGTTGATGTTGAGATGTTGAATACATTTTTTGATGAGCCTCTGAAGTGATGAAAAGAAAAAAAAATCATTGCAAATGGATAGAACAAAGAAAGTTTTCAGGGCTGGAGTAGATGAATCTGGGTAGGAGTAAAAACTGAATTGACCTGGACTCAGTTATTGGAACAGCACCAAGGACAGGGGTAACAAAATCACTAAGGAAAGAAAAGACTCAAGTAAGGATTCCTGATCATGAACACAAAAAACTGTAGTCAGACAAACTAGGCCACATTCATTACAGAGTAAACAAAGTTCAAGAAGAGAAACTTCAAATTTGGAGCAGAGGAGGGGGAACAATACAAGGTATTGATCATTGGATTTATTAGTTTCTCAGCCTCTTTTCAAGTTTTATTTCAATAAGTTCTAGAGCAATAAAAATATAGTTTGGTAATAACTTGATAATTCTCTCTAATTCAGCCTCTAAGTCACTAAGTAATTTTACTTAGAAAATATTCTATCTGCTTACCCCTGCTTTGAGTAAAGACTCTCTACTTTTTATACTTTAAATGATAGACAAAACGCTCTTTGATTACTGTCTCATCTTGTTCAGCAATCAGGACCTTGGATATATGACTGTCATCTAACTATTAACACAGTTTTTAACCTGTCTATCTAGGTTCATCAAAAAATCAATAAACATTTCTTAAAAATCTATTTTGTGACAGGTAGTATATTAGGTGACAGCAATACAAGCACTAATAAAAAATAATAATTATAACTAGTGTTTGCATGGCATTTTTAGCACTTATTGAAAAAAGTTTGAAAAGAGGCTGAGAAACTAATAAATCCAATTTTTAGGTTGGTAAATGTGTAATATTTTTAACCTGGTTGATCCTCACAATAACCTTGGAGGTATATGCTATTATTAAACCCAATTTACAGATGAAGAAACTGAGACTGACAAAGGTAAAGTGACTTGCTAATAAGTGACTGAGGCAGGATTCAAACTCATGTCTTCCTTATTCCATGTCTAGCACTCTATCTACTGCATTTTCTGTCTGTTCTTAAGAATTCAGGAGGGAAGTAGGGAGAGGGAGGAAGGAATACAATTATAAAATATAGCATCAGTCAGTCTTTCTGTATCATTTCCCATATTCCTGAATCTTGGCTCTTTTTTCTTTTCCCAATTACTTTCAAACACCTCAACAAAATGGATCATCATCTAATTAAATAGTTTGATTGGATCAATAGGATGTGACAGAAAACAGAAACCCCTTTGAATTTAAATCCATAAATTCCCTTTATCACTTACCACAGGATTATTACTTAGCACAGGATCAGGTCAGAGAATTGAAACAAAAAGTCAAATGCAGCTAACTTGTGATTAATTATATATGCCTTATAGATGTATATATATATATATATATATATATATATATTTATAGACATATATAGATTTGAAGACTATATGGGCATGGTGATACTCAGTTGCAAATATACAAGTAAAGAGAATAAGATACCAGATACATTGTTCTATCTCATCTCTTCAATCTCAGCAAATAAATGGGAACATAGTCTAATTGTTCCTTAGGTATCACCTTACAACTATAAAGATAGTAACACATAGTGCTGGTCATCAGGATGGCTTTATAAGTCCTTTTCAGCCCCATCTTCAAAGGCTATTATTGCCCTCTGCCAATATTTACCCTCCTTGTTAACCTGGGTGGTCAAGAAGGAAAATAAAACTAGATGCTCCAATTCCCATTTTCCTTTTCTTGCCTCAGGGTGTTCTAGTGGGTTTTGGTCCTGCCCCTGGACTTTTGAGCCATAATGCAGGAGCAGCTGGCTGACTTTTTCATATCTGCTTTTGTTTGATCTAAATAAGAAGCTTTTAGTTCCTTTCAGTGCCTTTAGCTCATCCTCCTCTGCGACATTTTTATTCAAAGATTCTCAATACATATTTACATATTAAAGGAAACCACCATCTTGTGATATAGCTAGAAGAATTAGGAACTGGGAATCAGTAGACCTGATAGTAATTCTGATCCTGGTTCTGTCATTAAGTAACTGTGACCTTGAACTGATGACTTCCTTCTCTCTGGACATCAGTTTCTTCATCTGTTAAAAACAGGAAATTTATACTCAATATTAGTGATTCTGAATTTGAGCTTTTGCTCAAGCAAGATCCCAAGGGCATTTATTATTATTAACAATTCATATTTGTCTAACTCTAAGGTTTATAAAATACTTTCTGTGTAACAGTCTTGGGAAGTACATAACACAGGTAGTATTACTGTCCTTAGTTTGTTTTTCCCTCCCTCTCTACTTCCTAGCCCCTTATAACATGTTAAGTTATTTAAAAATACTATTTTTTCAAAAAACCTGTTTAGTTAATATTCTTCCTCCCCCATTACTTAATAACCATTTCTGACAAAGTCACATCTTCTCACTGACCCCCATCACTTCCTCTTTCCGATTCCCATTGTCACTATGGATCTCTTAAACTGGCCTCCGTAGCCTGAACAGACCAAAATGAATGAAATCTTGGGACTGGTATTTTCAGAATGTTCAAAAACTCTCTAAGTGACCAAATTGGTCCCTTCCTAGGAGTCCTCCCCAGGGGGCAGGGACAAGGTTAAAAGCTTTTGGGAAAATATGTGTAGCTATAAAAGAAAGGCAGCAGGTTGTAAAATCCCACTTCTAAAGGCAGCAGTCCCTTAAATCCCCTCTCCTTAGGGACAGGTAAGTTCTAAAAAGATAGAGCCAGTCTGGTTAAAGGTCAGCAGCCTCTCTAGTCTCATTCCTTCAATGAGATATGAAAAATCAGAGATGCTCTCAGGTTTCCCATGGCATCAATTCATGGTTAATTTGCATTGAGGTTGCTTTTTACTGTGAGTTTTTGCTTTCCCATAAGATGGAGCTCTGCAAGGTCAGGGACAGACACTTCCCAATTAAACAGTAGTCCTTCAGCAGTTTCTTAAGTTTTCCCCTTCCTCCCATATCAGGTGAGAACTCTGAAGAGATGCATAAAATAGCTTTATCTGGAATTCTAAATCATTTTTTATTGTCATGAAATTAACAATTATCCTCAAACACAAATGTTCTAAGGGGAATGTATAGAAAACTATGAATTGTTAAGGTACAATTTATTTTTTGAAAGTGTATATTAAATTTAACAAGGTAGTAACAGATTCAGTCTCCTTATGTCAACATCAGAATTCCTTTTTCTCCTGTGAATTTTTAAATGTTTTATATTTTATTCTTAGTATCTCTATCCCTACCCACTAACATCTCCAACTCCAGTGGAAACACTGGGGAAACAAACAAAACAAAAGATAATTCCTTCTATCTCAAAGAGCTCACAATCTAATGGGGCAGACAACATGTAAATAACTATGGACGAATATAAATCCAAGTTAATCAACAAGGAAGCACTAGAATTAAGAGGAATTGTGTTATTTATAAAAGAAATAAATCTGTTGGAGTAAGAGTAGAATTGAACTTTTTTTTTAACAGATCTTGCAGGATACAGGTACCCGCCCAATGTAAGGCACCTGAATTTTCATAGGCTCTCATCATTTGAGTAACAGTCTAAGAAGTTCGCCCATCCCATGACATATTTCTTATATGATCCCTCCCTTGCTCATATGAAGAAAGTTATGTGGATGAACCTCAGGGGGTATGGGGGGTAATATTCATGAATCTAACTGTGCAAAATCAGGTCAGAATCTCTAGGTCATCTTTGAATGACTGGGAACCAGTTCCTCCTAATCTTGGACCAGTCATCCTTGGATGAAATTAGAAGATCTCTCCTAGTTATGAGATTGACTGGATTTATTCCCCTTTGTAATGTATTTCTTGGTAGCCTCCACCTTGGGGAGACTACAACACCCCACATTCCTCACAATTCCCTTCCTTTTCTCTTTTTAATAAGACCTTGGTCTTTACCCTTCATCAGAAGTATCTTCTTCAAATTGTTTTAACACCAGTTCAAAATCTTCATCTTTGACAGGATGACTGACTTTTTCCATCAAGATTTTACTTCTTCATTATTAGAAACATATACTTGTCCTATTTATGGATAGAATTTTTTGTATTATTTTGGGCTATTAAATGAATCATACATGGGAGGTATATGGGTAATAAGACTATCCTACTCAGGGCCAACAGTATGATACCCTAGCAACTGGTTCCACCATGAACCAGTAAACCAAATCATCTAAGATGTCCCAAATGGGCTTGTCCAGGTTTGGGCTGGAACATGTGCCAACTTTCTGATGTCCCTGATTATTTATTTCCTTACTACCTGCCATTGTCATTGATCTTTAGGCAGCAACTTGATAAGTTCTATTTACCACAGACTCCTTCTTCCTTAGCCAACAGATCTAATAACAGTCTAATACTAATCTTATGTTGAATAACTGCCTCTCCTGTTTGTGTGGTTTGATCAGCCAACAAGTCCAAGGTCTTAGTTGTCTGATTGGCAATTATTTCCACTACAGCTTGGAGTCTTATTAATCTATTCAGGGTATAAATTGGGGTTCTATAGCCCCAACTCCCATCCCTGTGCACAGGTAGCAGGTGCATAAGTCTGAATAATTCTTTCTGGGGGCCATGTATATACTCAACCATTAGCATCCTCAGTCTCAGTTACTAAGGTATCTATACTCCTTTTCTCTTGGCTTAAGTCATCATATAACCTTAACCCTATCATATAACCTTACTCTGGCCAGGCAGAAAGAAAAATTTTGGCCTTACCAATACTATATATAGGACAAATGGGTATATGCAATAGTTCCATAAATCCAATAATGTCCCCTTAGTGTTGGTTGGTCTTCCAGAAATATCATTTTCTGGATCCTAACAAACAGATGATACTGCTCATCCTTACTTCTGAGAGGACCTCTAGGTAAGTCATATAATCATCACAATAGGTACATTTCCAAAGTTTTTGTACCTCCTCCCACTGGCAAGTTTTTATGCCAGTGTCTTTAGATGGGTCTTTTGGGCTCCAAAAATTGATAAAAATTTAAATCCCTGATTTAAACCTAAAGGAGTACCTAATATATCTAGTGAGGTTCTTGAAAAAGGCCATTTTAACACTTTCTTTGCAAGTCCATACTAATTCACAATCACAATTTCCCTTAACAAGTCCCCCAGTTTGTGCATACTTAGAAGGATCAGTTACCATTATAACATTGCACATGAGTCTTGGTCTACCTATCTGTAAATTGTATGATCCAGAGTATATGTACCCTGCTTCTGGACGTAAGTACACAGACATTTGCTACTCCCCAAGAAAATGCTCTGTCCAGGCTGGTATAAAAACAATAATCATCCTGAACTGACACCATCAAATACCACTGATGTTTCTCTTCCCTGGACCAGAATCTTTGGCCATAGTGCACCTCTGATCAGGAACTAAAAATCCATGCCAGATTCAGGGGGACTGGTACCCAAGGCCAGATCTCAAGCTGTTGTGTTCCATCACAAATCCAACAGTTAGTCCCACTGAAGGACTGGGCAATGACTTCTGTCAGCTGGATGTATTTATTTTCCTCCCCTCCAGGTGGCAGGATCTGGGGCTGTATTTGCAGCAGTCACCAAGCCAGTTAAGACTAGTATGAGAAAGATAGGCATAGTTATGTCCATCAGCAAAACCTCCTACCACTTCTAGTACCCCATTTGTTACTCTCCCTAGATAGAATATGCAGACTCGGCCATGATATAACTCTGCCTTCTCTCAAGTGTGTCTCCCACCCCACCCCACCCTTCTCCTCTCTATTAGTACAATGTGGATACAGAGGAACAATTCCAAAATAAAAACACTACCCAACAGTGAGCCAGTCCCACTTTGCCAGTCTTCTGACAAAGAACAATCTTCAGTGGCTCTGAATTCCTGTAAACCTCCCTGTCTTGGGGGTCCTCCACTGGTACTTTCACCTTAGTATAAAGAGTCCAACTCCACTCAGTTGTCCAAACAAGTCTCTGTAGTTAAAGGGATCAGGAAAGGTTCATCCCAACTTGGATGAAGTTTCAGCTCTCTCCATATCTTTATAAGCACCCAATCACAAGGTTTGAGGCATGTACTGAAAACTCCAATGGTGGAGTCTAAGCCAAAAGACCCCTACATTAAAAAGATCTATTGGGGAGGATGAAACTGCCAGGATATAATTCCTTAAAAGTTGATCTTTGGGGACTTCCAGCCAAGATGGCGGAGAGAAGACAGGCACAGTTCTAAAGTCTCCTGATCTTTCCCCATCTATCATATGAAACAAACCTCTTAAAAGAAATCCGACCCACAAAATCCAGAAAGAAAAGCCAGGAGAAAGAACATCTACCTCAGGATTTGTCTCCTGCAGCAGCACTGGACTAATTCGAATTCGGGCCAGTGAGTCTGGGCGCAGAGGGAGGATCAGGCAGATTAGCAGGTGAATTACAGCCAGGGAGTCTGAGGGCCCGAGAGCCAGACCTGCTGGATCAGCAGTGGGGTAGACCACAGGGGCTTGAGTCAACTAGGGAGCAAGGGTGTGCTGGCCCTCTGGAGCTTGTCAACAGGGCTGGGGGGAGATCTCCAGCACAGGAGAGCTGTGGACACACCATCCCTGGGCTCCTCTGGTTTAAGGAACTCCGAGTCCACGCCTCCATTGCTGCTGAGGCCTCTTCCCAGAACAAACAACAACAGGCTACTTCTGCCTCAGGCACAGGTGTGTGAGCAGAAGAATCAGCCCAGTTTACAATAGGGAGAGTGATGACCTCGGGCCAGGGCAAAGCCCACCATTGATTGAAGGCAAAAGGATTCAGTAGTTACAACCCCTCCCTTCAAGCTAAGGGAGAAGGCCTCAATCAAGGTCACAGACACTCCAGAGAAAGCAACCAGCACCTCCTACTGGCCAGCCAGAGAAACTGCATTCAGTGAGTAAAGCCTCTAGTGATCCCAAGCCCCTATGAACCAGCTCCTCCCCAACTCAAGGTCTTAGCAAAATGAAGAAGGGTCAGCTGAAAGGTGAAGCCATAGAAAAATTCTTGGAAGGGAATGACCCTAACTCAGAGACACCTAGAACCTCTGAGGAGAATATGACCTGGTCTTCAACACAGAAAGACTTCCTTGAAGAAATAAGGAAGAAGACTAAAAATCAACTGGAAAATTTGGGAGAGACAATGAATACCTTGCAACAAGAAAACAAAGCACTAAAAAATACAATTGGACAAATACAAAATGAGAATAAATCTCTCAGATCCTCAATTGGGCAAATGAAAAAAGAAAATAATTCTCTCAAAACCTCAATTGGTCAAATGGAAAGCTCTTTCAAAAGTAGAATGGACCAATTGGAAAAGTAGTTGCAAAAGGTTAATGAAGAAAACTCCTCTCTAAAAAAAAAGAATGGAGTCTGCAGAAACTAATGACTCCATGAGACAGAAAGAGCCAGTTAAACAAAACCAAAAAAATAGAAAAAATAGAAGAAAATGTAAAATACCTCATCAGCAAAACCACTGACCTTGAGAATAGGTCGAGGAGGGGCAACCTGAAAATTATTGGACTTCCTGAGAACACTGAAGAGAAAAAAAGCCTGGACTTAATATTACAAGATCTAGTGATAGAAAACTGCCCGGACCTCATGGAACCAGAGGGCAAAGTAGATATTAAAAGAATTCATCATTCCCCTCCAGAAAAAGATCCTAAAATGAAAACACCAAGGAATGTTGTGGCCAAATTTCAGAACTATCAGATAAAAGAGAAAATCCTACAAGCAACCAGAAAAAAACAAGGATTAAGCAGGACCTGGCTGCATCAATATTAAAGGATTGAAAGACCTGGACCTGGAAGGACCTGGAATCAGATATTTCAAAGAGCAAGGGAGCTTGGAATGTAACCAAGAATCTACTATAGTGCAAAGCTAAGCCTTCTCTTGCAGGGAAAAAGATGGACATTTAACAAAATGAAAGAATTCCAAAATTTTCTGATGAAAAGACCAGAGCTAAATAGAAAATCTGGTCATCAAATAGGAGGTTCAAGAGACATGAAAAGGTAAAAAATAAAAATAAAAAAGAGGTGGTAAAAAAAAATTAATATCCAATAAGTTGAAACTGGCTATATTCCAGGATGGGGGAAAAGATTCTCATAAATCTCGAGAATTGTAACTCTAACAGAGAGAATATACCTAGACAGAAGTGATGGACATTCATGAAATATCCATGAGACTGCTATACAATGGTATATAACTGGCTTTAACCCCACTTGGAAGAAAGACTCTAATAACTCTCAAGAATTTTAACTCTATTAGACAGAATGTACATAGCTAGAAGTGACAGATACTCAGAATTTTATATGACTCAGGTAGAATGATTTAAAAAAACACTACCTCCTTAAAAAGGGGGACAAGAAGGAGATGGGAGGAGGGAGGGGATTGAATGGGCTAAATCTCATTACACTAAGAGATACAAAATACCTATGGTAATAGAGGGGAAGAAGAGAGGAGATAAGAAACACCTGAATCTTCTTCTCATCAGACTGGACTTAAAGTCAATTTACACATACTTAGTTAACTTAAAAAGACATCTAACCTTTCAAGGATTAAAAAGCGTAGGGGCAGCTAGGTGGCCCAGTGGATAAAGCACCAGCCCTGGAGTCAGGAGTACCTGGGTTCAAATCCAATCTCAGACACTTATTACCTAGCTGTGTGGCCTTGGACAAGCTACTTAACACCATTGCATTGCAAAAAAAAACCTAAAAAAAAGAAGGATTAAAAGGGGTAAGGGGGGATGGAGAAAGGGAGAGGGAGTGGAGGGGAAAAGGGGAACTAACAAAAGGAAGGGAAGGGAAAAGGGGAAAAAGAGAAAGGGGAAAGAAAGGTGAAGGATGATATATGAGGGAAAACACACTGAAGGGGGTGGTATTCAGAAACAAAATACAGATAAAGGGAGGGGAAAGGGGGAAAAATACAAACAGAGGGAAGAAAATATGGAAGGCAGTAAAGAATTAGTAATTATAACCTTGAATGTGAATGGGATGAACTTTCCCTTAAACTTAAGCGAATAGCAGAGTGGATTAAAAACCAGAATCCGACAATATGCTGCTTACAACAAACTCATTTGAAACAGAGTAAAGGTGAAAGGTTGGAGCAAAATATATTTTGCTTCAACTGAAGTAAAAAAAGAAGGGGTAGCAATCCTTATCTCAGACAAAGCAGCAGCAAAAATAGATAGCATTAAAAGAGATAAGGAAGGAAGCATTATCCTCCTAAAAGGTACCATAGACAATAAAGTAATTTCACTACTGAATATGTATATGCACCCAATATATGCATCCAAATTCTTAGAGGAGAAGCTGAAAGAACTACAGGAAGACATAGAAAGCAAAACTCCACTAGTGGGAGATCTCAACCTCCTGCTCTCAGTTCTAGCTAAATCAATCATAAAATAAACAAGAAAGACGTTAAGGAGGTAAATAAATTGTTAGAAAAACTAGATATGATAGAAAAATGGAGGAAATTGAATGGGGATAGAAAGGAATATACCTTTTTCTCTGCAGTACATGGAACTTATACAAAAACTGACCATGTACTAGGACATAAAAACCTAATGATCAACAGCAGAAAGGCAGAAATAATGAATACATCTTTCTCAGATCACAATGCAATAAAAGTCATATGCAATATTTGGCCAAGGAGATGTAGACCCAGAACCAATTGGAAACTGAATAACCACATTTTAAAGAATGAGTGGACCAAAAAACAAATAGAAAGAATTAACCATTTTATCCTAGATAATGATAATAATGAAAAAACATACCAAAACCTATGGGATTCATTCAAAACATCTCTCAGGGGATATATTATAGCTTTAAATGCTTACATGAATAAATTGGAGAAAGAGGAAGTAAATGAACTATACATACAACTAAAAAAATTAGAGAAAGAACAAATTAAAAATGAACAATTAAATACCAAATTAGAAATTCTAAAATTTAAAGGAGAAATTAACAAGATAGAAAGCAAAAAATAACTATTGAATTAATAAATAAAGCCAAAAGTTGGTATTATGAAAAAACCAATAAAATTGAAAAACCCCTGGTCAATTTGATTAAAAGAAAAGAAAGAAGAAAACCAAATTGGTAGTATCATAAAAGAAAAAAGGTGAACTCACCACCAATGAGGAGGAAATTAAATTAATAATCTGAAATTATTTTGCCCAACTCTATGCCAATAAATTTGATAACCTAAGTGAAATGGATGAATATTTACAAAAATATAAGTTGCCCAGGTTAAATGAAGAGGAGATTAAATACCTAAACAACCCTATCTCAGAAAAAGAAATTCAACAAGCCATCATTGAACTCCACTAGAAAAAAATCTCCAAGGCCTGATGGATTCACAAGTGAATTCTACCAAACATTTAAGGAACAATTGGTACCAATTCTTTATAAACTATTCAAAAAAATAGGGAAAGATGGAACTCTGCCTAACTCTTTCTATGAAACCAATATGGTGCTGTTATCTAAACCAGGAAGAGTTAAAACAGAGAAAGAAAATTATAGACCTATCTCCCTCATGAATATACACACAAAAATCTTAAATAAAATCTTAGCAAAATGATTACAACAAGTTAACACTAGGATAATACATTATGATCAAGTAGGATTCATCCTAGGAATGCAGGGTTGGTTCAATAATAGGAAAACTGTTAGTATACTCAATTATATCAACAACAAACCTATCAGAAATTATATGATCATATCAATAGATACTGAAAAAGCTTTTGACAAACTACAACATTCATTCCTACTAAAAATACTAAAGAGTTTAGGAATAAATGGACTGTTCCTTATAATAATTAGCAGTATCAATCTAAAACCATCAACAAGCATTATATTCAATGGGGAGAGGCTAGAGGCATTCCCAATAAGATCAGGGGTGAAACAAGGGTGCCCATTATCACCACTACTATTCAATATTGTATTAGAAATGTTAGCTTCAGCAATCAGAGAAGAAAAAGAAATTGAAAGAATTAGAATTGGGAAGGAAGAGACAAAACTCTCACTCTTTGCAGATGATATGATGGTCTACCTAGAGAATCCCAAGAAATCATCCAAAAAACTACTGGAAACAATTAGCAAAATTAGCGAAGTTGCAGGTTATAAAATAAACCCTCCTAAATCCTCAACTTTTCTATATATGACTAGCAAAATACAGCAGGAAGAGCTAGAAAGAGAAATACCCTTCATAGTAATCTCAGACAATATAAAATAGCTGGGAGTCTACTTGCCAAGACAGACTCAGAAACTTTTTGAAAACAATTATAAAACACTTCTCACACAAATTAAATCAGATTTAAATAACTGGGTAAATATCAACTGCTCATGGATAGGTAGAGCTAATATAATAAAAAATGACAATTCTACCAAAACTAAACTACCTGTTTAGTGCCCTACCAATTAAAATTCCAAAAAATTACTTTAATGGGTTAAAAAACAGTTGCAAGTAAATTCATATGGATAAATAGTCAAGAATTTCCAGGAATTTAATGAAAAAAAAAGTGCAAAAGAAGGGGGCTTAGCCCTATCTAATCTAAAATTATATTATAAAGCATCAGTCATGAAAACTGTTTGGTACTGGCTAAGAAATAGAGTACTGGACCACTGGAATAGACTAGGTGCAAAAGCAGGAGACGATTATAGTAATCTGCTTTTTGATAAACCCAAAGAGGCTAGCTATTGGGATAAAAACTTCCTCTTTAATAAATACTGCTGGGATAATTGGAAGTTAATATGGAAGAAACTTAGACTAGACCAACACCTAACACCCTTTACCAAGATAAGATCCAAATGGTTACAGGACTTAGACAGAAAAAACAATACTATACGCAAATTGGAAGATCAAGGACTAGTTTACCTGTCAGATCTATGGAAATGGGGGAAGTTTATGACTAAGGAAAAGTTGGAGAACATCACCAAAAACCAACTAGATGATTTCGATTACTTTAAATTAAAAAGCTTTTGCACAGATAAAACCACTGTAACCAAGATCAAAAGAAATGTAGTAAATTGGGAAACAATCTTTACAACTAATGATTCTGACAAAGGACTCATTTCTAAAATATACAGAGAACTGAGACATATTTTTAAACAAAAAGCCATTGCCCAATTGACAAATGGTCAAAGGATATGCAAAGGCAATTTACAGATGAGGAGATCAAAGCAATACATAGCCATATGAAAAATTGCTCTAAATCGTTAATTATTAGAGAAATGCAAATTAAAGCTTCCCTGAGGTACCACCTCACACCTCTCAGATTGGCCAATATGACCAGAAAGGATAATGATCATTGTTGGAAGGGTTGTGGGAAATCCGGAACACTATTACACTGTTGGTGGATCTGTGAACTCATCCAACCTTTCTGGAGAGCTATTTGGAACTACACCCAAATGTCGACAAAAATGTGCATACCCTTTGACCCAGCAATACCACTACTGGGTCTATACCCTGAGGAAATGATGAAAAAGGATAAAAACATCATCTGTCCAAAAATATTCATAGCAGCCCTGTTTGTAGTGGAAAAGAATTGGAAATCAAGTAAATGTCCTTCAATTGGGGAAATGGCTTAGCAAACTGTGGTATATGTATGTCATGGAATGCTATTGTTCTATTAGAAACCAGGAGGGATGGGATTTCAGGGAAGCCTGGAGGGATTTGCATGAACTGATGCTGAGTGAGATGAGCAGAACCAGAAAAACACTGTACACCCTAACAGCATCATGGAGGTGATATTCAACCCTGAAGGACTCATTCATTCCATCAGTGCAACAATTGGGAACAATTTGTGGCTGTCTGCAAAGGAGAGTTCTATCTGTATCCAGATAAAGAGCCATGGAGTTTGAACAAAGTTCAAGAACTATTCCCTTTCATTTAGAAAAAAACCCAGATTTCTTATTGTCTGATCTTGTTACCTCTTAGACTTCTTGTCTCTTTCTTAAGGATATGATTTCTCTCTCATCACACTCAATTTGGATCAATGTACAACATGGAAACAAATTAAACACTGACAGATTGCTTTCATGGGGGGGTGAGGGAGGGAAGTCAGATGGGGGGAAAATTGTAAAACTCAAACTAATATCTTTAATAAAAAAACTAAAAATGAAAAAAAAAATCAATCTTTGGTTTCCAAAGTGGGGAGTTCAGTTCTACTTCCCATATTAGGTAACCCAAATAACATTTCATATTGGGATAATCCAATGTCTTTCCTAGGAGCTGTTATAATTTTCAACAGGACAATTGGGATGCACTTGGTCCAAAGTAACCTGGTCTCAAGGGACATGAAATTCCCATTGTATATCCATGCAACTCGTAATATTCTGTAAAACCTTTGATGTAAAGTATGTCCTACTTTTTCTAGTTGGTTATTTTTACTTTTAAAGGAGATGATTTCTTTGATCCGATTTGGTAATTTTCTTGCAACTCTCATTACATTTTTCCATTTTTCTTCTTCCTCTCTAAATTCTTTTTTTAACTCCTTCTGTGAGCTTTTGTATTTGAGTCCAATTCATAGACTCTTTTGAGACTTCCCCTGTAGGTAATTTTTCACTATTTTCTTTTTCTGAGTTGACATTGTTATCACCTTTATCTGCATAGTAAGCACTCTCTTAGCTTTTCTCCTCATCTTGATTGTCTGAACTCTAATCATAGGGTATGAGGTAAATAGACCCAAGCTTCTTAGGCTGGGGCTAGGGTCTGATCACTGACTTGTCATTGGCCAAGATGTCGCCTATGCAGTTCTGGTGTTGCCTTTGCAGAGGTTTGTTGCCTCCTTTATGCCCAGGTTTTACCGATGCAGTGATTTGTTCCCAATCCAGTCCTGATCTTGCCCCACTATTCCCAGGATTCACACTTTATTTCAGATTGGTACCTTCCATGCTGGCTAACTATCTAGATGCTGGGACCTATGCTGCTGTCAAGCTGTCAGGACCTGGATTTCACTGTGGCTAAAAGCTTCCTATTGGCTTTCCTGCTTTCCTGCCTAACTGGGCTTTACTTCCCTTTCCCCCCATAGAGACAGACCTTTAGGGGCAACTAGGTGGTGCAGTGGATAGAGCACCGGCCCTGGAGTCAGGAATACCTGAGTTCAAATCCTACCTTAGACACTTAATAGTTGTCTAGCTGTGTGACCCTGGGCAAGTCACTTAACCCCATTGCCTTAAATAAATATTTTTTAAAAGAGACAGACCTTCACTGAAGATCCTTCATGATGTGTACAGTTGAAAACTTCTTTGGATCTTGGCTTTTTTTGGTAGAATCTGTAACTTTAATGTCTGTGCTCAGTCTTCATTTCACTTTGTGTAGTGAAAAGCTCCTGTAGCAAGTTAGCTTCACATTGCAATCTTAGGTCTGCCAATTCCAAATTCTTAAGAGAGACCTTCAGGGTATCTCTATATCATTTCTTCTGACCCCACTGTGAATGCTTGCCCTGTGTGAGTTCTTCATAAAAAAGTATTTTTGGCAATTGTACATTTGGTCTTTGAACTATGTGGCTAGCCCATCTTAATTGTACTCTGTAGTAATGTTTGTATGCTTGACAGTTTAGTTTCAGAAAGAACTTCAAATGGAAGCAATTCAGTTTTCTACCATTGTGCTGGTACACCATCCAGGTATAACATAGGCACACAGCAATGATGTCAGCACAACTCTGTAGATCTTAATTTAATAGTTAGTCTAATACCTTTCTTTCACAGCCTCCTAAGTACTGAGATAGCTCTGGCAATCTGTGAGTCAACCTCATTATAAATGTGTATCTACCTAGAAAGTACACTGTCAATCATAGGAATATTTCTCTTTTACTCATCACTGTTAAGATTTTTGCCAGAAACATCCTCAAGAGATTAATCCTTATCTGGAAGATGGTCACCTCCCTTAGTCAGTATGACTTCAAAAAGGGTCAAGGAACAGTGGATTTGGGAAAATGTCAGGAGCAGAACAGAGGTCTGTATACAACCTTTATGTATCTGACCAAGACCTTTGAAATCATCAATCATGAAGGTTATGGGGAAATTTGGTTTCCCAGAGAAGTTTAACAGTATTGTATATAAATTTCATGATGATATTCTTGTCCAAGTTTGGGATAGTAGAAGATGCTCTCATGATTTCCTGGTCATCAATGGAATGAAACAAGGCTGTGTGTCCTTGCTCCCATGCTTTTTAGCATGATTTTTTTCAGTCATGTTTTCAAGCACCTTCACTAAGGATGAACATGGCATCCAAGTCAGCTATTGCACTGATGTTAAGTTCTTCAATTTGAAAAGGCTATGAGCCAAAATCAAAGTGGAGGGGGTGTTAGCACATGATCTCCCATTTGTAGAAGATGATTGTGCACTAAATGCAGCCCCTGAGGATGAGATGCAACAGAGCATGAATCGATTCTCTACTGTTTGTGCCAACTTTGGTCTTACAATTAACACCAACACAAAGAAATAGAGTGGTGTACCAGTGGAATAGACTAGGTGCAATAGCAGGAAATGATTATAGTAATCTGCTATTTGATAAACCCAAAGAGTCCAGCTATTGGGATTAAAAACTCTCTCTTCGATAAAAACTGCTGGGAAAATTGGAAGTTAGTATGGAAGAAACTTAGATTAGACCAACACATGACACCCTATACCAAGATAAGATTCAAATGGATACAGGATTTAAACATAGAAAAACAATATTATAAGCAAACTAGAAGATCAAGGACTAGTTTACCTGTCAGATCTATGGAAAGGGAAGCAGTTTATGACCAAGGAAGAGATGGAGAACATCATTAAAAACAAACTAGATAATTTTTTTTAGTTTTTGCAAGGCAATAGGGTTAAGTGGCTTGCCCGAGGCCACACAGCTAGGTAATTATTAAGTGTCTGAGGCTGGATTTGAACTCAGGTACTCCTGACTCCAAGGCCGGTGCTCTATCCACTGAGTCACCTAGCCACCCCAAAACTAGATAATTTTGATTACATTAAATTAAAAAGATTTTGCACAGACAAAACCACTGTAACCAAGATCAAAAGAAATGTAGTAAATTGAGAAACAATGTTTACAACTAATGTTTCTGACAAAGGACTCATTTCTAAAATATACAGAGAACTGAATCAAATGTTTTTTAAAAAGCCATTCCCCAATTGACAAATGATCAAAGGATACACAAAGGCAATTTACAGATGAGATCAAAGCAATCCATAGCCATATGAAAAATTGCTCTAAAACATTATTTATTAGAGAAATGCAAATTAAAGCTTCTCTGAGGTACCACCTCACACCTCTCAGACTGGTCAATATAACCCATAAAGGATAATGATGATTTTTGGAAGGGTTATGGGAAATCTGGGACACTATTACATTGTTGGTGAAGCTGTGAACTCATCCAACCTTTCTGGAGAGAAATTTGGAACTACACCCAAAGGGTAACAAAAATATGCATACCCTTTGATCCAGCAATACTACTACTAGGTATATACCCTGAAGAAATGATGAAAAAGGTTAAAAACATCACTTGTACAAAATTATTCATAGCTGCCCCGTTTCTGGTGTCAAAGAATTGGAAATCAAGTAAATGTCCTTCAATTGGGGAATGACTTAACAAACTGTGGTATATGTATGTCATGGAATATGTCTATTAGAAACCAGGAATGATGGGAATTCAGGGAATCCTGGAGGGATTTGCATGAACTGATGCTGAGATGAGCAGAACCAGAAAAACACTGTACACCCTAACATCAACATGGGGGCAATGATCAACCTTTATGGACTCGCTCATTCCATCAGTGCAACAATCAGGGACAATTTGGGGCTCTCTGCAATGGAGAATATCATCTGTATCCAGAGAAAGAACTGTGGAGTTTGAACAAAGACAAAAGACTATTAACTTTAATTTAGAAAATAAACCTGACATCCTATTGTCTGATCTTTCTATCTCTTATACTTTATGTTTCTTCTTTAAGGATATGATTCCTCTCTTATCACATTCAATTTGGATCAATGTATACCATGGAAACAATTTAAAGACTGGGAAATTGCTTTATGAGGGGGTGGGGGAAGGGAATTAAGATTAAGGGAAAAATTGTAAAGTTCAAAGTAAATAAAATCTTAAAAAAAAACAATTAACAACAAGAAAATACAGGTGCTGCATTAGCCAACTCCACACCACACATAGGTGGAACCATCAATTATAGAAAATGGAGAAGTTTTGAATACTGTGGACAAATTTGCTTACCTTGGCAGATTAAGGTTAGGTAAGAAGAGGAAAATGGGCCAAGAATGACCACTCCAAAAAATGAATTTGGGAAGGTAAGATGTTCAGAGTTTCTCAGTGATTAAGGCAGGTAAGAAAGAAAAGAAGCAAAAAGCCTCATTTGTATAGTCCAAAAGAAGAAAAAAGGAAACAAGCCCCTTAGAGGTTCTGGTCAAAACAGAAGCAATTGCTATTTACATTCATATTGGTAAGCAAATAAGTAAATAATGTAAACTCCAGGAGATGAGTTTATTGATCATTCCTGAACTTTAGTAAGATCAATTTGACAGCTGAGTGTAAGATGGATTAGTATAGGGAAGAAACCCCCAGCAGGGAGGACAGTCAGTAGACTATTGCAATAGTTGAGACATGAAGTGATATGGGGCTGTACCAGAATGGTGCTTCTCAGAAGAGAGAAAGAAACATGCATGAGAGATGTTAGAATGCTAAAGTCAATGGGAACTGGCACTAGATTGGATAAAGGAAAGGTGAATAAGAGAGAATAAAGAATTGAGAATACCACCTAGGTTGTGAGCCTAAGGGACTGGAAGATGGTAGGAAAAGGAGACAGTTTTGGAGAAAAGACAAAGAGTTCAGAGTTTAAAATGACTGTGAGACACTAGTATGACATATCTAGTATCTAGTATGATATATCTGAAAATTGTAATTTATTTTCCCATAAACATTTAATTTTACAAACTGCTTTTCTGGACAGTAATTGTGGAATTGTAAATAGTTCAACTGTTCATTCCCATTTTTCAGGTGAGAACTTTGAGGTTTATTTGTAAATTGATTTTTCTCCATGGTTATAGAACTAATTAGTTCCCAGATCCATTAGAATCTGCTTCAACTTGCCTTCATGGCCACTGCACAAATTGTTCTTATCCACTCATTCTGCTGAAGGAAACCTTCAGGTACTCGCGTTTTATTTGGCTCAGGTGGAGAGGAATAAGGATTTCATAACCAAAGGTATCAAAAGATCATTAGGATCAAACCAAAAAGCCTACAAGGGTAAACAAACTTAAGAGAACTAGTCAGGAATCATGAAATTGAGGTTAAAGCACCATATCTGAAACCAAGGAAGGTCACTTTGTGGCAACACTATGGAAATATCAGCACAAAAGTATTGCACAGCCCCTAATTAAGATGAAATCCTTTGATATAGTGAGGGAAATATCAGATTTGCTATCAAGAGGCATCGAATCAAATCCTATCTTTGTCATTTACTAATTCAGTTTCCTCTTTTGCTGAACTAAACAACTGCTAAGGTCCCTTCCAACTCAATCTATGATCCTGTGATTGTCTTGGAGGTAGATAGGTCGTACATCAAATAGAGTATTGGACATGGAGTCAGGAAGTTAAGTCCAAATCAGACCTCAGACACTTAGTAAATGCAGGACCTTGAACTTTTGCTTAATCTCTCTTCCTGTATGAGTTTCCTCAGCTATAAAATGGGGATAATAACATTTATCTCCCAGGGTTATTATGAAAATAAAATGAGATAACTTTTGTAAATACTCATATAAATATTATTTATTACTATAGTCTGGTGCTCATGTCCATGCCTTATTTAGCTACATTTACACTGTGTATCAGGATAGGTAAGAAAGTGGTTTGAAGAAGAAAAACAAATAAAATAGAAGCTAGTTGTAGGGAAAAAAATCCTATAAAAACTTGAGTAGTAGTAGGTGTGTTCTTTCTCCAGTATTCCATGGGACTTTAGCAGGGAGTTTTTTCCTAACATGTTAGGGGCTAAGGTAACAGCTAAGTTGAGACTCAGACAAGTAAGTGACCAAACAACCTATGGGGGAAATGAAAGGTTGCAACTATATATGGTTGATAAGTCAGGGACCATATTTGCCAAGATCAAGTATCAGGTAAGCTCCATTCAATATATAAGTACAGCATCATGGATAGCTCTCAGAAATGCTAAATGCAGTAAGCGGGTACATATATGTTAATGAATTACAGTTATCAAGTTGAAAAGCCACTTGATTTATTACTTTAGTGATGAGAAAGAAACACATAAAAGGAATAAATAGCCCAGTTAGTTCCATTTTAAGTTCCATTTAGTTCCATTTTTCACCTTGTCCAGAAGGCCACATTTAACCAGCAGATACCCACAACAATTCCTTTGAAGTAGTATAGTACAGCGAAAAGGGCTCTCAATTTGTGTTTAGAGAACCTGGTGTCAAATTTTAAATCTGGCACTTGTTAACTGTAGGACTTTGGGCAGGTTAATTACACTTTCCAGATTTCACAGATCCTCATATTCACAGAGCTAGATAAGCTCCCATCCGCTCCAAAGAGTGCCCTCTACAAGAGTTTGTTTGAACCTCCTTGTATTTTAGCTTATTTTGAGTGTGATTTATAAGCCAGACTATTCTTTGAAAGTCTGCTATGGTGTTCATTGACAGGTGTGATTGTTACAAAAGAGGAGGAAGGCATAAGATGGTAATTATAGTTAGTTATAAATAGGAAAAAAATTAGATTTTTATCATTACAGAAAAAATTCCCTGTCATAAGTAAATGGAAATTTGTCTAGAAAATATCTAAGTATTTTAGCAGATTGCAACTCCAATGAAAGTCAACAGTGTTATGTAGCAGTTCAAAAATATGTAATATGATCTTGAGCTACATAAAAAGCAGTATATACATATATATATATATATATATTTCAGGAATAAGAAAATATTTGTATATACTCTAACTTGGTCAGACAACATCTGAAATATTATGGTATGATCTGTGTGACAAAGTTTAAGAAGTACTTTGATGAACTGAAAAGTATCAAGAGAAAGGCAATGAGGTTAGTGAAGAGTTTTGAATCTATTTCATATAAAGATTAGTTGAAGAATCTGGAACTGTTAAGCTTGGAAAAGAAAAATGTTGAGAAAAGATCAATGTTGGGACAAGGAGAGAAAATCATGATCTTTGTTTCAAATATTTGAAGGGCTAGCATATAAACAGATTAGATTTGTTCTGTTTGGTCCCAGAGGGCAGAATCAGGAGCATTGAATATACACTGTAAAGAGAAAAATTTAGACTTGGTGTCAGGAAATATTCCATAATCTGTCTTAGAATGAAATTAGCTAACTTGGAAGGGAGTAGATTCATACTCATTGGGAAGAAGGAAGGTTATTCAAAGATTAAAAGGCCATTGATGTGATATTGGGAATTCTTTCAAAATATAGGTAGGACTGGAGGTTGTTTATATCCCTCCAAATTTTAATTCTATAATTCTGCAAAAAAAGGAGGAAATACTAGTCTATTTGTTTCAAAGACAATTAAAATTGTCTTACATACTTGCTACCAGTACTCTTTGAAAGTGTAGTTAGAAACAAGGATGCCCATTATCAACCCTACTATTCAATATTGTATTAGAAATGTTAGCATCAGCAATTAGAAAAGAAAAAAGAAATTGAAGGAATTAGAATCAGGAGGGAAAAGACAAACTCTCACTCTTTGCAGATGACATGATGGTCTACCTAGAAAATTCCAAGAAATCATCCAAAAAGCTACTAGAAACAATTAGCAATTTTAGCAAAGTTGCAGGTTATAAAATAAACCCTCATAAATGCTCAACTTTTCTATATCTGTCTAGCAAGACACAGCAGGAAGACCTAGAAAGAGAAATACCATTCAAATTAAACTCAGACAATATAAAATACCTGGGATTCTATTTGCCAAAACAGACTCAGAATCTTTTTGAAAACAATTATAAAACACTTCTCACACAAAATAAATTAGATTTAAATAACTGGGCAAATATCAACTACTCATGGATAGGTAGAGCTAATATAATAAAAATGACAATTCTACCAAAACTAAACTACCTATTTAGGTCCCTACCAATAAAAATTCCAAAAAATTACTTTAATGAGTTAGAAAAAATTTTAAGTAGGGGCGGCTAGTGACACAGTGGATAGAGCACTGGCCCTGGAGTCAGGAGTACCTGAGTTCAAATCCGGCCTCAGACACTTAATAATTACCTAGCTGTGTGGCCTTAGGCAAGCCACTTAACTCCATTTGCCTTACCAAAAAAACCTAAAAAAATTGTAAGTAAATTCATATGGAGAAATAAAAACTCAAGAATTGCCAGGAGCCTAATGAAAAAAAGTGCAAAAGAAGGTAGCTTAGCCCTGCCTGATCTAAAATTATATTATAAAGCATCAGTCATCAAAACTGTTTGGTATTGGCTAGAAAATAGAGTGGTGGACCAGTGGAATAGACTAGGCTTAAAAGCAGGATATGATTATAGTAATCTGCTGTTTGATAAACCCAAAGAAGCCAGCCATTGGAATAAAAACTCCCTCTGATAAAATCTGCTGGGAAAATTAGAAGTTAGTATGGAAGAAACTTAGATTAGACCAACACCTCACACCCTTTACCAAGATAAGATCCAAATGGTTATAGGACTTAGACATAAAAAAAAAAACAATACTATAAGCAAATTAGAAGATCAAGGACTGGTTTACCTGTCAGATCTATGGAAAGGGGAGCACTTAATGACTAAGGAAGAGTTGGAGAACATCACCAAAAACCAATTAGGTGATTTCAATTACATTAAATTAAAAAGCTTCTGCACAGATAAAACCGCTGTAACCAAGATCAAAAGAAATGTAGTGAATTGGGAAACAATCTTTACAACTAATGATTCTGACAAAGGACTCATTTCTAAGATATACAAAGAACTGAGTCATATTTTTAAAACAAAAAGCCATTCCCCAACTGACAAATGGTCAAAGGATATGCAAAGGCAATTTACAGATGAGGAGATCAAAGCAATTCATCGCCATATGAAAAAATACTCTAAATCATTAATTATTAGAGAAATCTAAATTAAAGCTTCTTTGAGGTACCACCTCACACCTCTCAGACTGGCCAATATAACCAGAAAGGATAATGATCATTGTTGGAAGAGGTTGTGGGAAATCTGGGACACTATTACACTGGTGGTGGAGTTGTGAACCTTTCTGGAGAGCTATTTGGAACTGCAACAAAAGGGCAACAAAAATGTGCATACCCTTTGACCCAGCAATACCACTACTGGGTCTATAACCTGAGGAAATAATGAAAAAGGGTAAAAACATCATCTGTACAAAAATATTCATAGCAGCCCTGTTTGTGGTGGCAAAGAATTGGAAATCAAGTAAATGTCCTTCAATTGGGGAATGACTTAGCAAACTGTGGTATATGTATGTCATGGAACATTATTGTTCTATTAGAAACCAGGAGGGATGGGATTTCAGGGAAGCCTGGAGGGATTTGCATGAACTGACGCTGAGTGACATGAGCAGAACCAGAAAAACACTGTATACCCTAACAGCAACATGGGAGTGATGTTTAACCTTGAAGTACTCGCTGATTCCATCAGTGCAACAATCGGGAACAATTTTGGGCTGTCTGCAAAGGAGAGTGCCATCTGTATCCAGATAAGGAGCTGTGGAGTTTGAACAAGGACTATCCCATGCAATTTAGAAAAACAGATATATCTTATTGTCTGATCTCTAAGGATATGGTTTCTCTCTCATCACACCCAATTTGGATCAAGGCACAACATGGAAACAAAGTAAAGACTGACAGATTGCTTTCCGTGGGGGAGTGGGCGGGAGGGAAGTAAGATTGGGGGGAAAATTGTAAAACTCAAATAATATTTTAATAAAAATTAATTTAAAAAGGAAAGTGTAGTTAACTCATTTCCCCATAATTTCAAGAATGTTTTGCAAAAGTAAATGGTTGTTGATATGGTAGAAAAGTATTTTGCAAAAGTAAGATATGAATTCAGTCTTTTGGTTTGAGATCTGCTCAGATAGACTGGGAAACTAAAAATACCCTGAAAAAATATAGCACATTGACTACCATGATAAAAGGGAAGGGAACCACTTCCAATTAAAGTCAGAAACACCAAGGTTGGGGAAATGAAATTATGCTTGAAAGTTCGATTGAGAATGAAACCATGACAATGCATCTAACAAATTCCTAAAAGAAAAGTTAACAAAAAAATTTTTAAATGTTTTGATAGTTCTATAATATCTAATTAATAGACTTTAATATTACAATAAAAAGTGGATAAATCAACAGAAAGAGGAAAAATGAAGCAGAATTAATTGTTAAATGAAATTTGAATGACCTATAGAAATATTTGAATGAGAGAATATTTTCAGATTATATTAGACAATATTAAAGCACAAAGACATTTTTAAATGACATAATAAATTTAATGTAGAGATCAAACACAGGAAAATTAGTAATAAAAATAACCTAAGAAAATTATTCAAATAAAGACAAAGTAATGATATTTCAAATAATGACCGAGTCAACAAACAGATCCTAGAAACTGTAAATAATTATGTTAAAAATTATGTAAAATTATGTCAGAACTTATGAAATATAGCTAAAACATACCTCAGAGAAAATATAACTCTCTAAAAACTTTTATTACAATAGAAAAAGAGATAATTGATTAATTTATCATGAAAATAAATAAATGAGCAACACTAAATCAATTAAAAAGAACTGTTACAAATGAGTGACACAAATAGAGAGACTTAACAATAAAAAACCCTATTGAACTGATCAACAAAACTAAAACCTATTTTTGACAAGACTAACAAAATCAATAATCCATTAACTAACTTAATAAAGAAAAGAAAGGGGAAATCAAATTACATAAACAAACCAAAAAAGCAAGATAAATTCTTAACCAAGAAAGAAACCAAAGAAATATTTAAAAACTTATTCATAATTGTCTGATAACAAAAATGAGAATTTAAGAGACAGGGATGAGTATTTATAAAAATAAAGAATATTCAAAAGAGCAAAAGAATAAATAGACATTAAGTAATTAGATTCATAAAAAGAAATTAAGTAGAACATATAGGAAATTCAAAAAATTCTTTGGTCAGATAGGTTTTGAAGCAATTATTTCACCTGTTTAAAATACAATGCTAAAAGAGTTCTTTCTTAAAAATAGGAAAATACTCACTTTAACAGGTTTCTCTAATGAGTAAAGTTTGACCTGATTCCCAAATAAGGAAGAGAAAAAACAGAGAAAAGAAACTACATATTAAGCTTCCTAATGAATATTGGTGCAAAACTAAATAAATAAATAAATGAAATTCTATGAAGATATATATATTTCATATATCATATATATATGAAGATATATATACAGTGATATATGTAGAAAATAATTGATTATGACTTTAAGTTAGATTTATACTAGGAATGTAAGAATGACTCAATGATAGAGAACTAATTTGTATAATAAATTAAGCAATAAAAAAATTTTTTAAAACCTTATGTGAGGGGCGGCTAGGTGGCGTAGTGGAGGGGGTGACTAGGTGGTGTAGTGGATAAAGCACCGGCCTTGGAGTCAGGAGTACCTGGGTTCAAATCCGGTCTCAGACACTTAATAATTACCTAGCTGTGTGGCCTTTGGCTAGCCACTTAACCCCATTTGCCTTACAAAAAAAACAAACAAACCTAAAAAAAAAAAAAAGACCTTATGTGATCATTTAAACACACAAGGGGGCAGGGGAATCTTTATGTCTAGAATCCATTAAAAAGTATATAAAATCTTTTATTTAACATGTTTAAAAACCAAAATTGAAAACCAAATATTCATACTTTGAGCAACAAAGGAACACAAGAAACTAGTATCAATGAAAATACCTATGAATAGCAAACCTTAAAAACATTATAAATGTTAGTTTTGGGTTATTAATAATTATTTTAAGATTTCCTACCATATTCAGGGGTAAAACAAGGAAACCTTCTCTCCTGATTTTTATTTAGCATAATTCTAGAAATAAAAGCTATGAAATAATAAAAGAGAAAAAAATCAAAGGCACAAATTTTATTTTTT